>NC_091150.1:16859318-16871772 GCF_040958095.1 Procambarus clarkii
GTACCTAGTAGCCAGAACGCACTTCTCTGCCTACTATGCAAGGCCCGATTTGCCTAATAAGCCAAGTTTTCATGAATTATTTTTCGACTACCTAACCTAACTTTTTCGGCTACCTAACCTAACCTAACCTATAAAGATAGGTTCGGTTAGGTTAGGTAGGGTTGGTTAGGTTCGGTCATATATCTACATTAATTTTAACTCCAATATAAAAAATTTACCTCATACATAATGAAATGGGTAGCTTTATCATTTCATAAGAAAAAAATTAGAGAAAATATATTAATTCAGGAAAACTTGGCTTATTAGGCAAATCGGGCCTTGCATAATAGGCTGAGAAGTGCGTTCTGGCTACTAGGTACGACATATATATATATATATATATATATATATATATATATATATATATATATATATATATATATATATATATATATATATATATATATACACAGTGCAACCTCGATTCTGCGAATCTCTGGTTGCAGCGAACACTTCCCAGGCCAGAATGCTCACTCAGGTGATTTGCTTAGGATGTGTAGCTAGAGTTCAAAACCAGGAATATTTACACCGTTTTGTCATCATGGCAAAATATATAAGGGCACCTTTTAGAAAGGAAGAGACAAGGGCACCTTTTAGAAAGGAAGATACAAGGGCACCTTTTAGAAAGGAAGATACAAGGGCACCTTTAAAAAATAAGGAACAATGGCACCTTTAAAACAATAAGATACAACAGGCTGAATCCTGAGAAATATTGGCAGAGAGAAATGTGTCTGCAGTCAGTCAAGACGTTTTAGAAGTTGACAAATATGATCAGCTGAAACTCAAATTTCACTCAGTGAACCTAGCTTATAGTGCGTAGAAATATTAGGGTATAAGTAGTAGCTCATAATATGGCTCAAATCATGTTTTTAACCATTTTTGTAGATGAATGCGACATTATGAAAAAAAAGTTGAGTCGTGGGAAAACCATTGTGTATATTTGAAACCAAATTCTATGAATAATATTTATTTTGAGTTTGCGGGGTTATCGTTCACTTAGGTATGGGCTCTGCTACTTCTCAAAATGAGATTTTGGGACTAGGTTATGGGAAATAAGCTTGATGTGATGAAATTTCTTTACATACAAGTTCACCTAGTTGGTGTACATTATATAAGTTGAAATTATCCTTTAGAGTGGGAAATATTAGAGTATGAGCAGTAACTCTCTAAATATGTCACCAACTACGTCAATAAAATATTTGAGAGATGATTTAAGCACTATAAGGGTAACTGACATAGCAATGTACTTTTCTTTTCTTTAAAAAAAAAATTCTTCATATAAATGTCCCCTGAAGGCACCTCTGGATGCAACGAATATGGATGCAACGAATGAATGGCAGTTCTTCCCATATAGCTCACAGAGTCTAGGTTGCATTGTTGTTGTAATAACATTGTTGTGTGTGCTTGTGTGTAGAATATACTAAAATGCAGAAGCATACTGTTTTTTTAGCCAACACATTAGAGTATTTTAGGCAAGAAGTTTATGGTAGCATGTAAGTGTGGTTGTGTGCGGTAGTGGGAGGTGTGACTAACCACTAACCTGTGCTGCCACTCAGCCTCCGAACCCAACATCTGCTTGAAGGCGCGCCACAAACAGCGGATGGGGAACGAGCGTCGACCATCCCCTTTGGTGCGTCGGAAGGACCGGCTCCCTGGCTCCCTCAAGCGTCGCCCAGCCTACAGTACTGGTGAGTACGTCTCCCTGGCTCCCTCAAGCGTCGCCCAGCCTACAGTACTGGTGAGTACGTCTCCCTGGCTCCCTCAAGCGTCGCCCAGCCTACAGTACTGGTGAGTACGTCCCCCTGGCTCCCTCAAGCGTCGCCCTGCCTACAGTACTGGTGAGTACGTCTCCCTGGCTCCCTCAAGCGTCGCCCAGCCTACAGTACTGGTGAGTACGTCTCCCTGGCTCCCTCAAGCGTCGCCCAGCCTACAGTACTGGTGAGTACGTCCCCCTGGCTCCCTCAAGCGTCGCCCTGCCTACAGTACTGGTGAGTACGTCTCCCTGGCTCCCTCAAGCGTCGCCCAGCCTACAGTACTGGTGAGTACGTCCCCCTGGCTCCCTCAAGCGTCGCCCAGCCTACAGTACTGGTGAGTACGTCTCCCTGGCTCCCTCAAGCGTCGCCCTGCCAACAGTACTGGTGAGTACGTCCCCCCCCCGGCTCCCTCAAGCGTCGCCCTGCCTACAGTACTAGTGAGTACGTCCCCCCCCCCTGGACTGCAAGACTGAAGCAATGGTTACAAGACTGAAGCAGTGGTTACAAGACTGAAGCAGTGGTTGCAAGACTGAAGCAGTGGTTGCAAGACTGAAGCAGTGGTTGCAAGACTGAAGCAGTGGTTGCAAGACTGAAGCAATGGTTACAAGACTGAAGCAATGGTTGCAAGACTGAAGCAGTGATTGCAAGACTGAAGCAGTGGTTGCAAGACTGAAGCAGTGGTTGCAAGACTGAAGCAATGGTTACAAGACTGAAGCAGTGGTTGCAAGACTGAAGCAATGGTTACAAGACTGAAGCAGTGGTTGCAAGACTGAAGCAGTGGTTGCAAGACTGAAGCAATTGTTGCAAGACTGACGCAATGGTTGCAAGACTGAAGCAATGGTTACAAGACTGAAGCAGTGGTTGCAAGACTGAAGCAGTGGTTGCAAGACTGAAGCAGTGGTTGCAAGACTGAAGCAATGGTTGCAAGACTGAAGCAATGGTTGCAAGACTGAAGCAATGGTTGCAAGACTGAAGCAATGGTTACAAGACTGAAGCAGTGGTTGCAAGACTGAAGCAATGGTTACAAAACTGAAGCAGTGGTTGCAAGACTGAAGCAGTGGTTGCAAGACTGAAGCAGTGGTTGCAAGACTGAAGCAATGGTTGCAAGACTGAAGCAATGGTTGCAAGACTGAAGCAATGGTTGCAAGACTGCAAGACTGAAGCAGTAGTTACAAGACTGAAGCAGTGGCTGCAAGACTGAAGCAATGGTTACAAGACTGAAGCAGTGGTTGCAAGACTGAAGCAATGGTTGCAAGACTGAAGCAGTGGTTGCAAGACTGAAGCAATGGTTGCAAGACTGAAGCAGTGGTTGCAAGACTGAAGCAATTGTTGCAAGACTGAAGCAATGGTTGCAAGACTGAAGCAATGGTTGCAAGACTGAAGCAGTGGTTGCAAGACTGAAGCAGTGGTTGCAAGACTGAAGCAATTGTTGCAAGACTGAAGCAATGGTTGCAAGACTGAAGCAGTGGCTGCAAGACTGAAGCAGTGGTTACAAGACTGAAGCAATGGTTGCTAGACTGAAGCAGTGGTTGCAAGACTGAAGCAGTGGCTGCAAGACTGAAGCAATGGTTGCAAGACTGCAGCAATGGTTGCTAGACTGAAGCAATGGTTGCAAGACTGCAGCAGTGGTTACAAGACTGAAGCAATGGTTGCTAGACTGAAGCAATGGTTGCAAGACTGAAGCAGTGGTTACAAGACTGAAGCAATGGTTGCAAGACTGAAGCAGTGGTTACAAGACTGAAGCAGTGGTTACAAGACTGAAGCAGTGGTTACAAGACTGAAGCAATGGTTGCAAGACTGAAGCAGTGGTTACAAGACTGAAGCAGTGGTTACAAGACTGAAGCAATGGTTGCAAGACTGAAGCAGTGGTTACAAGACTGAAGCAGTGGTTACAAGACTGAAGCAATGGTTGCAAGACTGAAGCAGTGGTTACAAGACTGAAGCAGTGGTTACAAGACTGAAGCAATGGTTGCAAGACTGAAGCAGTGGTTACAAGACTGAAGCAGTGGTTACAAGACTGAAGCAGTGGTTACAAGACTGAAGCAATGGTTGCAAGACTGAAGCAGTGGTTACAAGACTGAAGCAGTGGTTACAAGACTGAAGCAGTGGTTACAAGACTGAAGCAATGGTTGCAAGACTGAAGCAGTGGTTACAAGACTGAAGCAGTGGTTACAAGACTGAATCAATGGTTGCAAGACTGAAGCAGTGGTTACAAGACTGAAGCAGTGGTTACAAGACTGAAGCAGTGGTTACAAGACTGAAGCAGTGGTTGCAAGACTGAAGCAGTGGTTGCAAGACTGAAGCAGTGGTTGCAAGACTGAAGCAATGGTTGCAAGACTGCAGCAGTGGTTACAAGACTGAAGCAATGGTTGCTAGACTGAAGCAATGGTTGCAAGACTGAAGCAGTGGTTACAAGACTGAAGCAATGGTTGTAAGACTGAAGCAGTGGTTACAAGACTGAAGCAATGGTTGCAAGACTGAAGCAATGGTTGCAAGACTGAAGCAGTGGTTACAAGACTGAAGCAGTGGTTACAAGACTGAAGCAGTGGTTACAAGACTGAAGCAGTGGTTGCAAGACTGAAGCAGTGGCTGCAAGACTGAAGCAATGGTTGCAAGACTGCAAGACTGAAGCACTGGTTACAAGACTGAAGCAGTGGCTGCAAGACTGAAGCAATGGTTGCAAGACTGCAAGACTGAAGCAGTGGTTACAAGACTGAAGCAGTGGTTGCAAGACTGAAGCAATGGTTACAAGACTGAAGCAGTGGCTGCAAGACTGAAGCAATGGTTACAAGACTGAAGCAGTGGTTGCAAGACTGAAGCAATGGTTGCAAGACTGAAGCAGTGGTTGCAAGACTGAAGCAATGGTTGCAAGACTGAAGCAGTGGTTGCAAGACTGAAGCAATTGTTGCAAGACTGAAGCAATGGTTGCAAGACTGAAGCAATGGTTGCAAGACTGAAGCAGTGGTTGCAAGACTGAAGCAGTGGTTGCAAGACTGAAGCAATTGTTGCAAGACTGAAGCAATGGTTGCAAGACTGAAGCAGTGGCTGCAAGACTGAAGCAGTGGTTACAAGACTGAAGCAATGGTTGCTAGACTGAAGCAGTGGTTGCAAGACTGAAGCAGTGGCTGCAAGACTGAATCAATGGTTGCAAGACTGCAGCAATGGTTGCTAGACTGAAGCAATGGTTGTAAGACTGAAGCAGTGGTTGCAAGACTGAAGCAGTGGTTGCAAGACTGAAGCAGTGGTTGCAAGACTGAAGCAATGGTTGCAAGACTGCAGCAGTGGTTACAAGACTGAAGCAATGGTTGCTAGACTGAAGCAATGGTTGCAAGACTGAAGCAGTGGTTACAAGACTGAAGCAATGGTTGCAAGACTGAAGCAGTGGTTACAAGACTGAAGCAGTGGTTACAAGACTGAAGCAATGGTTGCAAGACTGAAGCAGTGGTTACAAGACTGAAGCAGTGGTTACAAGACTGAAGCAATGGTTGCAAGACTGAAGCAGTGGTTACAAGACTGAAGCAGTGGTTACAAGACTGAAGCAATGGTTGCAAGACTGAAGCAGTGGTTACAAGACTGAAGCAGTGGTTACAAGACTGAAGCAATGGTTGCAAGACTGAAGCAGTGGTTACAAGACTGAAGCAGTGGTTACAAGACTGAAGCAGTGGTTACAAGACTGAAGCAATGGTTGCAAGACTGAAGCAGTGGTTACAAGACTGAAGCAGTGGTTACAAGACTGAAGCAGTGGTTACAAGACTGAAGCAATGGTTGCAAGACTGAAGCAGTGGTTACAAGACTGAAGCAGTGGTTACAAGACTGAAGCAATGGTTGCAAGACTGAAGCAGTGGTTACAAGACTGAAGCAGTGGTTACAAGACTGAAGCAGTGGTTGCAAGACTGAAGCAGTGGTTGCAAGACTGAAGCAGTGGTTGCTAGACTGAAGCAATGGTTGCAAGACTGAAGCAGTGGTTACAAGACTGAAGCAATGGTTGCAAGACTGAAGCAGTGGTTGCAAGACTGAAGCAATTGTTGCAAGACTGAAGCAATGGTTGCAAGACTGAAGCAGTGGCTGCAAGACTGAAGCAGTGGTTACAAGACTGAAGCAATGGTTGCTAGACTGAAGCAGTGGTTGCAAGACTGAAGCAGTGGCTGCAAGACTGAATCAATGGTTGCAAGACTGCAGCAATGGTTGCTAGACTGAAGCAATGGTTGCAAGACTGAAGCAGTGGTTGCAAGACTGAAGCAGTGGTTGCAAGACTGAAGCAGTGGTTGCAAGACTGAAGCAATGGTTGCAAGACTGCAGCAGTGGTTACAAGACTGAAGCAATGGTTGCTAGACTGAAGCAATGGTTGCAAGACTGAAGCAGTGGTTACAAGACTGAAGCAATGGTTGCAAGACTGAAGCAGTGGTTACAAGACTGAAGCAGTGGTTACAAGACTGAAGCAATGGTTGCAAGACTGAAGCAGTGGTTACAAGACTGAAGCAGTGGTTACAAGACTGAAGCAATGGTTGCAAGACTGAAGCAGTGGTTACAAGACTGAAGCAGTGGTTACAAGACTGAAGCAATGGTTGCAAGACTGAAGCAGTGGTTACAAGACTGAAGCAGTGGTTACAAGACTGAAGCAATGGTTGCAAGATTGAAGCAGTGGTTACAAGACTGAAGCAGTGGTTACAAGACTGAAGCAGTGGTTACAAGACTGAAGCAATGGTTGCAAGACTGAAGCAGTGGTTACAAGACTGAAGCAGTGGTTACAAGACTGAAGCAGTGGTTACAAGACTGAAGCAATGGTTGCAAGACTGAAGCAGTGGTTACAAGACTGAAGCAGTGGTTACAAGACTGAAGCAATGGTTGCAAGACTGAAGCAGTGGTTACAAGACTGAAGCAGTGGTTACAAGACTGAAGCAGTGGTTGCAAGACTGAAGCAGTGGTTGCAAGACTGAAGCAGTGGTTGCAAGACTGAAGCAATGGTTGCAAGACTGCAGCAGTGGTTACAAGACTGAAGCAATGGTTGCTAGACTGAAGCAATGGTTGCAAGACTGAAGCAGTGGTTACAAGACTGAAGCAATGGTTGCAAGACTGAAGCAGTGGTTACAAGACTGAAGCAGTGGTTACAAGACTGAAGCAATGGTTGCAAGACTGAAGCAATGGTTGCAAGACTGAAGCAGTGGTTACAAGACTGAAGCAGTGGTTACAAGACTGAAGCAGTGGTTACAAGACTGAAGCAGTGGTTGCAAGACTGAAGCAGTGGCTGCAAGACTGAAGCAATGGTTGCAAGACTACAAGACTGAAGCAGTGGTTACAAGACTGAAGCAGTGGCTGCAAGACTGAAGCAATGGTTGCAAGACTGCAAGACTGAAGCAGTGGTTACAAGACTGAAGCAGTGGTTGCAAGACTGAAGCAGTGGTTGCAAGACTGAAGCAGTGGCTGCAAGACTGAAGCAATGGTTGCAAGACTGAAGCAGTGGTTACAAGACTGAAGCAGTGGTTGCAAGACTGAAGCAGTGGTTGCAAGACTGAAGCAGTGGTTGCAAGACTGAAGCAGTGGCTGCAAGACTGAAGCAATGGTTGCAAGACTGCAAGACTGAAGCAGTGGTTACAAGACTGAAGCAGTGGTTACAAGACTGAAGCAGTGGTTGCAAGACTGAAGCAGTGGCTGCAAGACTGAAGCAGTGGTTACAAGACTGAAGCAGTGGTTACAAGACTGAAGCAGTGGTTACAAGACTGAAGCAGTGGTTACAAGACTGAAGCAGTGGTTACAAGACTGAAGCAGTGGCTGCAAGACTGAAGCAATGGTTGCAAGACTGAAGCAGTGGTTACAAGACTGAAGCAATGGTTGCAAGACTGAAGCAATGGTTACAAGACTGAAGCAATGGTTGCAAGACTGCAAGACTGAAGCAGTGGCTGCAAGACTGAAGCAGTGGTTACAAGACTGAAGCAGTGGCTGCAAGACTGAAGCAGTGGTTACAAGACTGAAGCAGTGGCTGCAAGACTGAAGCAGTGGTTACAAGACTGAAGCAGTGGCTGCAAGACTGAAGCAGTGGTTACAAGACTGAAGCAGTGGCTGCAAGACTGAAGCAGTGGCTGCAAGACTGAAGCAGTGGCTGCAAGACTGAAGCAGTGGCTGCAAGACTGAAGCAGTGGCTGCAAGACTGAAGCAGTGGCTGCAAGACTGAAGCAGTGGCTGCAAGACTGAAGCAGTGGCTGCAAGACTGAAGCAGTGGCTGCAAGACTGAAGCAGTGGCTGCAAGACTGAAGCAGTAGTTACAAGACTGAAGCAGTGGCTGCAAGACTGAAGCAACGAGCAGCCATACAACCGCTGCGTGTCCTATTGTATACCCCAAGGTCATCAGTCCTAAGTCTGTCATACACCTGTTGTATCATTGTAGTCCATGAGATGTATGTCTGTCATACAGGCAATGTATTATATTCTATAAATCCATGATACTTCTAGTATATTTCAGTATACCATGTACACTGCTGGCCTGTAGCATTAGCATGGTAGGAACAATAATAATTACTGTAATTTCTCATTGTGTTAAAATGGTTAAGTTTGGGGCTACGCGTCGGGCACTGCTAACTGCCATCTTTGTTTACATTGGCAGTAGAGAGCGGGTCGACGCCTGACAGCGGCCAGAGCTCCCCACCCAACGGCCTGCCAGCCTCCAGGTCCTCGTCAGGCTCCACACCCATCCATGAGGAAGGGGGCGGGTCCCCCTACGGCGCCCATGGTGGTGGGGGCCAGGGGTCGTGTTCTGACCTCACCGTCTACTCCTCCCTTCCAAACATCTCTATGGGCCGCCCTCCACATTCCACACAGCCCGTGAGTAGCGCTCTCTCTCTGTCATGCCGGTGGTGGGGTCATGTTGGGTACTGGTGCTCCGTACCGGTGGTGGGGTCATGTTGGGTGTGTTCCGTACCGGTGGTGGGGCCATGTTGGGTACAGGTGTTCCGTACCGGTGGTGGGGCCACACTGGGTGTGTTCCGTACCGGTGGTGGGGTCATGTTGGGTACTGGTGCTGCGTACCGGTGGTGGGGGCCACACTGGGTGTGTTCCGTACCGGTGGTGGGGCCATGTTGGGTACTGGTGCTCCGTACCAGTGGTGGGGCCACACTGGGTGTGTTCCGTACCAGTGGTGGGGTCATGTTGGGTACTGGTGCTGCGTACCGGTGGTGGGGCCACACTGGGTGTGTTCCGTACCGGTGGTGGGGCCATGTTGGGTACTGGTGCTCCGTACCGGTGGTGGGGCCACACTGGGTGTGTTCCGTACCGGTGGTGGGGTCATGTTAGGTACTGGTGCTCCGTACCGGTTGTGGGGCCACACTGGGTGTGTTCCGTACCGGTGATGGGGCCATGTTGGGTACTGGTGCTCCGTACCGGTGGTGGGGTCATGTTGGGTGTGTTCCATACCGGTGGTGGGGCCATGTTGGGTACTGGTGCTCCGTACCGGTGGTGGGGCCACATTGGGTGTGTTCCGTACCGGTGGTGGGGTCATGTTGGGTACTGGTGCTGCGTACCGGTGGTGGGGCCACACTGGGTGTGTTCCGTACCGGTGGTGGGGCCATGTTGGGTACTGGTGCTCCGTACCGGTGGTGGGGCCACACTGGGTGTGTTCCGTACCGGTGGTGGGGCCACACTGGGTGTGTTCCGTACCGGTGGTGGGGTCATGTTGGGTACTGGTGCTGCGTACCGGTGGTGGGGCCACACTGGGTGTGTTCCGTACCGGTGGTGGGGTCATGTTGGGTACTGGTGCTCCGTACCGGTGGTGGGGCCACACTGGGTGTGTTCCGTACCGGTGGTGGGGCCACACTGGGTGTGTTCCGTACCGGTGGTGGGGTCATGTTGGGTACTGGTGCTGCGTACCGGTGGTGGGGCCACACTGGGTGTGTTCCGTACCGGTGGTGGGGCCATGTTGGGCACTGGTGCTCCATACCGGTTGTGGGGCCACACTGGGTGTGTTCCGTACCGGTGGTGGGGCCATGTTGGGTACTGGTGCTCCGTACCGGTGGTGGGGTCATGTTGGGTGTGTTCCGTACCGGTGGTGGGGCCATGTTGGGTACTGGTGCTCCGTACCGGTGGTGGGGCCACATTGGGTGTGTTCCGTACCGGTGGTGGGGTCATGTTGGGTACTGGTGCTGCGTACCGGTGGTGGGGCCACACTGGGTGTGTTCCGTACCGGTGGTGGGGCCATGTTGGGTACTGGTGCTCCGTACCGGTGGTGGGGCCACACTGGGTGTGTTCCGTACCGGTGGTGGGGCCATGTTGGGTACTGGTGCTCCGTACCGGTGGTGGGGCCACACTGGGTGTGTTCCGTACCGGTGGTGGGGCCATGTTGGGTACTGGTGCTCCGTACCGGTGGTGGGGCCACATTGGGTGTGTTCCGTACCGGTGGTGGGGTCATGTTGGGTACTGGTGCTGTGTACCGGTGGTGGGGCCACACTGGGTGTGTTCCGTACCGGTGGTGGGGCCATGTTGGGTACTGGTGCTCCGTACCGGTGGTGGGGCCACACTGGGTGTGTTCCGTACCGGTGGTGGGGCCATGTTGGGTACTGGTGCTCCGTACCGGTGGTGGGGTCATGTTGGGTACTGGTGCTGTGTACCGGTGGTGGGGCCACACTGGGTGTGTTCCGTACCGGTGGTGGGGTCATGTTGGGTACTGGTGCTCCGTACCGGTGGTGGGGCCACACTGGGTGTGTTCCGTACCGGTGGTGGGGTCATGTTGGGTACTGGTGCTCCGTACCGGTGGTGGGGCCACACTGGGTGTGTTCCGTACCGGTGGTGGGGCCACACTGGGTGTGTTCCGTACCGGTGGTGGGGTCATGTTGGGTACTGGTGCTCCGTACCGGTGGTGGGGTCATGTTGGGTGTGTTCCGTACCGGTGGTGGGGCCATGTTGGGTACTGGTGCTCCGTACCGGTGGTGGGGCCACACTGGGTGTGTTCCGTACCGGTGGTGGGGTCATGTTGGGTACTGGTGCTGCGTACCGGTGGTGGGGCCACACTGGGTGTGTTCCGTACCGGTGGTGGGGCCACGCTGGGTACTGGTGTTCCGTACCGGTGGTGGGGCCACGCTGGGTACTGGTGTTCCGTACCGGTGGTGGGGCCACGCTGGGTACTGGTGTTCCGTACCGGTGGTGGGGCCACGCTGGGTACTGGTGTTCCGTACTGGTGGTGGGGCCACGCTGGGTACTGGTGTTCCGTACCGGTGGTGGGGCCACGCTGGGTACTGGTGTTCCGTACCGGTGGTGGGGCCACGCTGGGTACTGGTGTTCCGTACCGGTGGTGGGGCCACGCTGGGTACTGGTGTTCCGTACCGGTGGTGGGGCCACGCTGGGTACTGGTGTTCCGTACCGGTGGTGGGGCCACGCTGGGTACTGGTGTTCCGTACCGGTGGTGGGGCCACGCTGGGTACTGGTGTTCCGTACCGGTGGTGGGGCCACGCTGGGTACTGGTGTTCCGTACCGGTGGTGGGGCCACGCTGGGTACTGGTGTTCCGTACCGGTGGTGGGGCCACTTAAAGGTAAGGTCTTCTGCCATGAGTTCTCCCAAAACCAGTATATTGAATTTACGTTCTAATGTATGATTTAACTGCGTATTGTATGTGATTTCCATTTTTATATTTTCGTTATTTTCCATAGCGCAGGAGCTGGAACTTATTTTCTAAATACAGCACCATATTATTTTAGGTAGTCTATTGAAAGACCTGATTTACATCTGATTGGAGGTTTGCCGTGTCTTGTATGTTGTCTACTCTCATAAAAATCCTAGTTCTTGTCTATGTCCGATATGAGGATGAGAAAAAGTACTGGAGCAAGCACAGTATCCTGGGGGGACTGTACTGGAGCAAGCACAGTACCCTGGGGGACTGTACTGGAGCAAGCACAGTACCCTGGGGGACTGTACTGGAGCAAGCACAGTACCCTGGGGGACTGTACTGGAGCAAGCACAGTACCCTGGGGGACTGTACTGGAGCAAGCACAGTACCCTGGGGGACTGTACTGGAGCAAGCACAGTACCCTGGGGGACTGTACTGGAGCAAGCACAGTACCCTGGGGGACTGTACTGGAGCAAGCACAGTACCCTGGGGGACTGTACTGGAGCAAGCACAGTACCCTGGGGGACTGTACTGGAGCAAGCACAGTACCCTGGGGGACTGTACTGGAGCAAGCACAGTACCCTGGGGGACTGTACTAGAGCAAGCACAGTACCCTGGGGGACTGTACTGGAGCAAGCACAGTACCCTGGGGGACTGTACTGGAGCAAGCACAGTACCCTGGGGGACTGTACTGGAGCAAGCACAGTACCCTGGGGGACTGTACTGGAGCAAGCACAGTACCCTGGGGGACTGTACTGGAGCAAGCACAGTACCCTGGGGGACTGTACTGGAGCAAGCACAGTACCCTGGGGGACTGTACTGGAGCAAGCACAGTACCCTGGGGGACTGTACTGGAGCAAGCACAGTACCCTGGGGGACTGTACTAGAGCAAGCACAGTACCCTGGGGGACTGTACTGGAGCAAGCACAGTACCCTGGGGGACTGTACTGGAGCAAGCACAGTACCCTGGGGGACTGTACTGGAGCAAGCACAGTACCCTGGGGGACTGTACTGGAGCAAGCACAGTACCCTGGGGGACTGAGCTCTTCACGGTTGATAGACCGGACTTTATTT
>NC_091150.1:16872272-16914772 GCF_040958095.1 Procambarus clarkii
CCCCGTGGAGGTAGAGACAAATGGGTGAAATGTTCCTTTCACTCTGATGCCCCTGTTCACCTAGCAGTAACTAGGTACCTGGGAGTTAGACAGCTGCTACAGGCTGCTTCCTGGGGGGTGTAAATTAGGATTAAGAATCTGTCAGAAGCGCTATGCTGGTGGCTGTACAGGAATGTAAGAACTCTTGCATATATATATATATATATATATATATATATATATATATATATATATATATATATATATATATATATATATAAATAAACACCACTCTCCCACTACCATCACTACCCCCCCCCCTCTCTACCCCCTCCACTACCACCACCACTACCCCCCCCCACCACTACCACCACCACCACTACCCCCCCCACCACTACCACCACCACCCCTCCACTACCACCACCACCCCTCCACTACCACCACCACTACCCCTCCCCCCCACTACCACCACCACTACCCCCCCCCCACCACCACCACCACCCCCCCCTACCACCACCACTACAACCACCATCCCTCCACCACTATCACCCCCCCCCCTCCACTACCACCACTCCCCCCCCCCACTACCACCACACCACAACGCCTGTACCACGATACACAAGACAGAGGTCAAACAACCAAAGACCGTAAAGGTGCAGATCAATACTCAAGAGCTTAAATGCTCGCCCAAAAGGTCACCCCGAGGTCAAACATCCCGCGAGAATCACGGAGCTGAATGCCAGAGGTGCGCAAGGTCACCGGGCTAATTGTTGACGGACCTCACCATAATGGAAGTCAGAGACCGAGGGAGGGAGGAGCTAGGGACTATCGCATACCTGGAACATACCTATAGTGGGTTTCCGGAGTTCTTCTACTCCCCGAGCCCGGCCTGAGGCCAGGCTCGACTTGTGATAACTTGGTCAACCAGGCTGTTGCTTGGAGCGGCCCGCAGGCCAGGCTCGACTTGTGAGAGTTTGGTCCACCAGGCTGTTGCTTGGAGCGGCCCGCAGGCCCACATACCCACCACAGCCCAGTTGGTCCGGCACTTCTTGCAAGAACTTATATAAGTGCTTCTTGAATAAATCCACCTTTGTTCCGGTAATATTTCTAATGCTGACTGGGAGGGTGTTGAACAGCTGTGGACCTCTGATGTTCAGTGTTCTCTGATTGTGCCTATGGCACCTCTGCTCTTCACTGGACCTCATGTTCAGACAGTGTTCTCTGATTGTGTCTATGGTACCTCTATTCTTCACTGGACCTCTGATGTTTATACAGTGTTCTCTGATTGTGCCTATGGCACCTCTGCTCTTCACTGGACCTCTGATGTTTGTACAGTGTTCTCTGATTGTGTCTATGGCACCTCTGCTCTTCACTGGACCTCTGATGTTTGTACAGTGTTCTCTGATTGTGTCTATGGCACCTCTGCTCTTCACAGGACCTCTGATGTTTGTACAGTGTTCTCTGATTGTGCCTATGGCACCTCTGCTCTTCACTGGACCTCTGATGTTTGTACAGTGTTCTCTGATTGTGTCTATGGCACCTCTGCTCTTCACTGGACCTCTGATGTTTGTACAGTGTTCTCTGATTGTGTATATGGCACCTCTGCTCTTCACTGGACCTCTGATGTTTGTACAGTGTTCTCTGATTGTGCCTATGGCACCTCTGCTCTTCACTGGACCTCTGATGTTTATACAGTGTTCTCTGATTGTGCCTATGGCACCTCTACTCTTCACTGGACCTCTGATGTTTGTACAGTGTTCTCTGATTGTGCCTATGGCACCTCTGCTCTTCACTGGACCTCTGATGTTTATACAGTGTTCTCTGATTGTGCCTATGGCACCTCTACTCTTCACTGGACCTCTGATGTTTATACAGTGTTCACTGATTGTGTCTATGGCACCTCTGCTCTTCACTGGACCTCTGATGTTCAGACAGTGTTCACTGATTGTGCCTATGGCACCTCTACTCTTCACTGGACCTCTGATGTTCAGACAGTGTTCTCTGATTGTGTCTATGGCACCTCTGCTCTTCACTGGACCTCTGATGTTCAGACAGTGTTCACTGATTGTGCCTATGGCACCTCTACTCTTCACTGGACCTCTGATGTTCAGACAGTGTTCTCTGATTGTGTCTATGGTACCTCTATTCTTCACTGGACCTCATGTTCAGACAGTGTTCTCCGATTGTGCCTATGGCACCTCTACTCTTCACTGGACCTCTGATGTTCAGACAGTGTTCTCTGATTGTGTCTATGGTACCTCTATTCTTCACTGGACCTCTGGTGTTTATACAGTGTTCTCTGATTGTCCCTATGGCACCTCTGCTCTTCACTGGTTCTATTCTGCATTTTCTTCTATACCGTTCATTCCAGTACGTTGTTATTTTACTGTGTAGATTTGGTACTTGACCCTCCAGTATCTTCCACGTGTATATTATTTGGTATCTCTCTCGTCACCTTTCTAGTGAGTACATTTGGAGAGCTTTGAGACGATCCCAATAATTTAGGTGTTTTATCTCGTCTATGCGTGCCGTATATGTTCTCTGTATTCCCTCTATTTCAGCAATCTCTGCTGCTCTGAAGGGGGAAGTGAGTACTGAGCAGTACTCAAGACGGGACAACACAAGTGATGTAAATAGTATTAACATTACTGTGAGGTCTCTGGATGAGAACGTTCTCATAATCCATGCTATCATTGTCCTGGCCGCCGCCGCCGCTATATTTGCTCGGTTATGTTCACTAAATGTCAGGTCGTCAGGTCGAAATAGAAACAATTGAACTCAAGCTACAAGAATCATACAAAACCCAGGAGAGGCAAAGAGAGCAAAAGGCTATCAGTGAAATAGAGAGAAATCCGAAATATTTTTTTCTCCTATGCAAAATCAAGATCAAAAACCACATCTAGTATCGGGCCCCTGCGAAAGGGAGATGGAACTTTCACCGATGACAACAAAGAAATGAGCGAGCTACTGAGGGAGCAGTACGACTCTGTTTTCAGCGAGCCATTAAACGCACTAAAGATTGATAACCCAAATGAATTTTTCATGGATATGATACCAACATCAAATCATATATCAGACGTCACCCTGTCCCCACTGGATTTTGAAGAAGCCATAAACAGTATGCCTATGCACTCTGCACCAGGCCCGGATTCTTGGAACTCCATATTCATCAAGAACTGTAAAAAACCACTATCGCAGGTCCTCCACATTCTGTGGAGACAAAGCCTAGATACTGGCGTTATCCCTGATATACTAAAAACAGCAGAGATAGCACCATTCCATAAAGGAGGAAATAAGGGGCAAAGGCAAAAAATTACAAACCGATAGCACTAACATCACACATCATAAATATCTTTGAGAGTGCTAAGAAGTAAGATCACAAAATACATGGAATCACAGCATCTCCATAACCCCCGACAACATGGTTTCAGAACAGGGCGCTCTTGCCTGTCACAGTTGCTGGACCACTATGATATGGCATTAGATGCTATGGAAGACAAACAAAACGCTGATGTAATTTACACAGATTTCGCAAAAGCTTTTGATAAATGTGATCATGGTGTTATTGCACACAAAATGCGTTCAAAAGGAATTACCTGAAAAATAGGCAGATGGATCTACAATTTCCTGACTAACAGAACCCAATGTGTAATAGTCAACAAAATAAAATCCAGCCCATCAACCGTGAAGAGCTCAGTCCCCCAGGGTACTGTGCTTGCTCCAGTACAGTCCCCCAGGGTACTGTGCTTGCTCCAGTAGTCCCCCAGGGTACTGTGCTTGCTCCAGTACTTTTTCTCATCCTCATATCGGACATAGACAAGAACACAACCTATAGCACTGTATCATCCTTTGCAGATGACACTAGGATCTTCATGAGAGTAGGCAACATAGAGGACACGGCAAACCTCCAGTCAGATGTAGATCAGGTCTTTCAATGGGCTACAGAAAATAATATGGTGTTTAACGAAGATAAGTTCCAGCTCATGCGCTATGGAAAAAATGAAAATATATAAACGGAAACCACGTACAAAACTCAGGCAAATCATAACATAGAACGAAAAGGCAATGTAAAGGATCTGGGTGTACTCATGTCGGAAGACCTTACCTTTAAAGAACACAATAAAGTAGCCATCACAACTGCAAGAAAAATGACAGGTTGGATAACAAGAACTTTTCACACTAGAGATGCTATACCAATGATGATACTTTTCAAAACGCTTGTGCTCTCTAGAGTGGAGTACTGCTGCACAATGACAGCACCTTTCAAAGCTGGAGAAATTGCTGGCCTGGAGAGCGTGCAGAGATCCTTTACTGCTAGAATCCACTCAGTAAAATATCTAAACTATTGGGACCGACTAAGGAGCCTAAATCTGTACTCCCTTGAGCGCAGGCGGGAGAGATACATAATAATTTACACGTGGAAAATATTAGAGGGGCTGGTCCCAAACCTGCACACAGAAATAACACCACATGAGACCAGGAGGCATGGCAGAATGTGCAGAATACCCCCGTTGAAAAGCAGAGGTGCAACAGGTACTCTGAGAGAGAACTCTATCAACATCAGAGGCCCGAGACTGTTCAACACGCTTCCACTACACATAAGGGACATAACTGGCCGACCCCTCACAGTGTTCAAGACAGAACTATCAACATCAGAGGCCCGAGACTGTTCAACACGCTTCCACTACACATAAGGGACATAACTGGCCGACCCCTTACAGTGTTCCTCTAAGGTTTCTGTGATTTTGTCATAGTAGTTGAGTAACTGTGACAGACAGGATCTTACCGCTCTAAACCCATGTTGTCCTGGATTGTGTAACTCATTTTTTCTAAAACTAGAAAGTTGATTCCTAATCACTCTTTCATTGCCAAATCCAGGAACCATTGCCAGATCCAGGGTGTGGTGTTGTGGTAATGGTTCCTTCACTCTGGTAGTGGTACTGGTGCTGGGGAGTGTGGTAGTTTCTGTGTGGTTGGGAGTGTTATATAAGTGTGGCTGATGATGAACTGGTTCAGTCTTGTATATTTGTCCCTCCCCATCTGTACTCCTGCAGTCTTTCTGTCTGTCTGTTCCTCTCTCTCTCTTGTATGTTCTCTTCTGCTGCTGCCTCCCTCTAAAAACTTCTACAGTTATTATTCTGGACTTTCTTTCGTCTGTAACCATGTGTTACAGTCGTCTGTAACCATGTGTTACAGTCGTCTGTAACCATGTGTTACAGTCGTCTGTAACCATGTGTTACAGTCGTCTGTAACCATGTGTTACAGTCGTCTGTAACCATGTGTTACAGTCGTCTGTAACCATGTGTTACAGTCGTCTGTAACCATGTGTTACAGTCGTCTGTAACCATGTGTTACAGTCGTCTGTAACCATGTGTTACAGTCGTCTGTAACCATGTGTTACAGACTCGCACATCGAAATCTGGACATTGAAGGTCATAAAATGTTTTCACACTAACTGACATTTGGATAGTTTATGGCTGAAGTGTCTACACTCTCTTACAAAACGGCATGTACCCCCCCCCCCCACGATCATGTTCCATCATTTTCGTGGATACATGAACGTACATTTTGTGCCTTTGGCGCCATATTTGCATATTCCCTTTGCATAATATTTGCAAATGTTTTTATTACTGATTTTTTCTGTGGTAAGTCACCTGCTTGATACCTGCTTGATGGTAAGTCACCTGCTTGATGGTAAGTCACCTGCTTGATACCTGCTTGATGGTAAGTCACCTGCTTGATACCTGCTTGATGGTAAGTCACCTGCTTGATGGTAAGTCACCTGCTTGATACCTGCTTGATGGTAAGTCACCTGCTTGATACCTGCTTGATGGTAAGTCACCTGCTTGATACCTGCTTGATGGTAAGTCACCTGCTTGATACCTGCTTGATGGGGTTCTGGGAGTACTTCTCCTCCCTCAGCCCAGCTCGAGGCCAGGGTTCTTCATCTCAACATTCGAGTCTTCCATAATGGGGGTATTTGTGTGACCCTCGACCCACTGTCCTCCCTGAGAGCCGGCTGGTCATCACTCTCCTGACTCAGTTTGGTTCAGTGTTTAAGGTTTTGGTCACAATCTGCGTATTTATGGCTGGTAACGCGTCTGAGACGGCCAAACACACACTGTGTGCTTCAGGAATGTGACTCATTAGTTATGTTACACACAGAAGTCACAATAGCGTGATGGATCAAATGAACAAATCCACAAGGGGAAATCAAGGAGGATTTCCCGGTTGCAATTCTTTTAACCATGTCGTAGCTCAGTCGATTAAGGCAACGTCTGGGATCCTCTCGGACGAAGGTTCGAACCCTCGTCACGGCCCTTGTGGATTTGTTCATTAGTTATGTTTTTTTTTCATATTTTTCATAGTGTCATTATGGCACCTCCAGTATGTCCCTTGTGTGTTGGCATAGTGTGGAGGTAACTCCGAGCAGGTCAGATGAATGGTTGTGCTGCAGATGATACAATACAACCCCACAATATTCCTCCCCACACAAGGTCAACCAGGCTGTGATTCATACGTCAGGCTGCGAGCAGCTCCGTCCAACAGCCTGGTTGACCAGTCCAGCAACCAGGAGGCCTGGTCGAGGACCGGGCCGCGGGGACGCTAAGCCCCGAAATGATGGCAAGGTAACCATAAGGTAACTCCATTGTTGGCTGGTGTGGTGTAGAGGGGTCCCCGTCCCCCTCTATTTGTGCTTCCCAACCTTCACACTATCGTGTGATAGTGTGAAGGTTGTGTGCTTGTGTGTGTGTGAAGGATAGTGTGCTTCACACTATCCCTTCTTGTCCTTAGTATTTGTAATATTATATGTATATATTTATATTTTATATGTTCACACTACATATACAGGTTGTTATCGTATGGCAGAGGAAGGAACTCGCAATGGGATGTACTGATAAATTAATTACCATACGCACTTCCGTGGAAATATACATTAAATTCTAGACTGTGTGGGTCTCGAACTTCTGGACACTGGACTGTGTGGATCTCGAACTTCTGGACACTGGATTGTGTGGGTCTCGAACTTCTGGACACTGGACTGTGTGGATCTCGAACTTCTGGACACTGGATTGTGTGGATCTCGAACTTCTGGACACTGGACTGTGTGGATCTCGAACTTCTGGACACTGGACTGTGTGGATCTCGAACTTCTGGACACTGGACTGTGTGGATCTCGAACTTCTGGACACTGGATTGTGTGGATCTCGAACTTCTGGACACTGGATTGTGTGGATCTCGAACTTCTGGACACTGGATTGTGTGGATCTCGAACTTCTGGACACTGGACTGTGTGGATCTCGAACTTCTGGACACTGGATTGTGTGGATCTCGAACTTCTGGACACTGGATTGTGTGGATCTCGAACTTCTGGACACTGGACTGTGCAGATCTCGAACTTCTGGACACTGGACTGTGTGGATCTCGAACTTCTGGACACTTTCCCTTTTAAGACTTACTCATAGCCTAGTTGACAGAGCTAGGACCTTACACACCTGGGGTCCATGGTTCAAGACCCGTACAGCCCCGGTGAAAGGACTGTACTGTTGTTAACGCTTGTATTGCCCTCAGGTCACTTAGTGAATGTCGCTAGTTCCTGGACCTTGAAACAGGTCGAGCTATTAACATATTGCCATAGGGAATCTTCTACTGAATTTCTGGCTTGTAATATTATGTAACTTACACTATTAATAATTTCCAGAATTACATCTCTGTGTTATAGTACATATTTACTGGGGTATATATGCCGGGGGAAGTGTGGACACAGGTACAGGTGTGGTACAAGTTACACACAGCCAGGTACAGCAATACTTGACGGTACACGTAGACTGTATTAAGAGTTACAGCTGTATATGAGGATATACGGGTGACTGGGGGGGGGGGGGGTGCAGGAGTACATGATAGTGTGTTATCACCAGACTCTGACACACACTTACCTTATCTCTCCCTACCCCCCCACACACATGTGCGTCCACACACATGTGTGCGTCCACCTACCTTGGTTACCTTACCTTGAGGTGTTTTCGGAGCTTAGCGTCCCCGCGGCCCGGTCGTCGACCAGGCCTCCTGGTTGCCGGACTGATCAACCAGGCTGTTGGACGCGGCTGCTCGCACCCTGACGTATGAGTCACAGTCTGGTTGATCGGGTATCCTTTGGAGGTGTTTATCAAATTCTCTCTTGAACACTGTGAGGGGCCGGCCAGTTATGTCCCTTATGTGTAGTGGAAGCGTGTTGAACAGTCTCGGGCCTCTGATGTTGATAGTTCTGTCTTGAACACTGTGAGGGGTCGGCCAGTTATGTCCCTTATGTGTAGTGGAAGCGTGTTGAACAGTCTCGGGCCTCTGATGTTGATAGTTCTGTCTTGAACACTCTGAGGGGTCGGCCAGTTATGTGTAGTGGGAGCGTGTTGAACAGTCTCGGGCCTCTGATGTTGATAGTTCTCTCTTGAACACTGTGAGGGGTCGGCCAGTTATATCCCTTATGTGTAGTGGAAGCGTGTTGAACAGTCTCGGGCCTCTGATGTTGATAGTTCTGTCTTGAACACTCTGAGGGGTCGGCCAGTTATGTGTAGTGGAAGCGTGTTTAACAGTCTCGGGCCTCTGACGTTGATAGTTCTCTCTTGAACACTGTGAGGGGTCGGCCAGTTATGTCCCTTATGTGTAGTGGAAGCGTGTTGAACAGTCTCGGGCCTCTGATGTTGATAGGGTTCTCTCTCAGAGTATCTGTTGCCCCTCTGCTCTTCAACGGGGGTATTCTGCACATCCTGCCATGTCTTCTGGTCTCATGTGATGTTATTTCTGTATGCAGGTTTGGGAGCAGCCCCTCTAATATTTTCCACATGTAAATTATTATGTATCTCTCCCGCCTGCGCTCAAGAGAATACAGATTTAGGCTCCTTAGTCGGTCCCAATAGTTTAGATGTTTTACTGAGTGGATTCTAGCAGTAAAGGATCTCTGCACGCTCTCCAGGTCAGCAATTTCTCCAGCTTTGAAAGGTGCTGTCATTGTGCAGCAGTACTCCACTCTAGAGAGCACAAGCGTCTTGAAGAGTATCATCATCGGTAGAGCATCTCTAGTGTGAAAAGTTTTTGTTATCCAACCTGTCATTTTTCTTGCAGTTGTGACGGCTACTTTATTGTGTTCTTTGAAGGTAAGGTCTTCCGACATGAGTACACCCAGGTCCTTTACATTGCCTTTTCGTTCTATGTTATGATTTGATTGAGTTTTGTACGTGGTTTCTGTTTTTATATTTTAATTTTTTCCGTTGCGCAATAGTCGGAACTTATCTTCATTAAACACCATATTATTTTCTGTAGCCCATAGAAAGACCTGATTTACATCTGATTGGAGGTTTGCCGTGTCCTCTATGTTGCCAACTCTCATGAAGATCCTAGTGTCATCTGCAAAGGATGATACAGTGCTATAGGTTCTGTTCTTGTCTATGTCCGATATGAGGATGAGAAAAAGTACTTGAGCAAGCACAGTACCCTGGGGGACTGAACTGGAGCAAGCACAGTATCCTGGGGGACTGAACTGGAGCAAGCACAGTACTCTGGGGGACTGAACTGGAGCAAGCACAGTACCCTGGGGGACTGAACTGGAGCAAGCACAGTATCCTGGGGGACTGAACTGGAGCAAGCACAGTACCCTGGGGGACTGTAGTGGAGCAAGCACAGTACCCTGATGGACTGTACTGGAGCAAGCACAGTACTCTGGGGGACTGTACTGGAGCAAGCACAATACCCTGGGGGACTGTACTGGAGCAAGCACAGTACCCTGGGGAACTGTACTGGAACAAGCACAGTACCCTGGGGGACTGTACTGGAACAAGCACAGTACCCTGGGGGGACTGTACTGGAACAAGCACAGTACCCTGGGGGGACTGTACTGGAACAAGCACAGTACCCTGGGGGACTGTACTGGAGCAAGCACAGTACCCTGGGGGACTGTACTGGAGCAAGCACAGTACCCTGGGGAACTGTACTGGAGCAAGCACAGTACCCTGGGGACTGTACTGGAGAAAGCACAGTACCCTGGGGGACTGTACTAGAGCAAGCATAGTACCCTGGGGGACTGTACTGGAACAAGCACAGTACCCCTCGGAGACTGAGCTCTTCACGGTTGATGGTCCGGATTTTATTTTGTTGACTATTACACATTGCGTTCTGTTGGTCAGGAAATTGTAGATCCATCTGCCTATTTTTCCGGTAATTCCTTTTGAACGCATTTTATGTGCAATAACGCCATGGTCACATTTGTCAAAAGCTTTTGTGAAATCTGTGTAAATTACATCAGCGTTTTGTTTGTCTTCCATAGCATCTAATGCCATATCATAGTGGTCCAGCAACTGCGACAGGCAAGAGCGCCCTGTTCTGAAACCATGTTGTCCGGGGTTATGGAGATGCTGTGATTCCATGTATTTTGTGATCTTACTTCTTAGCACTCTCTCAAGACTTTGATGTGTGATGTTAGTGCTATCGGTCTGTAATTTTTTGCCTCTGCCTTATTTCCTCCTTTATGGCGTGGTGCTATCTCTGCTGTTTTTAATAAGTCAGGGATAATGCCAGTATCTAGGCTTTGCCTCCATACAATGTGGAGGGCCTGCGACAGAGTTTTTTTTACAGTTCTTGATGAATATGGAGTTCCAAGAATCCGGGCCTGGTGCAGAGTGCATAGGCATACTGTTTATGGCTTCTTCAAAATCCAGTGGGGACAGGGTGACATCTGATATATGATTTGATGTTGGTATCATATCCATGAAAAATTCATTTGGGTTATCAATCTTTAGTGCGTTTAATGGCTCGCTGAAAACAGAGTCGTACTGCTTCCTCAGTAGCTCGCTAATTTCTTTGTTGTCATCGGTGAAAGTTCCATCTCCCTTTCGCAGGGGCCTGATACTAGATGTGGTTTTTTATCTTGATTTTGCATAGGAGAAAAATATTTCGGATTTCTCTCTATTTCACTGATGGCCTTTTGCTCTCTTTGCCTCTCCTGGGTTTTGTATGATTCTTGTAGCTTGAGTTCAATTGTTTCTATTTCTCTACCTAACCTTCTTCGCCGTTCTTGGGATATGGTGCGACTCTCAAGTTGTTCCGCGATTCGTTTTCTTCGCCTATATAGGGAACGACGTTCCCGTTCCAATCTGCATCTCTTCCTCTTTTTTCTTAGAGGTATGCGGTTTGAACATATTTCTAGTGCTACTGAGCTTATTTTTTCCAGGCATTGGTTCAGGTTTGCATTTTCTAGCTGTTCTTCCCAGTTTATTTCTGTGAAGTCCTGGTTTATTTGCTCCCAGTTTATCTGTTTATTATTGAAGTTGAATTTGCTGAAATCTCCTCCACCGGGAATCTGGACTGGTTTTGAAGGTCTACTCCCCATGGTTGTCATAACTTCAATTAAGTTGTGATCTGAGTAACAGGTATTTGTAATCATTATGTTCCTGATCAATTCATCATTATTAGTGAAAATGAGGTCCAGCGTGTTCTCCTTCCTAGTTGGTTCTACTATTTGCTGGTTTAAGGCAAACCTATCGCACATCCGTAGCAGGTCATTTGCATGTGCCTGTTCATTTAGGCTACTTCCTGGTATTCTTTCTGATATTACTGTATTAGCCAGGTGCTTCCATTTCAGGTGCCGTAGGTTGAAGTCCCCAAGCAGGATGATGTTCGGAGCTGGATTTGTGAGGTTTTCCAAGCAGTGTTCTATTTTCATTAGTTGGTCTTTAAACTGCTGAGGGTTTGCCTCCGGTGACTTATATACAAGGACAATAACTACATTTAGGATCTCTATTTTGATTATCAGCACTTCCACCATATCATTTGAGGTGTTTATCAGCTCAGTACAGATGAGTGTGTCTTTGACGCAGAGGCTGACCCCACCCTGAAGCCGGTGTTTCCTATCACATCTGAAAAGATTGTATTCTGAGATCCATATTTCACCATCAAGGTAGTCCTTTGTGTGGGTTTCTGTTAGGGCTGCAAACACTGCATTTACCTCATGAAGGAGACCATCTATAAAGTGAACTTTGTTGGATTTGCGTGTTTTTATACCCTGGATGTTGGCAAATATAAATGATGTTATCGTGTTAGTGGAAGTGCTGGATGCCTTACTTGGTGTTAATATCTGAGGCTCTGGTAAGGAGGCCACTGTGTTTGCGTCCTCTCTAGCATTTGACCGAGTTGGTGGTAGAGTCTGGTCATTTTTAGCCATTCTTCTCCTCCTCCTCTTGCTAAAAAAAATAATCCTGGTCGATAGAGTTGTGGCTGTTTTCATAGTGGCGGTCTGTCGGTCGCTTGATGTCCAGTTTACATGGAAAGCTGGACATTCCGTGTTGAAGCATTCCTTACTATCTAAGGAGTTCTTGCAAAGTTCTGGGTGAAAAAATCACAGCTTTTGGTACATTTACCTGTACTAAGGAGGTTTCTGCACACTCTAGGGTGATCGTACTTACACGTTCCATTTGTTCTTCCCGATATCCCATGCTTACTGGCAGCCCATTATAATAACGACAGGTTTAGGGCCCCCTTTGTTTTGTTCCCCTCTGCCAGAGACCACGATCTGCTGTGGCGCCGCCCCAGGTAATGGTGGGTGGTGATAATGGTGGGTGGTGATAATGGTGGGTGGTGGTAATGGTGGGTGGTGATAATGGTGGGTGGTGATAATGATGGGTGGTGGTAATGGTGGGTGGTGGTAATGGTGGGTGGTGATAATGGTGATAATAGTGATTATAATGGTGGTGATAATGGTGGGTGGTGATAATGGTGGGTGGTGATAATGGTGGCTGGTGATAATGGTGGTTGGTGATAATGGTGGTTGGTGATAATGGTGGGTGGTGATAATGGTGGGTGGTGGTAATGGTGGGTGGTGATAATGGTGGCTGGTGATAATTGTGGTTGGTGATAATGGTGGGTGGTGGTAATGGTGATAATAGTGATTATAATGGTGGTGATAATGGTGGGTGGTGATAATGGTGGTTGGTGATAATGGTGGGTGGTGGTAATGGTGGGTGGTGATAATGGTGGGTGGTGATAATGGTGGGTGGTGGTAATGGTGGGTGGTGATAATGGTGATAATAGTGATTATAATGGTGGTGATAATGGTGGGTGGTGGTAATGGTGGGTGGTGATAATGGTGATAATAGTGATTATAATGGTGGTGATAATGGTGGGTGGTGATAATGGTGGGTGGTGATAATGGTGGCTGGTGATAATGGTGGTTGGTGATAATGGTGGTTGGTGATAATGGTGGGTGGTGATAATGGTGGGTGGTGGTAATGGTGGGTGGTGATAATGGTGGCTGGTGATAATTGTGGTTGGTGATAATGGTGGGTGGTGGTAATGGTGATAATAGTGATTATAATGGTGGTGATAATGGTGGGTGGTGATAATGGTGGTTGGTGATAATGGTGGGTGGTGGTAATGGTGGGTGGTGATAATGGTGGGTGGTGATAATGGTGATAATAGTGATTATAATGGTGGTGATAATGGTGATAATAGTGATTATAATGGTGGTGATAATGGTAATTATAATGGTGGGTGGTGATAATGGTGGGTGGTGGTAATGGTGGGTGGTGATAATGGTGGGTGGTGATAATGGTGGGTGGTGGTAATGGTGGGTGGTGATAATGGTGGTTGGTGATAATGGTGGGTGGTGGTAATGGTGGGTGGTGATAATGGTGATAATAGTGATTATAATGGTGGTGATAATGGTGGGTGGTGATAATGGTGGGTGGTGATAATGGTGGCTGGTGATAATTGTGGTTGGTGATAATGGTGGGTGGTGATAATGGTGATAATAGTGATTATAATGGTGGTGATAATGGTAATTATAATGGTGGGTGGTGATAATGGTGGGTGGTGGTAATGGTGGGTGGTGATAATGGTGGGTGGTGATAATAGTGATTATAATGGTGGTGATAATGGTAATTATAATGGTGGCTGGTGATAATTGTGGGTGGTGATAATGGTGGGTGGTGATAATGGTGGGTGGTGGTAATGGTGGGTGGTGATAATGGTGGGTGGTGGTAATGGTGGGTGGTGATAATGGTGGGTGGTGATAATGGTGGGTGGTGATAATGGTGGGTGGTGATAATGGTGGTGATATTAGTGATTATAGTGGTGGTGATAATGGTGATTATAATGGTAGGTGGTGATAATTGTGGGTGGTGATAATGGTGGGTGGTGGTAATGGTGGTGATACTAGTGATTATAATGGTGATTATAATAGTGGGTGGTGATAATGGTGGTGATAATGGTGATAATAGTGATTATAATGGTGGTGATAATGGTGATTATAATGGTGGGTGGTGATAATTGTGGGTGGTGATAATTGTGGGAGGTGATAATGGTGGGTGGTGATAATGGTGGGTGGTGATAATGGTGGGTAGTGATAATGGTGTGGTGAGAGAGGGTGGTGATAATAGAGGGTGGTGATAATGGAGGGTGGTGATAATGGTGGGTGGTGATAATGGTGGGTGGTGATAATGGAGGGTGGTGATAATGGAGGATGGTGATAATGGAGGGTGGTGATAATGGTGGTGATAATGGTGGGTGGTGATAATGGTGGGTAGTGATAATGGAAGGTGGTGATAATGGTGGGTGGTGAAAATGGAGGGTGGTGATAATGGTGGGTGGTGATAATGGTGGGTGGTGATAATGGAGGGTGGTGATAATGGAGGGTGGTGATAATGGTGGGTGGTGATAATGGAGGGTGGTGATAATGGAGGGTGGTGATAATGGAGGGCGGTGATAATGATGGGTGGTGATAATGGAGGGTGGTGATAATGGTGGGTGGTGATAATGGAGGGTGGTGATAATGGAGGGTGGTGGTAATGGAGGGTGGTGATAATGGTGGGTGGTGATAATGGTGGGTGGTGATAATGGTGGGTGGTGATAATGGAGGGTGGTGGTAATGGAGGGTGGTGATAATGATGGGTGGTGATAATGGTGGGTGGTGATAATGGTGGGTGGTGATAATGGATGGTGGTGATAATGGAGGGTGGTGATAATGGAGAGTAGTGATAATGGAGGGTGGTGATAATGGAGGGTGGTGATAATGGTGGGTGGTGATAATGGTGGTGATAATGGAGGGTGGTGATAATGGAGGGTAGTGATAATGGTGGGTGGTGATAATGGAGGGTGGTGATAATGGTGGGTGGTGATAATGGAGGGTGGTGATAATGGAGGGTGGTGATAATGGTGGGTGGTGATAATGGAGGGTGGTGATAATGGAGGGTGGTGATAATGGAGGGTGGTGATAACGGAGGGTGGTGATAATGGTGGTGATAATGGTGGTGATAATGGAGGGTGGCGATAAGGGTGGTGATAATGGAGGGTGGTGATAATGGTGGTGATAATGGAGGGTGGTGATAATGGAGGGTGGTGATAATGGTGGTGATAATGGTGGTGATAATGGAGGGTGGTGATAATGGTGGTGATAATGGAGGGTGGTGATAATGGTGGTGATAATGGAGGGTGGTGATAATGGTGGTGATAATGGAGGGTGGTGATAATGCATGGTGGTGATAATAGAGGGTGGTGATAATGGAGGGTGGTGATAACGGAGGGTGGTGATAATGGAGGGTGGTGATAATGGAAGGTGATAATGGAGGGTGGTGATAATGGAAGGTGATAATGGAGGGTGGTGATAATGGAAGGTTGTGATAATGGAGGGTGGTGATAATGAAGGGTGGTGATAATGGAGGGTGGTGATAATGGTGGTGATAATGGAGGGTGGTGATAATGAAGGGTGGTGATAATGGACGGTGGTGATAATGGTGGTGATAATGGTGGGTGGTGATAATGGAGGGTGGTGATAATGGAAGGTGGTGATAATGGAGGGTGGTGATAATGGAGGGTGGTGATAATGGAAGGTGGTGATAATGGATGGTGGTGATAATGGAGGGTGGTGATAATGGAGGGTGGTGATAATGGTGGTGATAATGGTGGGTGGTGATAATGGAGGGTGGTGATAATGGTGGTGATAGTGGAGGGTGGTGATAATGGTGGGTGGTGATAACGGAGGGTGGTGATAATGGTGGTGATAATGGTGGGTGGTGATAACGGAGGGTGGTGATAATGGTGGGTGGTGATAATGGTGGTGATAATGGAGGGTGGTGATAATGGTGGTGATAATGGAGGGTGGTGATAATGGAGGGTGGTGATAACGGAGGGTGGTGATAATGGTGGTGATAATGGTGGTGATAATGGTGGTGATAATGGAGGGTGGTGATAATGGTGATAATGGAGGGTGGTGATAATGGTGGGTGGTGATAATGGTGGTGATAATGGAGGGTGGTGATAATAGTGGTGATAATGGTGGGTGGTGATAATGGAGGGTGGTGATAATGGTGATGATAATGGTGGTGATAATGGAGGGTGGTGATAATGGAGGGTGGTGATAATGGTGGTGATAATGGAGGGTGGTGATAATGCATGGTGGTGATAATGGAAGGTGGTGATAATAGAGGGTGGTGATAATGGAGGGTGGTGATAACGGAGGGTGGTGATAATGGAGGGTGGTGATAATGGAAGGTGGTGATAATGGAGGGTGGTGATAATGGAAGGTTGTGATAATGGAGGGTGGTGATAATGAAGGGTGGTGATAATGGAGGGTGGTGATAATGGTGGTGATAATGGAGGGTGGTGATAATGAAGGGTGGTGATAATGGAGGGTGGTGATAATGGTGGGTGGTGATAATGGAGGGTGGTGATAATGGAAGGTGGTGATAATGGTGGGTGGTGATAATGGAAGGTGGTGATAATGGAAGGTGGTGATAATGGATGGTGGTGATAATGGAGGGTGGTGATAATGGAGGGTGGTGATAATGGTGGTGATAATGGTGGGTGGTGATAATGGTGGTGATAATGGAGGATGGTGATAATGGTGGTGATAATGGAGGGTGGTGATAATGGTGGGTGGTGATAATGGAGGGTGGTGATAATGGTGATAATGGAGGGTGGTGATAATGGTGGTGATAATAGTGGGTGGTGATAATGGAGGGTGGTGATAATAGAGGGTGGTGATAATGGTGGGTGGTGATAATGGTGGTGATAATAGAGGGTGGTGATAATGGAGGGTGGTGATAATGGAGGGTGGTGATAATAGTGGGTGGTGATAATGGAGGGTGGTGATAATAGAAGGTGGTGATAATGGAGGGTGGTGATAATGGTGGTGATAATAGAGGGTGGTGATAATGGAGGGTGGTGATAATAGAAGGTGGTGATAATGGAGGGTGGTGATAATGGTGGTGATAATAGAGGGTGGTGATAATGGAGGGTGGTGATAATGGTGGTGATAATAGAGGGTGGTGATAATAGAGGGTGGTGATAATAGAGGGTGGTGATAATGGAGGGTGGTGATAATGGAGGGTGGTGATAATGGTGGTGATAATGGTGGGTGGTGATAATGGAGGGCGGTGGTAGTACTAACTATACCATGTTCAGCAGACACGGTAAACCTTGAGAGATCAGTAACTAAACTGGCAGCACTAAACACAACTCCTTTTTAGTAAAACATCAACAATGCAACACAAGCAATACAATGAGAGCCAAAACGATGATAATATAAACATAGTATTAATCAAAACAATAAAGAACACTACACTTCCAAGGCAATTAGAGTGGTTAGTGAGAAAGCGAGAGAGATAAAAGTGAACGCTGGGGGTGGTGGTTGGGAAGGCTGCTGCCGCGTCAAGTGCGGGTGAACGGCGGGAGCAGGAGAGCGCATGCTGAGTGCTCCACACGACACGGACACGCCGCACTCTCTCTTACACAAGTGTTAACTCCATCAATATCATCAAACGGGAAAATGTGTCTGTGTGTTTATTAATACTCAAAAGCAAAATCGGGAAGTGTGTGTGTGTGCGTGTATATGTGTGTGTACGTGAATGTGTGTACATGTGTGTGTGTGTGTGTGTGTGTGTGTGTGTGTGTGTGTGTGTGTGTGTGTGTGTGTGTGTGTGTGTGTGTGTGTGTGTGCGTGCGTGTGTGTGTGGAGGCAGGGCAACTAACCTTGAGGTGGGTGTGTAGTTCATTTTGCTGTTGTTCCAGGAGACGCTGGTGCTCCTGTTGGAACTGGTGGTAGAGGAGACTCTGTTGGAGCTGTGGGCGAGGAGAGAGAAGACAACAGATAGAGAGAGACCACAGGGCAAGTGTCACTACCACCACCAGCACTAACAACACCAGCAACACAAGCTACAGCACCACCACAACCTGCAGCAGCAGCAGCAGCAGCAGCAACAGTAGCAGAAGCACCAGCAGCAGCAGCACCACCACCACCAGCAGGTGTGGTGGTGGTGGCGGCCGTGCCACATCACCGACATAATACAGTGCCCCACACCCGCACACCAACTCATCTCTCACCCACACACACAACACAAATACCCGACTTAGTGTTAGGATGCGAGGAGACAAGCGGGAAATTAACAAAGTGACGAAGCGTGTAAGGAGCTCAAAATTATTTAGGTCTTTACATTAGAACTACTGTGGAGACCAAAGTTGCAAGATGAAAAGCTGGAAGAAAGAATGGATGACATTGTAGTTGCTGTAGAAGAAGTCAGAAAATATCTGAAAAAGCTATGTATGACAAAATCAATGGAGCCTGACCTAATGCTGAAGGAGGCGGCAGAAGTATATCGTCACCCATTACCTCAAATTATTATTAAAACACTTTATACAAAATTTAATACAACAAAATCACCCATAAGTCTGGAATAATACAAGCACAGTCCTAAAATTAAAAAAAAAATAATAGAAAGGAGGCAGTAAATAATTCTAATGTCATTGATAAGTATTCCATGTAAAGTGGCGGAGAAAGTGGTCAGGTTTGGGAAGAGAAAGTCATCCCTCACAAACTTGATTGAGTTTTATGAGTTACTAAAAATAAGACGGTGGGGGAGGCTGAGTATTTTCCTATAATGACGAGCACCGTTTAGCACTGTTCCTCGCGAAAGACTTGTAAACACTGACAAAGCAGGCTGGGAGAACTGGGAAAACACTGAACTGAATACAGGAGTTCCAGAATACTTCAAACAAGGTGTGTGTGTGTGCAGATGATGCATAGCTAATGAGAACAGTCAGGTCAGTGTTAGATTATGATGCATTGCAAGTGGATTCGGACACACTCCAGAAGTGATCTGGGGTGTGTCCGAACTCGAACAGGAAACGGGACAGTACGTCACTTTTGTGAGTCGATTTCATTTCAAATTACGTCCACTTTTGGCCATAGCGCGCATACGAGCGAAAAGTGAGTTATTTTTAAGAGGACGGGTTGGTTGAGCAGCTGTGGACCTCTGATGTTCAGAGTGTTCTCTGATTGTGTCTATGGCACCTCTACTCTTCACTGGACCTCTGATGTTCAGACAGTGTTCTCTGATTGTACCTATGGCACCTCTACTCTTCACTGGACCTCTGATGTTTAGACAGTGTTCTCTGATTGTACCTATGGCACCTCTACTCTTCACTGGACCTCTGATGTTTAGACAGTGTTCTCTGATTGTGCCTATGGCACCTCTACTCTTCACTGGACCTCTGATGTTCAGACAGTGTTCTCTGATTGTACCTATGGCACCTGTACTCTTCACTGGACCTCTGATGTTTAGACAGTGTTCTCTGACTGTGCCTATGGCACCTGTACTCTTCACTGGACCTCTGATGTTCAGACAGTGTTCTCTGATTGTACCAATGGCACCTCTACTCTTCACTGGACCTCTGATGTTTAGACAGTGTTCTCTGATTGTGCCTATGGCACCTCTACTCTTCACTGGACCTCTGATGTTCAGTGTTCTCTGATTGTGCCTATGGCACCTCTACTCTTCACTGGACCTCTGATGTTCAGACAGTGTTCTCTGATTGTGCCTATGGCACCTCTACTCTTCACTGGACCTCTGATGTTCAGACAGTGTTCTCTGATTGTGCCTATGGCACCTCTACTCTTCACTGGACCTCTGATGTTCAGTGTTCTCTGATTGTGCCTATGGCACCTCTACTCTTCACTGGTTCTATTCTACATTTCCTTCTGTACCTTTCGCTCCAGTATGTTGTTATTCTACTGAGCACAAATTTGGGACCTGGCCCTCCAGTATCTTCCATGTATATATTATTTGATACCTTTCTCGTCTCCTTTCCTAAGAGTACATTTGGAGAGCTTTGAGACGGTCCCAATAATTTAGGTGTTTTATCGTGTCTATGTGTGCCGTATATGTTCTCTATATTACCTGTAATTCAGAGATCTCTCCTGCTCTGAAGGGGGAAGTGAGTACTGAGCAGTACTCGAGACGGGACAACACCAATGATGTAAATAGTATTAACATTACTGTGAGGTCTCTGGATTTGAGCGTTTTCGTAATCCATCCTATCATTGTCCTGGCCGCCGCCGCCGCTATATTTGCTCGGGTATGCTCCCATCATTATTCCCTGATCCTTTACACGTTGCTGTTCTTCCATGAGTCCGTCTCATAGTGTTTTGTACTCTGTTTTCCTTTATGTTCATCGGTTTGTTCATATTAATTATTCGTAATTTATCACCGATGAAAATAATATTTTTTTCAGAACAGAAAATTCTGTTTTCTGTAATTTTTTCGTTTTTTTTTTCTTTCTTCAAATTTCGAAGACTTTATTCATATTTGTTTACAGTTGTTCTGCGACTTCTACCAAGGTAATAATAATATAATACATAATACATACATAATAATAATTGCACATGGATTTTAAACATATTAATACATAATAATTTACACGTGGAAAATATTAGAGGGGCTGGTCCCAAACCTGCACACAGAAATAACATCACATGAGACCAGGAGGCATGGCAGGATGTGCAGAATACCCCCGTTGAAGAGCAGAGGTGCAACAGGTACTCTGAGAGAGAACTATCGACATCAGAGGCCCGAGACTGTTCAACACGCTTCCACTACACATAAGGGACATAACTGGCCGACCCCTCACAGTGTTCAAGAGAGAACTATCAACATCAGAGGCCCGAGACTGTTCAACACGCTTCCACTACACATAAGGGGCATAACTGGCCGACCCCTCACAGTGTTCAAGAGAGAACTATCAACATCAGAGGCCCGAGACTGTTCAACACGCTTCCGCTACACATAAGGGACATAACTGGCCGACCCCTCACAGTGTTCAAGAGAGAACTGGATAAACACCTCCAAAGGATACCTGATCAACCAGGCTGTGACTCATACGTCAGGCTGCGAGCAGCTGCGTCCAACAGCCTGGTTGACCAGTCCAGCAACCAGGCGGCCTGGTCGACGACCGGGCCGCGGGGTCGCTGTGACACTTAGACCATATTAACCCTAGAAGATAGTGATTAATACTGAGCAACACTTCCTAATGGTTGGACTTGGTAACATTGTGGTAACACCTCGCTGATACTAGTTATTGAAGTGCTGGTAATTTATGTGTTGTGCAATATGAACCAAATATGGTGTACTACGGAGGATTACAACGGGAACTAATGGTCACCTTCCCAGGGAGTGCTACACACAGATCAACTTAATTAACTACGCTGCCACCATCCTGCCTTTAGCTATATCTAACAATGAGGCAAGAAACATTGCTGGGCTTTGAGACTCCTTGTCTAACTGTCATTAATTACTGACCGGTTGTTAACAAAACTGAACTCAGAGGAATTAGAAAGGTTCCATTAACTGACACAGATGGAAAGTTTAACATGGGTTTATTGAGAACAAAATATGATATATTCACCAAGCTAGAAGTCCCGACCCTAACACTGACAATTGTTTACACATGGACAATATCAGAGATGACACACATTACCTTCTGGATTGACCAGACCACACACTAGAAGGTGAAGGGACGACGACGTTTCGGTCCGTCCTAGACCATTCTCTAGTCGATAGTCTTCTGGGTCCTGCTCTACGACCCGTGTGAGTCTGTCTGTCTGCTGAGGCCCGCCTGATACCCTGCAGCCCTCTCTACCTCTCTCTCCTCCAGCTTGTTGACTGTCAGTGCACGGGGGGGGGGGGCGGACCACTTGTAGGCCTCAAAGTTGGTGACCAACACCAAATCGCCCCCCCCCCCCTCCTTCTTCAGCTGTTATGAGGTGCGGAAGCTTTTGGGTTGTGTGTATGTGTGCCCATGTATGAGAGTTAGGAGAGAGTGGTGCAGGAGAGAGGTAGTGTGGCCCGCACGTCATCCAGCGGGCCACAGGAGACACACACAAGTTGATTAAGTTGATCTGTGTGTAGCATTTCCTTGGAAGGGGACCATTAGTACCGGTTGTAATCATCCGTGGTACACCATATTTCGGTTCATATTGCAGCACACATGTTGCCACACATGTTGCCACACATGCTGGTGTTCTGTGTTCACTTGGGTTGCCATGCGCGGTGAAAATTGACCACCATCAATACATAGGGAAGTAATGTTCATATTATTGAACAGTAGAACAGAGGGACACGAGCAGAAACTTGGGCAGCGCCACTCATCCTGTGAGTGGATACACCGCCATAGTGACAGTATTGGGCCTCTGATGTTGATAGTTCTCTCTTGAACACTGTGAGGGGTCGGCCAGTTATGTCCCTTATGTGTAGTGGAAGCGTCTTGAACAGTCTCGGGCCTCTGATGTTGATAGTTCTCTCTTGAACACTGTGAGGGGTCGGCCAGTTATGTCCCTTATGTGTAGTGGAAGCGTCTTGAACAGTCTCGGGCCTCTGATGTTGATAGTTCTCTCTTGAACACTGTGAGGGGTCGGCCAGTTATGTCCCTTATGTGTAGTGGAAGCGTCTTGAACAGTCTCGGGCCTCTGATGTTGATAGAGTTCTCTCTCAGAGTACCTGTTGCACCTCTGCTTTTCAACGGGGGTATTCTGCACATCCTGCCATGCCTTCTGGTCTCATGTGATGTTATTTCTGTGTAAAGGTTTGGGACCAGCCCCTCTAATATTTTCCACATGTAAATTATTATGTATCTCTCCTGCCTGCGCTCAAGAGAATACAAATTTAGGCATTTTAGTCGGTCCCAATAGTTTTGATGTTTTACTGGGTGGATTCTAGCAGTAAAGGATCTCTGCACGCTCTCCAGGTCAGCAATTTCTCCAGCTTTGAAAGGGGCTGTCATTGTGCAGCAGTACTCCACTCTAGAGAGCACAAGCGTTTTGAGAAGTATCATCATCGGTATAGCATCTCTAGTGTGAAAAGTTCTTGTTATCCAACCTGTCATTTTTCTTGCAGTTGTAACGGCTACTTTATTGTGTTCTTTAAAGGTAAGGTCTTCCGACATGAGTACACCCAGGTCCTTTACATTGCCTTTTCGTTCTATGTTATGATTTGCCTGAGTTTTGTACGTGGTTTCGGCTTTTATATTTTCAATTTTTCCGTAGCGCATGAGCTGGAACTTATCCTCGTTAAACACAATATTATTTTCTGTTGCCCATAGAAAGACCTGATCTACATCTGATTGGAGGTTTGCCGTGTCCTCTATGTTGCCTACTCTCATGAAGATCCTAGTGTCATCTGCAAAGGATGATACAGTGCTATAGGTTGTGTTCTTGTCTATGTCCGATATGAGGATGAGAAAAAGTACTGGAGCAAGCACAGTACCCTGGGGGACTGTACTGGAGCAAGCACAGTACCCTGGGGGACTGTACTGGAGCAAGCACAGTACCCTGGGGGACTGAACTGGACCAAGCACAGTACCCTGGGGGACTGTACTGGAGCAAGCACAGTACCCTGGGGGACTGTACTGGACCAAGCACAGTACCCTGGGGGACTGAGCTCTTTAGGGTTGATGGGCTGGATTTTACTTTGTTGACTATTACACACTGGGTTGTGTTAGGAAATTCTAGATTCATCTGCCTATTTTTCCGGTAATTCCTTTGGAGCGCATTTTATGTGCAATAACACCATGGTCACATTTATCAAAGGCTTTTGCGAAATCTGTGTAAATTACATCAGCGTTTTGTTTGTCTTCCATAGCATCTAATGCCATATCATAGTGGTCCAGCAACTGTGACAGGCAAGAGCGCCCTGTTCTGAAACCATGTTGTCCGGGGTTATGGAGATGCTGTGATTCCATGTATTTTGTGATCTTACTTCTTAGCACTCTCTCCAAGACTTTGATGTGTGATGTTAGTGCTATCGGTCTGTAATTTTTTGCCTCTACCTTATTTCCTCCTTTATGGAGTGGTGCTATCTCTGCTGTGTTTAGTATATCAGGGATAACGCCAGTATCTAGGCTTTGTCTCCACAGAATGTGGAGGGCCTGCGATAGTGGTTTTTTACAGTTCTTGATGAATATGGAGTTCCAAGAATCCGGGCCTGGTGCAGAGTGCATAGGCATACTGTTTATGGCTTCTTCAAAATCCAGTGGGGACAGGGTGACGTCTGATATATGATTTGATGTTGGTATCATATCCATGAAAAATTCATTTGGGTTATCAATCTTTAGTGCGTTTAATGGCTCGCTGAAAACAGAGTCGTACTGCTTCCTCAGTAACTCGCTCATTTCTTTGTTGTCATCTGTGAAAGTTCCATCTCCCTTTCTCAGGGGCCTGATACTAGATGTGGTTTTTGATCTTGATTTTGCATAGGAGAAAAATTATTTCGGATTTCTCTCTATTTCACTGATGGCCTTTTGCTCTCTTTGCCTCTCCTGGGTTTTGTATGATTCTTGTAGCTTGAGTTCAATTGTTTCTATTTCTCTACCTAACCTTCTTCGCCGTTCTTGAGATAGGGTGCGACTCTCAAGTTGTTCCGCGATTCGTTTTCTTCGCCTATATAGGGAACGACGTTCCCGTTCCAATCTGCATCTCTTTCTCTTTTTTTCTTAGGGGTATGCGGTTTGAACATATTTCTAGTGCTACTGAGCTTATTTTTTCCAGGCATTGGTTCAGGTTTGCATTTTCTAGCTGTTCTTCCCAGTTTATTTCTGTGAAGTCCTGGTTTATTTGCTCCCAGTTTATCTGTTTATTATTGAAGTTGAATTTGCTGAAATCTCCTCCACCGGGAATCTGGACTGGTTTTGAAGGTCTACTCCCCATGGTTGTCAGAACTTCAATTAAGTTGTGATCTGAGTAACAGGTATTTGTAATCATTATGTTCCTGATCAATTCATCATTATTAGTGAAAATGAGGTCCAGCGTGTTCTCCTTCCTAGTTGGTTCTACTATTTGCTGGTTTAAGGCAAACCTATCGCACATCCGTAGCAGGTCATTTGCATGTGCCTGTTCATTTAGACTACTTCCTGGTATTCTTTCTGATATTACTGTATTAGCCAGGTGCTTCCATTTCAGGTGCCGTAGGTTGAAGTCCCCAAGCAGGATGATGTTCGGAGCTGGATTTGTGAGGTTTTCCAAGCAGTGTTCTATTTTCATTAGTTGGTCTTTAAACTGCTGAGGGTTTGCCTCCGGTGACTTATATACAAGGACAATAATTACATTTAGGATCTCTATTTTGATTATCAGCACTTCCACCATATCGTTTGAGGTGTTTATCAGCTCAGTATTAAAGGGTATTAAAAGAACCAACACACAACAGAACACAAAACAATAGGTATAAAGATAATTTTTTAAGATAAGTTTAGATTTAGTAAAGCCCTGGGTAAATACTGGTTCGGTAACAGGGTTGCTGAGTTGTGAAACCAATTACCGCGTAACGTAAATAAAAGTAGTATCCCTTGATTGTTTCAAGCGTAGGTTAGACATAAATGAATGAGATTCGGTGGATACAAGGAGGAGCTGCCTCGTATGGGCCAATAGGCCTTCTGTAATTATCACCATTTTTATGCTCGTTAAAACTGGCGCCAAACCCAGTGTTTAGGAATGAAAAACGGTTTGCGCACGACTCAACTGATGACGTTCGAACACTTCTTGAACAGTGGTTCACTGACGGCCTGTGTTCGGCCGGTAACAGTGTCACTGCTACACCCACGGACAGTAACAGTGTCACTGCTACACCCACGGACTGTAATAGTGTCACTGCTACACCCACGGACTGTAATAGTGTCACTGCTACACCCACGGACAGTAACAGTGTCACTGCTACACCCACGGACTGTAACAGTGTCACTGCTACACCCACGGACAGTGACACTGCTACACCCACGGATTGTAACTGTGTCACTGCTACACCCACGGAGAGTAACAGTGTCACTGCTACACCCACGGACAGTGACACTGCTACACCCACGGATTGTAACTGTGTCACTGCTACACCCACGGACAGTAACTGTGTCACTGCTACACCCACGGACTGTAACAGTGTCACTGCTACACCCACGGACAGTGACACTGCTACACCCACGGATTGTAACTGTGTCACTGCTACACCCACGGAGAGTAACAGTGTCACTGCTACACCCACGGACAGTGACACTGCTACACCCACGGATTGTAACTGTGTCACTGCTACACCCACGGACAGTAACTGTGTCACTGCTACACCCACGGACTGTAACAGTGTCACTGCTACACCCACGGACAGTAACAGTGTCACTGCTACACCCACGGACTGTAATAGTGTCACTGCTACACCCACGGACAGTAACAGTGTCACTGCTACACCCACGGACTGTAACAGTGTCACTGCTACACCCACGGACAGTGACACTGCTACACCCACGGATTGTAACTGTGTCACTGCTACACCCACGGACTGTAACAGTGTCACTGCTACACCCACGGACAGTAACAGTGTCACTGCTACACCCACGGACTGTAATAGTGTCACTGCTACACCCACGGACAGTAACAGTGTCACTGCTACACCCACGGAGAGTAACAGTGTCACTGCTACACCCACGGACAGTGACACTGCTACACCCACGGATTGTAACTGTGTCACTGCTACACCCACGGACAGTAACTGTGTCACTGCTACACCCACGGACTGTAACAGTGTCACTGCTACACCCACGGACAGTAACAGTGTCACTGCTACACCCACGGACTGTAATAGTGTCACTGCTACACCCACGGACAGTAACAGTGTCACTGCTACACCCACGGACTGTAACAGTGTCACTGCTACACCCACGGACAGTGACACTGCTACACCCACGGATTGTAACTGTGTCACTGCTACACCCACGGAGAGTAACAGTGTCACTGCTACACCCACGGTCAGTAACTGTGTCACTGCTACACCCACGGACAGTAACAGTGTCACTGCTACACCCACGGACAGTAACTGTGTCACTGCTACACCCACGGCCTGTAACAGTGTCACTGCTACACCCACGGACTGTAACAGTGTCACTGCTACACCCACGGACTGTAACAGTGTCACTGCTACACCCACGGACAGTAACAGTGTCACTGCTACACCCACGGACTGTAACAGTGTCACTAATACACCAAGGACAGTAACAGTGTCACTGCTACACCCACGGACAGTAACAGTGTCACTGCTACACCCACGGACTGTAACAGTGTCACTAATACACCAAGGACAGTAACAGTGTCACTGCTACACCCACGGACAGTAACTGTGTCACTCCTACACCCACGGACTGTAACAGTGTCACTGCTACACCCACGGACTGTAACAGTGTCACTGCTACACCCACGGACAGTAACTGCGTCACTGCTACACCCACGGACTGTAACAGTGTCACTGCTACACCCACGGACTGTAACAGTGTCACTGCTACACCCACGGACAGTAACAGTGTCACTGCTACACCCACGGACAGTAACTGTGTCACTGCTACACCCACGGACGGTAACAGTGTCACTGCTACACCCACGGACTGTAACAGTGTCACTGCTACACCCACGGACAGTAACAGTGTCACTGCTACACCCACGGACTGTAACAGTGTCACTGTTACACCCACGGACTGTAACAGTGTCACTGCTACACCCACGGACAGTAACTGTGTCACTGCTACACCCACGGACTGTAACAGTGTCACTGTTACACCCACGGACTGTAACAGTGTCACTGTTACACCCACGGACTGTAACAGTGTCACTGCTACACCCACGGACAGTAACTGTGTCACTGCTACACCCACGGACTGTAACAGTGTCACTGCTACACCCACGGACAGTAACTGTGTCACTGCTTCACCCACGGACAGTAACAGTGTCACTGCTACACCCACGGACTGTAACAGTGTCCCTGCTACACCCACGGACTGTAACAGTGTCACTGTTACACCCACGGACAGTAACAGTGTCACTGCTACACCCACGGACTGTAACAGTGTCATGGTTACACCCACGGACGGTAACAGTGTCACTGCTACACCCACGGACAGTAACAGTGTCACTGCTACACCCACGGACAGTAACAGTGTCACTGCTACACCCACGGACTGTAACAGTGTCACTGTTACACCCACGGACTGTAAGTGTCACTGCTACACCCACGGACAGTAACTGTCACTGCTACACCCACGGACTGTAACAGTGTCACTGCTACACCCACGGACAGTAACTGTGTCACTGCTACACCCACTGACAGTAACTGTGTCACTGCTACACCCACGGACTGTAACAGTGTCACTGCTACACCCACGGACAGTAACAGTGTCACTGCTACACCCACGGACAGTAACTGTGTCACTGCTACACCCACGGACTGTAACAGTGTCACTGCTACACCCACGGACAGTAACAGTGTCACTGCTACACCCACGGACAGTAACTGTGTCACTGCTACACCCACGGACTGTAACAGTGTCACTGCTACACCCACGGACTGTAACAGTGTCACTGCTACACCCACGGACTGTAACAGTGTCCCTGCTACACCCACGGACAGTAACAGTGTCACTGCTACACCCACGGACAGTAACAGTGTCACTGCTACACCCACGGACTGTAACAGTGTCACTGCTACACCCACGGACAGTAACAGTGTCACTGCTACACCCACGGACTGTAATAGTGTCACTGCTACACCCACGGACAGTAACAGTGTCACTGCTACACCCACGGACTGTAACAGTGTCACTGCTACACCCACGGACAGTAACAGTGTCACTGCTACACCCACGGACTGTAACAGTGTCCCTGCTACACCCACGGACAGTAACAGTGTCACTAATACACAATACAGTAACATTGCTGAATACGTCTTGGGAGACGGCCACCGCTTTAACGAGCCTGGCACCAGGATAGGTTGCCATGAGGACGGGCTTGGGCTCAAGGCTCGGGTGCTTGAGTCACGTGACTGTTGTGGCAGTGTGAGTGCAGTACGTCCTCCAAAAATGGGGAGGTAAAAGTAACAGCTCCATAAGTGCAATTATGTACTATGTGTGACAGTCAGGAATTGTACTTATTTACACTTAGTATTCAATCGTTCGGTCAAATATATTGTGAATATTTGAGTTTACCTGAAAAGATGAATAGAAAACCACGACCTAACCTAACCCTCTTAGTGTTTGAAGATAAGCATTTTATTGCTTCTAAACTACTATTCCAACTTAACCTATAGCTATATTAATATTACAGTTTTATAAAACAAATAAAACAAAACTAAAATATTTCAATATTTTGTAAAGTAACTCAGGATATTTTCAAATTTTGTATAAAACCTATATTGTTTAATAAAACTGAAAAAGAAATTCCTGATATTTAAAACTTGTGTATAGCGAACTGGAGCCAGATTCACGAAAGGACTTACGCAAGCACTTACAAACTTGTGTATCTTTTGTCAATCTTTGGCGGCTTTGTTTCCAATTATTAAACAGTTAATGAGCTCGGAAGCACCAGGAGGCTGTTTATAACAATAACAACAGTTGATTGACAAGTTTTCATGCTTGTAAACTGTTTAATAAATGTAAACAAAGCCGTCAAAGGTTGAGGAAAGATGTACACGTTCGTAAGTGCTTTCGTGAATCTGGCCCCTGATCTTTAACTTCATCCTAAAATTCTGAGTCTAAACAGAAAACGAGGAAAATAAATGGGGAGGTAAATGTAACAGCTCCATAAGTGCAATTATGTACTATGTATGACAGTCAGGAAATGTACTTATTACACTTAGTATTAAAAGGTAATGTCAATTCGGAGGATGAGTTGGTGTGTGCGTGTGTGTGTGTAATTACCTAAGTGTAGTTACAGGATGAGAGCTACGCTCGTGGTGTCCCGTCTTCCCAGCACTCTTTGTCATATAACACTTTGAAACTACTGACGGTCTTGGCCTCCACCACCTTCTCCCCTAACTTGTTCCAACCGTCTACCACTGTTTGCGAAAGTGAATTTTCTTATATTTCTTCGGCATCTGTGTTTAGCTAGTTTATATCTATGACCTCTTGTTCTTAAAGTTCCAGGTCTCAGGAAATCTTCCCTATCGATTTTATCATCCATTTTATCATTTAGTGTGTGTGTGTGTGTGTGTGTACTCACCTAGTTGTACTCACCTAGTTGTGTCTGCAGGATCGAGCATTGACTCTTGGATCCCGCCTTTCGAGCATCGGTTGTTTACAGCAATGACTCCTGTCCTATTTCCCTATCATACCTGGTTTTAAAATTATGAATAGTATTTGCTTCCACAACCTGTTCCTGAAGTGCATTCCATTTCCCCACTACTCTCACGCTAAAAGAAAACTTCCTAACATCTCTGTGACTCATCTGAGTTTCAAGCTTCCATCCATGTCCTCTCGTTCTGTTACTGTTCCGTGTGAACATTTCGTCTATGTCCACTCTGTCAATTCCTCTGAGTATCTTATACGTTCCTATCATGTCCCCCCTCTCCCTTCTTCTTTCTAGTGTCGTAAGGCACAGTTCCCTCAGGCGCTCTTCATACCCCATCCCTCGTAGCTCTGGGACGAGTCTCGTTGCAAACCTCTGAACCTTTTCCAGTTTCATTATATGCTTCTTCAGATGGGGACTCCATGATGAGGCGGCATACTCTAAGACTGGCCTTACGTAGGCAGTGTAAAGCGCCCTAAATGCCTCCTTACTTAGGTTTCTGAATGATGTTCTAACTTTTGCCAGTGTAGAGTACGCTGCTGTCGTTATCCTATTAATATGTGCCTCAGGAGATAGATTAGGTGTTACGTCCACCCCCAGGTCTCTTTCACGCGTCGTTACAGGTAGGCTGTTCCCCTTCATTGTGTACTGTCCCTTTGGTCTCCTATCTCCTAGTCCCATTTCCATAACTTTACATTTGCTCGTGTTGAATTCTAGTAGCCATTTCTCTGACCATCTCTGCAATCTGTTCAGGTCCTCTTGGAGGATCCTGCAATCCTCATCTGTCACAACTCTTCTCATCAACTTTGCATCATCCGCAAACATCGACATGTAGGACTCTACGCCTGTAAACATGTCGTTAACATATACAAGAAATAGAATTGGTCCCAGCACCGATCCTTGTGGTACTCCACTTGTTACTGTTCGCCAGTCCGACTTCTCGCCCCTTACCGTAACTCTTTGGCTCCTTCCTGTTAGGTAGTTCCTTATCCATTCTAGGACCTTTCCCCCCAACCCCGCCTGCCTCTCGAGCTTGAACAGCAGTCTCATGTGCGGTACTGTATCAAAGGCTTTTTGGCAGTCCAGAAATATGCAGCCTGCCCAACCATCTCTGTCCTGTCTTATCCTCGTTATTTTATCATAGAATTCCAGAAGGTTTGTTAGGCACGATTTCCCTGTCCAGAACCCATGTTGATGTTTGTTCACAAACCTAATGTTCTCCAGGTGTGCAACCAGTCACAGCCTAATTATTCTTTCCAGTATTTTACAGGGGATGCTTGTCAGTGATACAGGTCTGTAGTTAAGTGCCTCCTCCCTATCTCCTTTCTTGAAGATCGGCACGACATTTGCCTTCTTCCAGCAACTGGGCAATTCTCCTGACATAAGTGACTCATTAAAGATCATTGCCAGAGGCACGCTGAGGGCCTGTGCTGCTTCTTTTAGTATCCACGGTGATACTTTGTCTGGTCCAACTGCTTTAGTTGCATCTAGAGTTGTCAACTGTTTCATTACCTCCTCTGCTGTCACCTCTGTGTGTGTGTGTGCGTGTGTGTGTGTGTGTGTGTGTGTGTGTGTGTGTGTGTGTGTGTGTGTGTGTGTGTGTGTGTGTGTGTGTGTGTGTGGTGTGTGTGTGTGTGTTCGTGCGTTCGTGCGTGCGTGCGTGTGTGTGTGTGTGTGTGTGTGTGTGTGTGTGTGTGTGTGTGTGTGTGTGTGCGTGCGTGCGTGCGTGCGTGCGTGCGTGCGTGCGTGCGTGTGTGTGTGTGTGTGTATACGCTCAAGGGCAGCGACCAGGGAAAACTTCCCTGGGGGTTACCTGTATAGGGTCTCCAGAGTTGCTGTACTCCCCGAGCCCGGCCCGAGGCCCGGCCTGACCTGTTGCTGCTGGAGAGATGAAGACAAGGCCTGGAGGTAACCCGCGACCCGCGCAGTTGCCGGCGGTCACTGAACGTTATGAGCGCACATTTACATATATGTGTTATGAGTGCACATTTACATATATGTGTTACAGAGCGCGGCCACAGACTGCCTCATTCATGGGTGCAGGAAGCGCCTCCCACTCTTATCACTGTGGAGGTGCTGCATCTTGGCTAGCCTCGCTTCCAGTTGAGACACCTTCCTTAAGCGCGCCCTTCCTAGGGCGCGCTTAAGCTTATTTCGCTTATTTCTTGTCTGGAAATAAGCTTGATCTATCAAACTGTTGCTTGAAGCAGCCTCCAGACCCATATATTCACTACAACCCGGATAGTCCAGCCATTTGCTGTCGGAATTTGTCCATTTGCAGCTTGAACACTTTCGTTCTTCAATATTTGTTATACTTTGTGGAAGAACTCTGTGTTCACACTGTTCTCTGCACTGGGACTGTTCAACACGCTCCGCCATAATCTTTGTTCCACTCTGATGTTATAGTGAACATGTACGGAGGTCTGGCCTTCCATTGAATATATTATATGATAACTTTCTCTCATCTCCTTTCTGAAGGATTGAGCCGAACTAGAGCCCCGAGGCCAGGCTGGTAGAGCCCCGAGGCCAGGCTGGTAGAGCCCCCGAGGCCAGGCTGGTAGAGCCCCGAGGCCAGGCTGGTAGAGCCCCCGAGGCCAGGCTGGTAGAGCCCAAGAGGCCAGGCTGGTAGAGCCCCGAGGCCAGGCTGGTAGAGCCCCCGAGGCCAGGCTGGTAGAGCCCCCGAGGCTAGGCTGGTAGAGCCCCCGAGGCCAGGCTGCTAGAGCCCCGAGGCCAGGCTGGTAGAGCCCCGAGGCCAGGCTGGTAGAGCCCCGAGGCCAGGCTGGTAGAGCCGAAGAGGCCAGGCTGGTAGAGCCCCCGAGGCCAGGCTGGTAGAGCCCCGAGGCCAGGCTGGTAGAGCCCCGAGGCCAGACTGGTAGAGCCTGGTAGAGCCTGGTAGAGCCTGGTAGGGCCTGGTAGAGCCTGGTAGAGCCTGGTAGGGCCGCACCTGTCACTACCACTCCACCTTCACTATGGAGGAAGAACTTGAACACTGTGGTGCCTACCTTGATGTGTTGCTGGAGCTGCTTCTCGTGCTGCTCTGCCAGCTGCTGCTGCTGCTGTTGGTACTGGTGTAGCAGCAGCTGCTGCTGGATCTGCTGCTGCTGCTTCAGCTGCGAAGAAAACAATTTACATCAAATTCACGAGATCGGAAAATGTATTACTTATAATTAATAGAATATTACACAACATTAGCGAATGTGGAATGTGTGTATGTATAGTTAACACATGCATACCTGGAGCATACCTATGGTGGGTTTCCAGAGTTCTTCTACTCCCCGAGACCAGGCTCGACTTGTGATAACTTGGTCCACCAGGCTGTTGCTTGGAGCGGCCCGCAGGCCCATATGTCCACCACAGCCCGGTTGGTCCAGCACTTCTTGCAAGAACTTATATAAGTGCTTCTTGAAGACATCCCCCTTTGTTCCGGTAATATTTCTAATGCTGGCTGGGAGGGTGTTGAACAGCTGCGGACCTCTGATGTTCAGTGTTCTCTGATTGTGCCTATGGCACCTGTACTCTTCACTGGACCTCTGATGTTCAGTGTTCTCTGATTGTGCCTATGGCACCTGTACTCTTCACTGGACCTCTGATGTTCAGTGTTCTCTGATTGTGCCTATGGCACCTCTACTCTTCACTGGACCTCTGATGTTCAGACAGTGTTCTCTGATTGTGCCTATGGCACCTCTGCTCTTCACTGGACCTCTGATGTTCAGACAGTGTTCTCTGATTGTGCCTATGGCACCTCTGCTCTTCACTGGACCTCTGATGTTCAGACAGTGTTCTCTGATTGTGCCTATGGCACCTCTGCTCTTCACTGGACTTCTGATGTTCAGACAGTGTTCTCTGATTGTGCCTATGGCACCTCTGCTCTTCACTGGACCTCTGATGTTCAGACAGTGTTCTCTGATTGTGCCTATGGCACCTCTGCTCTTCACTGGTAATATTCTACATTTCCTTCCGTACCTTTGGCTCCAGTATGTTGTTATTCTACTGAGCACAAATTTGGGACCTGGCCCTCCAGTATCTTCCATGTATATATTATTTGATACCTTTCTCGTCTCCTTTCCTGAGAGTACATTTGGAGAGCTTTGAGACGGTCTCAATAATTTAGGTGTTTTATCGTGTCTATGTGTGCTGTATATGTTCTCTGTATTACCTGTAATTCAGCAATCTCTCCTGCTCTGAAGGTGGAAGTGAGTACCGAGCAGTACTCGAGACGGGACAACACCAGTGATGTAAATAGTATTAACATTGCTGTGGGATCTCTGGATGTGAACGTTCTCATAATCCATCCTATCATTATCCTGGCCGCCGCCGCCGCTATATTTGCTCGGTTATGTTCACTAAATGTCAGGTCGTCAGACATCATAATTCCCAGATCTTTTACATGTTGCTTTCCTTCTATGATTGTGTCTGAGTGTGTCCTGTATCCTGTGTCCTGTACCCTGTGTCCTGTACCCTGTGTCCTGTACCCTGTGTTTCGTTTCCAGGACACCTCAGTACCTGGAACTTGTCACCGTTAAACATCATGTTATTTTCAGTTGCCCAATTGAAGACTTTATTTATATCAGCCCGTAGTTGTTCAGTGTCTTCTACAGCGGCAATTTTCATGCTGATTTTTGTATCATCAGCAGAGGATGACACGAAGCTGTGACGTGTATTGGTGTTTATATCAGAGATAAAAATGAGAAATAGCAGCGATGCAAGGTCAACCAGCCTGTGACTCATACGTTAGGCTGCGAGCAGCCGCGTCCCACAGCCTGGTTGATCAGTCCAGCAACCAGGAGGCCTGGTCGAGGACCGGGCCGCGGGGACGCTAAGCCCCGGAAGCGCCTGGGCTTGATTTTACTTGATTTACACTTTTATATACAAAAACCAACGCCCCACTTAACCCGGTATTCCTATTGCTCTCACTGTAAGGACCACCACTCTTTGCTTTTAAACTCTTACTAATCATAACTCCCAGATCCCTTTCACAATCCAACGTCGTAATCTCAGCACCATCCAGCTCGTATCTTGTAACTCTACCATTATTATCTAGCCTCAAAACTTTACATTTATCAGCATTAAACTGCATCTGCCAATCTTTTGACCATTTCAAAACCTCTTTAGATGGACTTGAAGTGATAAGAGTCTTTTTCCGTGTTTATTTCACTCATAATTTTTGTATCATCAGTAAATTTGTAAATATTCCTGCTCAGACCTGAATCTAAATCTTTATATATATATATATATATATATATATATATATATATATATATATATATATATATATATATATATATATATATATATATATATATTATTAAATATGACCGAAAAAGTAAGATTAATAATTTTAACACGAATTTTCTCAATATTTCTTATGTTTCTTTTTACTGTCGATGGTAATTGAAAAATCAATTCTCCAAAATTCATTTTTATTTCTAGTCTGACGCGACGCCTGAACGCGTTTCGTAATTACTTGTTACATTTTCAAAGACTTTAGTTTACACACAGAAGTTTATTTAAGAGCTTAAGACCAAAATTTTTCAAAAGACCATTTTCAGAGAATATCTTCATAGAAATTTGTTAAGGAAAATAGACATCTTAGCAGTGACTTTTAGTTTTATATTCATTTACTGCTGTTTCACCCGTTTAAGACAGAGTTTCTTCAGAGTCCAGCTGAAGACCGAAATAGTTTCAGAGATCAGTTTAGACTGTTTTAATCCTCATTAGGTTCTTAAGAGTTTAAGACCGAATTTCTTGTGCAGGCGATGAGTTACAATAACGTGGCTGAAGTATGTTGACCAGACCACACACTAGAAGGTGAAGGGACGACGACGTTTCGGTCCGTCCTGGACCATTCTCAAGTCGACTGTGAAGAGGGAAGGAGATGACGGCAATAAATAGGCAAGAGAGAAGTGAGGGGCAAGACAAAAGGTATCCAAGGTGTAGGAGAGGGAATAGTAACAGGAAAAAAAGAACAGAGATAACTGCAGAAGGCCTATTGGGCCGTACAAAGCAGCTCTTATTTATAACAACTCAATAAGAAAGAGATAGTAATAGGAATAAGTTCTGACCGTTATTTTCTCTTAGGATCCCTTGCTATCCTCTTCTTGTTTCCTAGTGTCAGAGTGGTTGACAGGTGGAATGTATTAGGCAGTGATGTGGTGGAGGCTGACTCCATACACAGTTTATAATGTAGATATGATAGAGCCCAATAGGCTCAGGAACCTGTACACCTGCTGATTGAGAGTTGAGAGGCGGGACTAAAGGGCCAAAACTCAACCCCCGCATGCACAATTAGGTGAGTACCACTTGGTGAGTACACACCCAAACACCCCCCCCCCCCACACACACACACATTCACAGGAGGGGCCTGGTAGCCTGGTGGATAGCGCACAGGACTTGTAATTCTGTGGCGCGGGTTCGATTCCCGTACCAGGCAGAAACAAATGGGCAAAGTTTCTTTCACCCTGAATGTCCCTGTTACCTAGCAGTAAATAGGTACCTGGGAGTTAGTCAGCTGTCTCGGGCTACTTCCTGGTGTGTGTGGGGGGGGGAGTGATATCTCTCTCTCTCTCTCTCTCTCTCTCTCTCTCTCTCTCTCTCTCTCTCTCTCTCTCTCTCTCTCTCTGTCTCTCTCTCTCTCTCTCTCTCTCTCTCTCTCTCTCTCTCATAGGGACAACATGGCCGGGACACGCACTCGGGGTGACAAACGCAGGAGGACAACCACGGCTGGAACAAGCTGGGAGGAAGGGGAGGGACAGGAATCTTGGTTTAGGGAAGCAATCGAACACATGTGGAGTGAATTCAGGGAAGGACTGAGGGTTATGAAAGAGACAGTATCCAACCTACAGGATGAGCTGAAGGCAGCTACGGAAGAAATAAAAAGCCTGAAAGAAAATCCTACCCAGTACCAGACGCAACCCATCCTGCAGAGTGATGGTAATTTTCCTGTTGAGGGGAATCTTACAATACAACCCTCACTTGCAGAGTTCCTTAAAAAGAACCTTGAAGCTAGGTTTGTAGTAAGGGAAGTTGCCATTGGAGTGGCTTCTTCTCAGGAAACAGCTAGATGTACTAGTCGGCTGATAGAGAGAAAAAGAGCAGTAGTAGTAGCAGGCATTAAGGAGCAAACGGGGACCAGCCCAAAGGAGCGGAGAGACAAGAACAAAAACATAGTTACAGAGATCCTTAAAGAGGTAAGGATGGAGGGAACTGGCCAAAATGTTGTAAAGGTTTTCAGGCATGGAAAGTACAACAAGGACAGAGACCGAATGATAAAGGTGATATTTATGAGCGAGAACATGAAAGAGGAACTGTTAGCAAGGAAGAGTGGTCTAGCAAATGTACAGAAGTTCAAAAAAGTATTCCTGCAGAGGGATATGACAAGGGAAGAGAGAAGGCGGGCAGCAGATGCAAGGAAGGAGCGCAGGGAGAGAGAAGGGAATCAGAGAACCACATCCCCCGATCCCTACAATCCCAGATGGGAGTGGGGGAACCCTCCTCAAACTGTGCAGTAGCCACAGGGAGTGGGGCACCACCCCCACATTCTACCCAACAGACACCCTACCTGCCCCATCCCCTGACAGCCCCCCTCCCCACTAAGTACCCACCTAGGGCACCCTCCCCCCACCCACCCCTCCTTCCACTCACCCCTCTCCCCAGGACCTGCCTTCTCCCCAGGACCTGCCTTCTCCCCCATCCCCCAAGCCCTGCCTTCTCCCACATGCCCTCCCGTCTCTCCCACCCCCAAGCCCTCCATTCTCCCCCGTCCCCCTAAGCCCCCCACTCTCCCCCACCCCACCTATGCCTTCCCCTTTCCACCACTCTCCTAAACACTCCCCTCTTCCTCACCCACTTCAGCCTTCCCTTTCCCCCCATGCCCTCCCCCCTATTCTGCCCCCCCCCAAGCCTCTCCCACCATGCCCTCCCAAGCCTCCCCGTCTCCCACACCCCCCAACCTTCCCCCTCTCACTCTCCCCCACCCCCCAAACCCTTCCTCCGCCACCAGTCTCCCCGTACCAGATCCTCCCAGCTCCCGCTCACCCCAGACCCCACAGGTCCCCCCCAGAGGAGAAGCAGAAGAGAGTCAGTTTCAGGGCAATGTACTCGAACATTGATGGGATCACAAGCAAGGCAAGTGAACTAAGGAAAAGAGCACAAGAAGTGAACCCAGATGTAATCGGACTCGCTGAAACAAAACTCTCAGGAATCATAACGAATGCCGTGTTTCCCCAGGAGTACACAGTAATAAGGAAAGAGAGGGAAGGTAGGGGAGGAGGTGGAGTGGCCCTACTCATGAGAAAGGAATGGAGTTTCAAGGAGATGGCCATCCCGGGCTGTGAGGGTTTCAGAGACTACATAACAGGCACCATGACAATGGGAGGACCAAGAGTAGTAGTAGCTGTGATATATAACCCTCTACCAAATGACACAAGACCCAGTCAAGAGTATGACAACAATAACATGGCAGTTAACACTATAATTGAGAGGGCAGCCTCTGCTGCCTGTAGAAATAGATCCCACCTGCTCATCATGGTGGACTTCAACCACGGAAGGATTGACTGGGAGAACAAGGAACCGCAAGGAGGTGAGGATACGTGGAGAGCCAAACTATTGGAGGTGGTGACTAGAAACTTTTTAACTCAGCATATCAGAGAACCCACAAGGATGAGAGGAAATGACGAACCAGCGAGACTCGACCTAGTCTTCACTCTGAACGATTCTGACATAAGAGAAATCGGTTTTGAGATCCCAGTAGGAATGAGCGACAACAGTGTACTGGCGTTTGAGTACCTGATTGAAGAAGGGTTATTGAACTCGAGGAGGGATACTGAAAACAAAAGGCTCGCAATCTGAAAGGGGAAACTATGAGAAGATAAGAAAATTCCTAACAGATATAGCATGGGAAACAGAGCTCAGGGTAAAGATGGCCCAAGACATGATGGACTACATCACGCAGAAGAGCAAGGACGCAGTAAACAAGTTTGTCCCAGTCCAAAAGGAAAACAGTGAAATGAAGATGAGAAACCCATGGTTTAATCAGAGATGTAGGCTAGCTAAGCAGCAAAGAAAACGGGCGTGGAGAAACTATAGGAATAACAGGACACTGGAGAGCAGAGAAAGATACCAGAATGCCAGGAATGAATATGTTAGGATGAGAAGAGAGGCAGAAAGACAATACGAAAATGACATCGCAAGCAAGGCAAAGACTCAGCCTAAATTGCTGCATAGCCACATCAGGAGAAAAACAACAGTAAAGGAACAGGTTATGAAATTAAGGATAGGGGCAGAAGGATTCACTACAAACGACAAGGAAGTGTGTGAGGAACTGAATAAGAAATTCCAAGAGGTCTTCACCTTAGAGCAAGGAGAAGTTCCAGAGATAAGAGAGGGAATAGCTAACCAGGAACCACTGGAAGAGTTTGAGATTACCAGCGGGGAAGTAAGGAAGTGTTTACTAGAGTTGGATGTGACAAAGGCTATAGGCACAGATGGAATCTCCCCATGGATACTAAAGGAAGGAGCAGAAGAACTGTGCCTCCCGCTCTCCATGGTGTATAACAAATCACTGGCAACAGGGGAACTGCCAGAAATTTGGAAAGCAGCTAACGTAGTCCCGATATACAAGAAAGGGGATAGACAGGAGGCACTGAATTACAGCCCAGTGTCCCTACATGTGAGGTCCCTGCTGGGATTACCATATACTGGCATACGGCCCATATAGTATTGTCCCATCACAGTGTTGTCCCATCACTGTGTTGTCCCATCACTGTGTTGTCCCATCAGTGTTGTCCCATCACATGTCCCATCAGTGTTGTCCCATCACTGTGTTGTCCCATCACAGTGTTGTCCCATCACAGTGTTGTCCCATCACAGTGTTGTCCCATCACTGTGTTGTCCCATCACTGTGTTGTCCCATCACTGTGTTGTCCCATCACAGTGTTGTCCCATCACAGTGTTGTCCCATCACAGTGTTGTCCCATCACAGTGTTTTCCCATCACTGTGTTGTCCCATCACATTGTACCATCACAGTGTTGTACCATCACAGTGTTGACCCATCACTGTGTTGTCCCATCACTGTGTTGTCCCATCACAGTGTTGTCCCATCACTGTGTTGTCCCATCACTGTGTTGTCCCATCACAGTGTTGTACCATCACTGTGTTGTTCAATCACAGTGTTGACCCATCACTGTGTTGTCCCATCACAGTGTTGTCCCATCAGTTTCGACCCATCACTGTGTTGTCCCATCACAGTGTTGTCCCATCACAGTGTTGTCCCATCACAGTGTTGTCCCATTACAGTGTTGTCCCATCACAGTGTTGTCCCATCAGTGTTGTCCCATCACAGTGTTGTCCCATCACAGTGTTGTCCCATCACTGTGTTGTCCCATCACTGTGTTGTCCCATCACTGTGTTGTCCCATCACAGTGTTGTCCCATCAGTGTTGACCCATCACTGTGTTGTCCCATCACAGTGTTGTCCCATCACAATGTTGTCCCATCACTGTGTTGTCCCATCACAGTGTTGTCGCATCACAGTGTTGTCCCATCACAGTGTTGTCCCATCACAGTGTTGTCCCATCAGTGTTGACCCATCGCTGTGTTGTCCCATCACAGTGTTGTCCCATCACAGTGTTGTCCCATCACAGTGTTGTCCCATCACTGTGTTGTCCCATCCCCCCCCCTCCCACACTGAGATTTACAACAACAAACATATACTGATACAAATATACCAGATAAAGGGGGAATAAAAGTTGAGTGTGAAGAGCGGGAAACATTGTAGACCAAAATAATGACCAACACGCCACAACAACCTTGGAGTGCCAGGTGAGTACCAGAGCAACGAGGAGCTGTCTGTCACTGTCTGTCAGTGACTGTGGTAGACAGTTGGGTCTGTGTGCTGCTGTAAGTCAGCTGTGTTGTGGTTGACAGTTGGGTCTGTGTGTTGCTGTAAGTCAGCTGTGTTGTGGTAGACAGTTGGGTCTGTGTGCTGCTGTAAGTCAGCTGTGTTGTGGTTGACAGTTGGGTCTGTGTGCTGCTGTAAGTCAGTTGTGTTGTGGTTGACAGTTGGGTCTGTGTGCTGCTGTAAGTCGGCTGTGTTGTGGTTGACAGTTGGGTCTGTGTGTTGCTGTAAGTCAGCTGTTGTGGTAGACAGTTGGGTCTGTGTGCTGCTGTAAGTCAGCTGTGTTGTGGTTGACAGTTGGGTCTGTGTGTTGCTGTAAGTCAGCTGTGTTGTGGTTGACAGTTGGGTCTGTGTGTTGCTGTAAGTCACCTGTGTTGTGGTAGACAGTTTGTTCTGTGTGTTGCTGTAAGTCAGCTGTGCTGTGGTATCCGAGAGTTAGATGTTATAGTGAAGTATAACACAAGGAACACCTGAGAGCAGAACAATAACAATGACTGATAAAGAGATCAATAAGGAGGAGGAGGATCAAGGGAGATAGCAACAAAGAATAAGCAATAAGCAAAAAGGAACGTCCAAAAGCAGTTAACACGACTACATGGAATATCTTAACATCATCAGAGGCCCAAATAAAAGAGGAACAGAAATGCCAACACCATAAGAGAGGTGAAGGAGCAGGCGAGGAGTCACAATAACGTGGCTGAAGAATGTTGACCAGACCACACACTAGGAGGTGAAGGGACGACGACGTTCCGGTCCGTCCTGGACCATTCTCAAGTCGCTTGTGAAGGAGTATATAGCGTCGCTAACAAGAGCTGCAGAGGAGGAGAGAAAGGATAGTGAGAAGATGACAGGAGAGCTGGAAGCAGAGGCACCTTCATTACCAGGACAGCTACACGAGATCCCAGAAAGGAGATGGAAGACTAGAGAAGGTCATTGTGGACTTATATGAACACCTTGACAAGACTGAGGGACTCAGAGTAGCTTCCTGGAAGGATTTAGAGGAGTTGAGGGAAATGAACCACCAGAGAGGAACATGTGCATGGTCTTCTGGCTAGGATCAAGTCGGTAGAAGAGGAGGAGAAGGCAGCAGAGGCAAGGACAAGACACTATACAAAACAGAGAATGTAACAGATAAATGGGAAGCAAGACCTGGCAAAAGTAACAAAGGGATCAGAAAGAAAACGGATTATTAAAACAACAGTAATAGATGCTGTAAGAAGCCAACAGGTTGTG
>NC_091150.1:16922272-16934772 GCF_040958095.1 Procambarus clarkii
GCATGAGAGGGAGAGGCCCAAGTGTACACAACTCTGGAACATTAATGATACAAAAGATAATTATAAGGAACACTAATTGATGTAAACTGCTGCCACCACTCCTCAATTATGGTAATTATTTATGTTAATTAATGGTCCTGACACTCGAAAGGAAAAGTCAGAAATAGAAAATTATGATTTCTTCTGATAATTACGGAGGTATTTTAATGATAGGAGAATGGTAATGTGGAGAGGAGTTCCACGGTGAGGTTGTTGCTTTATCTTCATCCTGTGTATACTGAGACCTCTGAGGACCTGGCCAGAGAGGGAGGGAGGGAGGGAGGGAGGGAGGGAGGGAGGGAGGGAGAGAGAGAGAGAGAAAGAGAGAGAGAGAGAGAGAGAGAGAAAGAGAGAGAGAGAAAGAGAGAGAGAGAGAAAGAGAGAGAGAGAGAGAGAGAGAGAGAGAGAGAGAAGAGAGAGAGAGAGAGAGAGAGAGAGAAGAGAGAGAGAAAGAGAGAGAGAGAAAGAGAGAGAGAGAGAAAGAGAGAGAGAGAGAGAGAAGGGAGAGAGAGAGAGAGAGAGAAGAGAGAGAGAGAGAGAGAGAGAGAGAGAGAGAGAGAGAGAGAGAGAGAGAGAGAGAGAGAGAGAGAGAGAGATAGAGAGAGAGAGAGAGAGAGAGAGATAGGAAAGGGAAAGGAGGGAAGAGGGCAATAAGAGAAATACAAACACCAGAGAACCCTACTATAGAACTTCCCAAACTGTTACAAAAGAAAAAAAGAGAAATCTGAAACATTTCTTTACATATACGATATAAAAAAACCTCCACCAGTATAGGACCTTTACTTACAAGTGAAGGTTCATATACTGAGGATGACAAAGAAATTAGTGAAATCTTAAAACATCAGCATGATAACATGTTTAGCACTCCGATACACAACATGAAAGTGGAAGATCCGGACAATTTCTTTATGCGTGATATCCAAACACCTGTAAATATAACCGATATCAACACGAGCGTGGCAGATTTTGAAAGAGAAATTGACAATATGCCCATGCACTCAGCCCCGGGTCCAGACTCATGGAATTCAATATTTATAAAGAAATGCAAAGTGCCGGTAGCACAGGCACTCAGTATAGTGTGGAGGAAGCGCTTGGACACGGGGGAGATACCAGATGCGCTTAAAGCAGCAGACATAGCCCCTCTACACAAGGGAGGGAGCAAAGCATTGGCAAAGAATTATAGTCCAGTTGCACTAACGTCCCACATAATAAAAGTATTTGAGAGAGTGATCAGGAGTCAGGTCTCCAATTTCATGGAGACCAATGACCTCCACAACCCTGGCCAACATGGAGACCAATGACCTCCACAACCCAGGCCAACATGGAGACCAATGACCTCCACAACCCTGGCCAACATGGAGACCAATGACCTCCACAACCCTGGCCAACATGGAGATCAATGACTTCCACAACCCTGGCCAACATGGAGACCAATGACCTCCACAACCCTGGCCAACATGGAGACCAATGACTTCCACAACCCTGGCCAACATGGAGACCAATGACCTCCACAACCCTGGCCAACATGGAGACCAATGACCTCCACAACCCTGGCCAACATGGAGACCAATGACTTCCACAACCCTGGCCAACATGGAGACCAATGACCTTCACAACCCTGGCCAACATAGAGACCAATGATCTCCACAACCCAGGCCAACATGGAGACCAATGACCTCCACAACCCTGGCCAACATGGAGACCAATGATCTCCACAACCCAGGCCAACATGGAGACCAATGACCTCCACAACCCTGGCCAACATGGAGACCAATGACTTCCACAACCCTGGCCAACATGGAGACCAATGACCTTCACATCCCTGGCCAACATGGAGACCAATGATCTCCACAACCCAGGCCAACATGGAGACCAATGACCTCCACAACCTAGGCCAACATGGAGACCAATGACCTCCACAACCCTGGCCAACATGGAGACCAATGATCTCCACAACCCTGGCCAACATGGATTTAGAGCAGGAAGATCGTGCCTCTCACAGCTACTTGACCACTATGACAAAGTCACTGAGGCATTAGAAGAAAAACTGAAAGCAGATGTGGTATACACGGACTTAACAAAGGCATTCGATAAATGTGACCATAGGGTGATAGCACATGAAATGAGATTAATAGGAATAATAGGAAAGTATGATGATGGATACTCAATTTCCTGTCGAACAGGACACAAAGAGTAACAGTCAACCATAAAAAATCGAGTCCAAGCGCAGTTAAAAGCTCTGTACCTCAGGGTACAGTCCTTGCACCACTGCTGTTCCTTATTCTCATATCAGATATAGACAAAAATACAAGTCACAGCTTCGTGTCATCCTTTGCAGACTAGAGACAAGAGACAAAAATCATCAAGAAAATTTCTTTTGTTAAAGACATTGAAAAACTACAAGCAGATATTAATAAAGTTTTCGATTGGGCAACAGAAAATAACATGATGTTTAACAGTAATAAATTCCAGGTACTCAGGTACGGCAAAAATTAGAACCTTAAACATAATACAGACTACAAAACACAATAAAATCTTCCCATAGTAGGAAAACAGCATGTAAAGGATTTGGGAATAATGATGTCCGACGACCTAACGTTTAGGGAGCATAACCAAGCCAATATTGCGACAGCCAGAAAAATGATAGGATGGATTACGAGAACTTTCAAATCCAGGGATCCCATCACAATGGTTGTACTCTTCAAGTCACTTGTGTTGTCCCGTCTTGAGTACTGCTCAGTACTCACTTACCCCTTCAGAGGAGAGATTGCTGAAATAGAGGGAATACAGAGAACATATACGGCACGCATAGACGAGATAAAACACCTAAATTATTGGGATCGTCTCAAAGCTCTTTAAATGTACTCACTAGAAAGGAGACGAGAGAGATACCAAATAATATACACGTGGAAAATACTGGAGGGTCAGGTCCCAAATTTACACAGTAAAATAACAACGTACTGGAGTGAACGATATGGAAGAAAATGCAGAATAGAACCAGTGAAGAGTAGAGGTGCCATAGGCACAATCAGAGAACACTGTATAAACATCAGAGGTCCGGTGAAGAGAAGAGGTGCCATAGGCACAATCAGAGAACACTGTATAAACATCAGAGGTCCAGTGAAGAGCAGAGGTGCCATAGGCACAATCACAGAACACTGTATAAACATCAGAGGTCCAGTGGAGAGGAGAGGTGCCATAGGCACAATCAGAGAACACTGTATAAACATCAGAGGTCCGCGGTTGTTCAGTATCTCCCAGCAAGTCCAAGAAATATTGCTGGAACAAATCTTAAATTTTCAAGAAAAACTGGACAGTTTTCTGCAACAAGTGCCGGACCAACCAGTTTGTAGCGGAAATGTGAACTTGCGGGCCGCTCCAAGCAACAGCCTGTTGGACCACGCTGTTGGAGTCCGACCTGGCCCTGGAGCCAGCCTTGGGGAGTAGAAGAACTCCCAGAATGTCATCCATGTACAATCCAGGTTCTGGATAGGGAGGGGTAGAGTGAAGAAGGCAGGAGAGGCTAGTGTCCCGGAGGACAAGAAGGCAGGAGAGGCTAGCGTCCAGGAGGACAAGAAGGCGGGAGAGGCTAGTGTCCAGGAGGACAAGAAGGCAGGAGAGGCTAGTGTCTGGGAGGACAAGAAGGCGGGAGAGGCTAGTGTCTGGGAGGACAAGAAGGCGGGAGAGGCTAGTGTCTGGGAGGACAAGAAGGCAGGAGAGGCTAGTGTCCAGGAGGACAAGAAGGCAGGAGAGGCTAGTGTCTGGGAGGACAAGAAGGCAGGAGAGGCTAGTGTCCAGGAGGACAAGAAGGCAGGAGAGGCTAGTGTCCAGGAGGACAAGAAGGCAGGAGAGGCTAGTGTCTGGGAGGACAAGAAGGCAGGAGAGGCTAGTGTCCAGGAGGACAAGAAGGCAGGAGAGGCTAGTGTCTGGGAGGACAAGAAGGCAGGAGAGGCTAGTGTCCGGGAGGACAAGAAGGCGGGAGAGGCTAGTGTCCGGGAGGACAAGAAGGCAGGAGAGGCTAGTGTCCAGGAGGACAAGAAGGCAGGAGAGGCTAGTGTCCAGGAGGACAAGAAGGCAGGAGAGGCTAGTGTCCGGGAGGACAAGAAGGCAGGAGAGGCTAGTGTCTGGGAGGACAAGAAGGCAGGAGAGGCTAGTGTCCAGGAGGACAAGAAGGCAGGAGAAGCTAGTGTCTGGGAGGACAAGAAGGCAGGAGAGGCTAGTGTCTGGGAGGACAAGAAGGCAGGAGAGGCTAGTGTCTGGGAGGACAAGAAGGCAGGAGAGGCTAGCGTCCAGGAGGACAAGAAGGCAGGAGAGGCTAGTGTCTGGGAGGACAAGAAGGCAGGAGAGGCTAGTGTCCAGGAGGACAAGAAGGCAGGAGAAGCTAGTGTCTGGGAGGACAAGAAGGCAGGAGAGGCTAGTGTCTGGGAGGACAAGAAGGCAGGAGAGGCTAGTGTCTGGGAGGACAAGAAGGCAGGAGAGGCTAGCGTCCAGGAGGACAAGAAGGCAGGAGAGGCTAGTGTCTGGGAGGACAAGAAGGCAGGAGAGGCTAGTGTCCAGGAGGACAAGAAGGCAGGAGAGGCTAGTGTCCAGGAGGACAAGAAGGCGGGAGAGGCTAGTGTCCGGGAGGACAAGAAGGCAGGAGAGGCTAGTGTCCAGGAGGACAAGAAGGCGGGAGAGGCCAGTGTCTGGGAGGACAAGAAGGCAGGAGAGGCTAGTGTCCAGGAGGACAAGAAGGCAGGAGAGGCTAGTGTCTGGGAGGACAAGAAGGCGGGAGAGGCTAGTGTCCGGGAGGACAAGAAGGCGGGAGAGGCCAGTGTCTGGGAGGACAAGAAGGCAGGAGAGGCTAGTGTCTGGGAGGACAAGAAGGCAGGAGAGGCTAGTGTCTGGGAGGACAAGAAGGCGGGAGAGGCTAGTGTCCGGGAGGACAAGAAGGCGGGAGAGGCTAGTGTCCAGGAGGACAAGAAGGCAGGAGAGGCTAGTGTCCAGGAGGACAAGAAGGCAGGAGAGGCTAGTGTCCGGGAGGACAAGAAGGCAGGAGAGGCTAGTGTCCAGGAGGACAAGAAGGCGGGAGAGGCTAGTGTCCGGGAGGACAAGAAGGCGGGAGAGGCTAGTGTCCAGGAGGACAAGAAGGCAGGAGAGGCTAGTGTCCAGGAGGACAAGAAGGCGGGAGAGGCTAGTGTCCAGGAGGACAAGAAGGCGGGAGAGGCTAGTGTCCAGGAGGACAAGAAGGCAGGAGAGGCTAGTGTCCAGGAGGACAAGAAGGCAGGAGAGGCTAGTGTCCCGGAGGACAAGAAGGCGGGAGAGGCTAGTGTCCAGGAGGACAAGAAGGCAGGAGAGGCTAGTGTCCAGGAGGACAAGAAGGCGGGAGAGGCTAGTGTCCGGGAGGACAAGAAGGCGGGAGAGGCTAGTGTCCAGGAGGACAAGAAGGCAGGAGAGGCTAGTGTCCAGGAGGACAAGAAGGCAGGAGAGGCTAGTGTCCCGGAGGACAAGAAGGCGGGAGAGGCTAGTGTCCGGGAGGACAAGAAGGCGGGAGAGGCTAGTGTCCGGGAGGACAAGAAGGCAGGAGAGGCTAGTGTCCCGGAGGACAAGAAGGCAGGAGAGGCTAGTGTCCAGGAGGACAAGAAGGCGGGAGAGGCCAGTGTCTGGGAGGACAAGAAGGCAGGAGAGGCTAGTGTCCAGGAGGACAAGAAGGCGGGAGAGGCCAGTGTCTGGGAGGACAAGAAGGCAGGAGAGGCTAGTGTCCAGGAGGACAAGAAGGCAGGAGAGGCTAGTGTCTGGGAGGACAAGAAGGCGGGAGAGGCTAGTGTCCGGGAGGACAAGAAGGCGGGAGAGGCTAGTGTCTGGGAGGACAAGAAGGCAGGAGAGGCTAGTGTCCAGGAGGACAAGAAGGCAGGAGAGGCTAGTGTCTGGGAGGACAAGAAGGCGGGAGAGGCTAGTGTCCGGGAGGACAAGAAGGCAGGAGAGGCTAGTGTCCAGGAGGACAAGAAGGCGGGAGAGGCTAGTGTCCGGGAGGACAAGAAGGCGGGAGAGGCTAGTGTCTGGGAGGACAAGAAGGCGGGAGAGGCTAGTGTCCAGGAGGACAAGAAGGCAGGAGAGGCTAGTGTCCAGGAGGACAAGAAGGCAGGAGAGGCCAGTGTCCGGGAGGACAAGAAGGCAGGAGAGGCTAGTGTCCGGGAGGACAAGAAGGCAGGAGAGGCTAGTGTCTGGGAGGACAAGAAGGCAGGAGAGGCTAGTGTCCAGGAGGACAAGAAGGCGGGAGAGGCCAGTGTCCGGGAGGACAAGAAGGCAGGAGAGGCTAGTGTCCAGGAGGACAAGAAGGCGGGAGAGGCCAGTGTCCAGGAGGACAAGAAGGCAGGAGAGGCTAGTGTCCAGGAGGACAAGAAGGCAGGAGAGGCCAGTGTCCGGGAGGACAAGAAGGCAGGAGAGGCTAGTGTCCAGGAGGACAAGAAGGCGGGAGAGGCCAGTGTCCGGGAGGACAAGAAGCGTCGGGGAGGACAACTGTGAGCGGTGAGATACCTGCAGAATCTGCTGCTGGAAGGAGGAGTCTGGGATGGCGGCCTCGTTAGCCATGTCGCTGAGTTCAGCTGTGGAGCAGGAAGGCAGGTGTGGAGACCCCAGGTGTGGAGACCCCAGGTGTGGAGACCCCAGGTGTGGGGACCCCAGGTGTGGAGACCCCAGGTGTGGAGACCCCAGCGGCGGGCTGCTCACCTCTGTAACAACAGAAATACACCCGTCAGCTCACAGTACATAGTTCACAGAACCCACCTCACAGTACACGGAACCCACCTCACAGTACACGGAACCCACCTCACAGTACACGGAACCCACCTCACAGTACACGGAACCCACCTCACAGTACATAGTTCACAGCACACCTGGTTGATACATGGTTGATGGGGTTCTGGGAGTTGTTCTACCCCCCAAGCCCGGCCCCCAGGCCAGGCTTGACTTGTGAGAGTTTGGTCCACCAGGCTGTTGCTTGGAGCGGCCCACAGGCCCACATATACCTGGTTGATGGGGTTCTGGGAGTTCTTCTACTCCAGTTTGGTTCACCAGGCTGTTGCTTGGAGCGGCCTGCAGGCCCACATACCCACCACAGCCCGGTTGGTCCGGCACTCCTTGGAGGAAACTATTTAGTTTCCTCTTGAAGATGTCCACGGTTGTTCCGGCAATATTTCTTATGCTTGCTGGGAGGACGTTGAACAACCGCGGACCTCTGATGTTTATACAGTGTTCTCTGATTGTGCCTATGGCACCTCTGCTCTTCACTGGACCTCTGATGTTTATACAGTGTTCTCTGATTGTGTCTATGGCACCTCTGCTCTTCACTGGACCTCTGATGTTTATACAGTGTTCTCTGATTGTGTCTATGGCACCTCTGCTCTGCACTAGACCTCTGATGTTTATACAGTGTTCTCTGATTGTGTCTATGGCACCTCTGCTCTTCACTGGACCTCTGATGTTTATACAGTGTTATCTGATTGTGTCTATGGCACGCTGCTCTTCACTGGACCTCTGATGTTTATACAGTGTTCTCTGATTGTGTCTATGGCACCCTGCTCTTCACTGGACATCTGATGTTTATACAGTGTTCTCTGATTGTGTCTATGGCACCCTGCTCTTCACTGGACCTCTGATGTTTATACAGTGTTCTCTGATTGTGCCTATGACACCTCTGCTCTTCACTGGACCTCTGATGTTTATACAGTGTTCTCTGATTGTGCCTATGGCACCTCTGCTCTTCACTGGTTCTATTCTGCATTTTCTTCCATATCGTTCACTCCAGTACGTTGTTATTTTACTGTGTAGATTTGGTATCTGGCTCTCCAGTATTTTCCAGGTGTATATTATTTGATATCTCTCCCGTCGTCTTTCTAGTGAGTACATTTGGAGAGCTTTGAGACGATCCCAATAATTTAGGTGCTTTAACTCGTCTATGCGTGCCGTATATGTTCTCTGTATTCCCTCTATTTAAGTAATCTCTCCTGCACTGAATGGGGAAGTGAGTACTGAGCAGTACTCAAGACGGGACAACACAAGTGACTTGAAGAGTACAACCATTGTGATGGGATCCCTGGATTTGAAAGTTCTCGTAATCCATCGTATCATTTTTCTGGCTGTCGCAATATTTGCTTGGTTATGCTCCCTAAACGTTAGGTCGTCAGACATCATTATTTCCAAATCCTTTACATGCTGTTTTCCTACTATGGGCAGATTTGATTGTGTTTTGTACCCTGTATTATGTTTAAGGTCCTCATTTTTACCGTACCTGAGTACCTGGAATTTATCACTGTTAAACATCATGTTATTTTCTGCTGCCTAGTCGAAAACTTTATTAATATCTCCTTGTAGTTTTTCAATATCTTCAGCAGAGGTAATTTTCATGCTGATTTTTGTGTCATCTGCAAAGGATGATACGAAGCTGTGCCTTGTATTTGAGTCTATATCTGATATGAGAATAAGGAACAGCAGTGGTGCAAGGACTGTACCTTGAGGTACAGAGCTTTTAACTGCGCTTGGACTCAATTTTATATGGTTGACTGTTACTCTTTGTGTTCTGTTCGACAGAAAACTGAGTATCCAGCGTCCTACTTTACCAGTTATTCCCATTGACCTCATTTTGTGTGCTATCACTCCGTGGCCATATTTATTGAATGCCTTTGCGAAATCCGTAAATACCACATCTGCATTCTGTTTTTCTTTTAAATGCCTCAGTTATTTTGTTATAATGGTCAAGTAGCTGTGAGAGGCATGATCTTTCTCTAAATCCATGTTGGCCAGGGTTATGGAGGTCATTGGTCTCCATGTTGGCCTGGATTGTGGAGGTCATTGATCTCCATGAAACTAGTGACCTGACTCCTGATCACTCTCTCAAATACTTTTATTATGTGGGACGTTAATGCAACTGGTCTATAATTCTTTGCCAATGCTTTGCTCCCTCCCTTGTGTAGAGGGGCTATGTCTGCTACTTTAAGTGCATCTGGTATCTCCCCCGTGTCCAAGCTCTTCCTCCACACTATACTGAGTGCCTGTGCTACTGGCACTTTGCATTTCTTTATAAATATTGAATTCCATGAGTCTGGACCTGGGGCCGAGTGCATGGGCATGTTGTCAATTTTTCTTTCAAAATCTGCCACGCTCGTGTTGATATCAGTTATATTTACAGGTGTTTGGATATCACGCATAAAGAAGTTGTCCGGATCTTCCACTTTCATGGTGTTTATCGGGGTGCTAAACATGTCCTCATACTGCTTTTTTAGGATTTCACTAATTTCTTTGTCATCCTCAGTGTATGAACCTTCACTAATACAAATAGGTCCAATACTGGCAGTGGTTTTTACTTTTGATTTAGCATATGTGAAGAAATATTTTGGGTTTTTCTTTATTTCTTGAATTGCTTTCTGTTCTAGTTGCCTTTCTTCAGTCTGATAGGAATGCTTCAGTCTCTGTTCGATTTCTTCAATCTCTCTGTTTAAATTATTTCTTCTCTGTATGGAGAGTCGTGTCTGCTTAAGCATTTCCGTTAATTTCTTCCTCGTTTTGTAATGTCGTCTGCGTTCTCTTTCTACATTGGACCTCTTTCTGGCTTTCCTCAAAGGAACATGTTTCAGACAGACTTCATAGGCTTCAGAAGTCAGTTTTTCTATTCCTTGTGTAGGATTATTATTACTTAGAACATTTTCCCATTGAATGTTTGTAAGTTCCCTGTTTATTTTCTCCCAGTCTATCCTCTTATTATTAAAATTGAATTTATTGAATAGCCCTTCTCGCATGTTGTTTCTCTTGGGCCTACTACCGTTATTAATGTTAGTTTGTACTTCAATGAACTTGTGGTCCGAGTACGTAGTGTCTGAGACAGTAATGTCTCTGATTACCTCATCATTGTTCGTGAATATCAGGTCCAGCGTGTTCTCGTTCCTAGTTGGTTTTGTAATCTGCTGACTGAGCCAGAATTTGTCACAGAATCTCAGTAGTTCTCTGACCTGTGGTTGGTTATTTCCAGGTTGACTTCCTGCTATAATGTTATTGTTTACTATTATCCATTGTAAACTGGGTAGATTGAAGTCTCCAAGGAAGATAATATCTCGGACTGGGTTTGCTAGGTTATCAAGGATAGTCTCTATTTTGTGGATCTGTTCAGTGAATTCCTCAACTGTTGCATCTGGCGGTTTGTATATTAGTATCATTGGACCTCATTGGTCGAGTTCAGGAGCTCTGTGGATTTCAGGTCCTTTTTAATATACAGACCTACTCCTCCACTTGACCTAATTACTCTGTCACATCTATATAGATTATAATTTGGGATCCACATTTCACTATCCATGTGGTCTTTTGTGTGGGTTTCTGTAAATGCATCAAATATTGAGTTCGATGCTTGGGGTTCTACTACCCAAAATCATTTACGTCCTCTAATTACTGAACACAAAGCTGCTATTAGGACAATATCCAACTCTGGCCCCAGACATCACTCGGTACCCCTACTCAAATCTCTGAATATGTTAGACATTAAGTCACTGCACATTCTCTCATGTGTATTATACATATTTAAAACGCTGAACTGTAATGCCAATCCTGACCTCAAAAGCTTCATAGAAGGTTGTAACAGAACCCATGAGCACCACACCAGAAATAAATACAGTTTTGATATTCCTAGAGTACGACTTAATCAAACTAGAAATGCTCTACAAATCAAGGGGCCCAGGATGTGGAATGACCTTCCCAACCATGTTAAAGACTGTGCCTCTCTCAACCAGTTTAAGATAAAAACGAAGCTATACCTAATAAATTCCCTGTAACCTACCTTACCCCTCTATTGTCAACCAATGTCTGTTTTTTTTAAAGAGCGCTGTTTGTCGACAGAATTGTATTTGTTCTGCTTTTTCAGCCATGTTCCCCCCTCTTTATCTTTATTTTTATTTGTTATCAACACATTTTATTCTTTATACTCAATTAGTATTAAGCTTTAGTCATTAATGTTTTTCCTGCCCGAAACGCTTTGCGTAATAGTGGCTTTAGGCATTGTATGTACTAGCTCTATCTATAAATCCTTCACTCTTTGTAAAATCTCTTGTATGTATGTACCTTACCTAAATAAACATTTATTATTATTATTATTATTATTATTATTATTATTATTATTATTATTATTATTTGAAGGCCATTTATGAACTTAACTTTATTTCTTGATTTTGGTTTTAGACCAAAATGTTTGCAAATATGAATGATTACCCACATTGTGTGTCACATCTGGTGGGCTTTGGTAGTTCCCCCCCCCCCCACTCTACCCAGGTCCAGGGTGTGTTGTTTAGGAAGTGGTTCATCCAGTGTTGGTAGTAGTGCGGTGTGTCGTGTGGTGTAGTACCTGTGTGCTTGTTGATGACTTGTATACCAGTCTTGTGGGTATCTCCCTCCCCCTCTGTAATCCTGCAGTGGTTCCATCTGACTGTTCCTCTCTCTTATATGTTCTACTCTGTTTCTGCCTTCCTCTAAAAAAAATTTCAGTAGTATCATATTGATCTTCCCGTTTATAATAATATAATAGAGACCAGCTTCTGTCGCTGGCAGGAACGGATCTGGACTACTAATTATGAGAGACTTCAACCACGGGAAGATAGATTGGGAGAACAGAGACCCACATGGAGGACCAGACACATGGAGAGCTAAGCTGCTGGACGTGGCAACAAGAAACTTTCTAAGTCAATACGTCAAAGAACCAACAAGAATGAGAGGAGGGGATGAACCAGTTATGCTTGATCTGATATTTACCCTAAATGAGTGGGATATAAGAGAAGTTAAGATGGAAGCGCCCTTGGGAATGAGTGATCACAGTGTATTGAGCTTTGAGTACCTGGTAGAGCTAGAAATTATCACCCCCAAAAAAGAAATAGGAAACAAACGGCTGGTGCACCGAAAGGGGAATTATGAGATGAGAAGTTTCCTAAGGGATATACCATGGGACTCACAACTAACAACTAACTCACATCTAAGTCCATACAAGACATGATGGACTATGTCACCCAAAAGTGTCAGGTGGCAGTAAACAGGTTTATCCCGACCTGACAGGAAAAAACAGAGAAGCAAAGGAAGAATCTGTGGTTTAATAGGGAATGTATGAAAGCAAAGGAGCTGAACAAAAGGGCATGGAGGAACTTCCGTAATAACAGAACACCAGAAAGTAGAGAGAGATACCAGAGAACCAGGAACGAGTATGTTAGTGTGAGAAGAGCAACTGAGAAAAGGTGTGAAAATGATATAGCTAATAAAGCCAAGACCGAACCAAAGCTACTACACAGTCACATCAGGAGGAAGACAACAGTGAAGGAACAGGTGATGAAACTTAGGGTGGGCGAGGACAGGTACACAGAGAATGACAAAGAGGTGTGTGAAGAACTCAACAAAAGGTTCCAGGAGGTCTTCACAATAGAACAAGGAGAGGTCACTGTGCTAGGAGAGGTGGCAGC
>NC_091150.1:16942272-16979772 GCF_040958095.1 Procambarus clarkii
CCCCATATAGCTGGACGGTGGAAGATGGCACCCAAGGCTCCATGAAAACAGAGCTTCTGGGTGACTTCGTGAGGCGGCGTGTGGGGCTGTGTGTCAACCCGCGGGCCGCGCTCCACGCTGGAGCTGTATGGAGAATATCGTAGCAGTCCTGGTCCGGGGCAGCTCAACACCCTCTTACACCGGAGAAGAACCCACGGGACGAGGCAACATGTGAGGCGGAGGAAGTGTATTAGTCTGGGTAGTCCAAGCGACATCTGTTGCCACCTAACATCTAGTGAGCAACACCTCGTGGAGTGAGCAGTACCAAGGAAGGAGTCTATACAACAGGCGGCACCAAGGAAGGAGACTATACAACAGGCAGCACCAAGGGAGGAGTCTATACAACAGGCGGCACCAAGGAAGGAGACTATACAACAGGCGGCACCAAGGAAGGAGTCTATACAACAGGCAGCACCAAGGGAGGAGTCTATACAACAGGCGGCACCAAGGAAGGAGACTATACAACAGGCGGCACCAAGGGAGGAGTCTATACAACAGGCGGCACCAAGGGAGGAGTCTATACAACAGGCGGCACCAAGGAAGGAGACTATACAACAGGCGGCACCAAGGAAGGAGACTGTACAACAGGCAGCACCAAGGAAGGAGACTATACAACAGGCGGCACCAAGGAAGGAGACTGTACAACAGGCAGCACCAAGGAAGGAGACTATACAACAGGCAGCACCAAGGAAGGAGACTGTACAACAGGCAGCACCAAGGGAGGAGACTGTACAACAGGCAGCACCAAGGAAGGAGACTATACAACAGGCAGCACCAAGGAAGGAGACTGTACAACAGGCGGCACCAAGGAAGGAGACTATACAACAGGCGGCACCAAGGAAGGAGTCTATACAACAGGCAGCACCAAGGGAGGAGACTGTACAACAGGCGGCACCAAGGAAGGAGACTATACAACAGGCAGCACCAAGGAAGGAGACTATACAACAGGCGGCACCAAGGGAGGAGTCTATACAACAGGCGGCACCAAGGGAGGAGTCTATACAACAGGCGGCACCAAGGGAGGAGACTGTACAACAGGCGGCACCAAGGAAGGAGACTATACAACAGGCAGCACCAAGGAAGGAGACTATACAACAGGCGGCACCAAGGGAGGAGACTGTACAACAGGCGGCACCAAGGGAGGAGTCTATACAACAGGCGGCACCAAGGAAGGAGACTGTACAACAGGCGGCACCAAGGGAGGAGTCTATACAACAGGCAGCACCAAGGAAGGAGACTGTACAACAGGCGGCACCAAGGAAGGAGTCTATACAACAGGCGGCACCAAGGGAGGAGTCTATACAACAGGCGGCACCAAGGGAGGAGACTGTACAACAGGCGGCACCAAGGAAGGAGACTATACAACAGGCAGCACCAAGGAAGGAGACTATACAACAGGCGGCACCAAGGGAGGAGACTGTACAACAGGCGGCACCAAGGGAGGAGTCTATACAACAGGCGGCACCAAGGAAGGAGACTGTACAACAGGCGGCACCAAGGGAGGAGTCTATACAACAGGCGGCACCAAGGAAGGAGTCTATACAACAGGCGGCACCAAGGGAGGAGACTGTACAACAGGCGGCACCAAGGAAGGAGACTGTACAACAGGCGGCACCAAGGAAGGAGTCTATACAACAGGCGGCACCAAGGAAGGAGTCTATACAACAGGCGGCACCAAGGGAGGAGACTGTACAACAGGCGGCACCAAGGAAGGAGACTATACAACAGGCGGCACCAAGGAAGGAGTCTATACAACAGGCGGCACCAAGGAAGGAGACTATACAACAGGCAGCACCAAGGAAGGAGTCTATACAACAGGCGGCACCAAGGAAGGAGACTGTACAACAGGCGGCACCAAGGAAGGAGACTATACAACAGGCAGCACCAAGGAAGGAGTCTATACAACAGGCGGCACCAAGGGAGGAGACTATACAACAGGCAGCACCAAGGAAGGAGTCTATACAACAGGCAGCACCAAGGGAGGAGACTATACAACAGGCGGCACCAAGGGAGGAGTCTATACAACAGGCGGCACCAAGGAAGGAGACTATACAACAGGCAGCACCAAGGAAGGAGTCTATACAACAGGCGGCACCAAGGAAGGAGACTGTACAACAGGCGGCACCAAGGAAGGAGACTATACAACAGGCGGCACCAAGGAAGGAGTCTATACAACAGGCGGCACCAAGGAAGGAGACTGTACAACAGGCGGCACCAAGGAAGGAGTCTATACAACAGGCGGCACCAAGGAAGGAGACTATACAACAGGCGGCACCAAGGAAGGAGTCTATACAACAGGCGGCACCAAGGGAGGAGTCTATACAACAGGCAGCACCAAGGGAGGAGTCTATACAACAGGCGGCACCAAGGGAGGAGTCTATACAACAGGCGGCACCAAGGGAGGAGACTATACAACAGGCGGCACCAAGGAAGGAGTCTATACAACAGGCGGCACCAAGGAAGGAGACTGTACAACAGGCGGCACCAAGGAAGGAGACTATACAACAGGCGGCACCAAGGGAGGAGACTGTACAACAGGCGGCACCAAGGAAGGAGACTGTACAACAGGCGGCACCAAGGAAGGAGACTATACAACAGGCGGCACCAAGGAAGGAGACTATACAACAGGCGGCACCAAGGAAGGAGTCTATACAACAGGCGGCACCAAGGAAGGAGACTGTACAACAGGCGGCACCAAGGAAGGAGACTGTACAACAGGCGGCACCAAGGAAGGAGTACTATACAACAGGCGGCACCAAGGAAGGAGACTGTACAACAGGCGGCCCCAAGGAAGGAGACTGTACAACAGGCGGCACCAAGGAAGGAGACTATACAACAGGCGGCACCAGGAAGGAGACTATACAAACAGGCGGCACCAAGGAAGGAGTCTATACAACAGGCGGCACACAAGGGAGGAGACTGTCAACAGGCGGCACCAAGGAAGGAGACTATACAACAGGCGGCACCAAGGAAGGAGTCTATACAAAGGCAGCACCAAGGAAGGAGTCTATACAACAGGCGGCACCAAGGAAGGAGACTGTACAACAGGCGGCACCAAGGAAGGAGACTATACAACAGGCGGCACCAAGGAAGGAGTCTATACAACAGGCGGCACCAAGGGAGGAGACTATACAACAGGCGGCACCAAGGAAGGAGACTATACAACAGGCGGCACCAAGGAAGGAGTCTATACAACAGGCAGCACCAAGGAAGGAGTCTATACAACAGGCGGCACCAAGGAAGGAGACTGTACAACAGGCGGCACCAAGGAAGGAGACTATACAACAGGCGGCACCAAGGAAGGAGACTATACAACAGGCGGCACCAAGGAAGGAGACTGTACAACAGGCGGCACCAAGGAAGGAGACTATACAACAGGCGGCACCAAGGAAGGAGTCTATACAACAGGCGGCACCAAGGAAGGAGACTGTACAACAGGCGGCACCAAGGAAGGAGACTATACAACAGGCGGCACCAAGGAAGGAGTCTATACAACAGGCGGCACCAAGGGAGGAGACTATACAACAGGCGGCACCAAGGAAGGAGACTATACAACAGGCGGCACCAAGGAAGGAGTCTATACAACAGGCAGCACCAAGGAAGGAGTCTATACAACAGGCGGCACCAAGGAAGGAGACTGTACAACAGGCGGCACCAAGGAAGGAGACTATACAACAGGCGGCACCAAGGAAGGAGTCTATACAACAGGCGGCACCAAGGGAGGAGACTGTACAACAGGCGGCACCAAGGAAGGAGACTGTACAACAGGCGGCACCAAGGAAGGAGACTATACAACAGGCGGCACCAAGGAAGGAGACTATACAACAGGCGGCACCAAGGAAGGAGTCTATACAACAGGCGGCACCAAGGGAGGAGACTGTACAACAGGCGGCACCAAGGAAGGAGACTATACAACAGGCGGCACCAAGGAAGGAGTCTATACAACAGGCAGCACCAAGGGAGGAGTCTATACAACAGGCGGCACCAAGGGAGGAGTCTATACAACAGGCGGCACCAAGGAAGGAGTCTATACAACAGGCGGCACCAAGGAAGGAGACTATACAACAGGCGGCACCAAGGAAGGAGTCTATACAACAGGCGGCACCAAGGGAGGAGACTGTACAACAGGCGGCACCAAGGAAGGAGACTATACAACAGGCAGCACCAAGGAAGGAGTCTATACAACAGGCGGCACCAAGGGAGGAGACTGTACAACAGGCGGCACCAAGGAAGGAGACTATACAACAGGCAGCACCAAGGAAGGAGTCTATACAACAGGCGGCACCAAGGGAGGAGACTGTACAACAGGCGGCACCAAGGAAGGAGACTGTACAACAGGCAGCACCAAGGAAGGAGACTATACAACAGGCGGCACCAAGGAAGGAGACTATACAACAGGCGGCACCAAGGGAGGAGACTATACAACAGGCAGCACCAAGGAAGGAGACTATACAACAGGCAGCACCAAGGAAGGAGACTGTACAACAGGCGGCACCAAGGGAGGAGACTATACAACAGGCAGCACCAAGGAAGGAGACTATACAACAGGCAGCACCAAGGAAGGAGACTGTACAACAGGCGGCACCAAGGGAGGAGACTATACAACAGGCGGCACCAAGGAAGGAGACTATACAACAGGCAGCACCAAGGAAGGAGACTGTACAACAGGCGGCACCAAGGAAGGAGACTATACAACAGGCAGCACCAAGGAAGGAGACTGTACAACAGGCGGCACCAAGGGAGGAGACTGTACAACAGGCGGCACCAAGGAAGGAGACTATACAACAGGCGGCACCAAGGGAGGAGACTGTACAACAGGCGGCACCAAGGGAGGAGACTGTACAACAGGCGGCACCAAGGAAGGAGACTGTACAACAGGCGGCACCAAGGGAGGAGACTGTACAACAGGCGGCACCAAGGAAGGAGACTGTACAACAGGCGGCACCAAGGAAGGAGACTATACAACAGGCGGCACCAAGGGAGGAGACTATACAACAGGCAGCACCAAGGGAGGAGACTATACAACAGGCGGCACCAAGGGAGGAGTCTATACAACAGGCAGCACCAAGGAAGGAGTCTATACAACAGGCAGCACCAAGGAAGGAGTCTATACAACAGGCGGCACCAAGGAAGGAGACTATACAACAGGCAGCACCAAGGGAGGAGACTGTACAACAGGCGGCACCAAGGGAGGAGTCTATACAACAGGCGGCACCAAGGGAGGAGTCTATACAACAGGCGGCACCAAGGGAGGAGACTATACAACAGGCAGCACCAAGGAAGGAGTCTATACAACAGGCGGCACCAAGGAAGGAGACTATACAACAGGCAGCACCAAGGGAGGAGACTGTACAACAGGCGGCACCAAGGGAGGAGTCTATACAACAGGCGGCACCAAGGGAGGAGTCTATACAACAGGCGGCACCAAGGGAGGAGACTATACAACAGGCAGCACCAAGGGAGGAGTCTATACAACAGGCAGCACCAAGGGAGGAGACTGTACAACAGGCGGCACCAAGGAAGGAGACTATACAACAGGCAGCACCAAGGGAGGAGACTATACAACAGGCAGCACCAAGGGAGGAGACTATACAACAGGCAGCACCAAGGGAGGAGTCTATACAACAGGCAGCACCAAGGGAGGAGACTGTACAACAGGCGGCACCAAGGGAGGAGACTATACAACAGGCGGCACCAAGGGAGGAGACTATACAACAGGCAGCACCAAGGGAGGAGTCTATACAACAGGCAGCACCAAGGGAGGAGACTGTACAACAGGCGGCACCAAGGGAGGAGACTATACAACAGGCAGCACCAAGGGAGGAGACTATACAACAGGCGGCACCAAGGGAGGAGACTATACAACAGGCAGCACCAAGGGAGGAGACTATACAACAGGCGGCACCAAGGAAGGAGTCTATACAACAGGCGGCACCAAGGGAGGAGACTATACAACAGGCAGCACCAAGGGAGGAGACTATACAACAGGCGGCACCAAGGAAGGAGTCTATACAACAGGCGGCACCAAGGGAGGAGACTATACAACAGGCAGCACCAAGGGAGGAGACTATACAACAGGCGGCACCAAGGGAGGAGACTATACAACAGGCAGCACCAAGGGAGGAGACTATACAACAGGCGGCACCAAGGGAGGAGACTATACAACAGGCGGCACCAAGGGAGGAGACTATACAACAGGCAGCACCAAGGGAGGAGACTATACAACAGGCAGCACCAAGGGAGGAGACTATACAACAGGCGGCACCAAGGGAGGAGACTATACAACAGGCAGCACCAAGGGAGGAGACTATACAACAGGCAGCACCAAGGGAGGAGACTATACAACAGGCGGCACCAAGGGAGGAGACTATACAACAGGCGGCACCAAGGAAGGAGACTATACAACAGGCGGCACCAAGGGAGGAGACTATACAACAGGCGGCACCAAGGGAGGAGACTATACAACAGGCAGCACCAAGGAAGGAGACTGTACAACAGGCGGCACCAAGGGAGGAGACTATACAACAGGCGGCACCAAGGGAGGAGACTATACAACAGGCAGCACCAAGGGAGGAGACTATACAACAGGCAGCACCAAGGGAGGAGACTATACAACAGGCGGCACCAAGGGAGGAGACTATACAACAGGCAGCACCAAGGGAGGAGACTATACAACAGGCAGCACCAAGGGAGGAGACTATACAACAGGCGGCACCAAGGGAGGAGACTATACAACAGGCGGCACCAAGGAAGGAGACTATACAACAGGCGGCACCAAGGGAGGAGACTATACAACAGGCGGCACCAAGGGAGGAGACTATACAACAGGCAGCACCAAGGAAGGAGACTGTACAACAGGCGGCACCAAGGAAGGAGTCTGTACAACAGGCGGCACCAAGGAAGGAGACTGTACAACAGGCGGCACCAAGGAAGGAGACTATACAACAGGCGGCACCAAGGGAGGAGTCTATACAACAGGCGGCACCAAGGGAGGAGTCTATACAACAGGCGGCACCAAGGAAGGAGACTATACAACAGGCGGCACCAAGGGAGGAGTCTATACAACAGGCGGCACCAAGGGAGGAGACTATACAACAGGCGGCACCAAGGAAGGAGACTATACAACAGGCGGCACCAAGGGAGGAGTCTATACAACAGGCGGCACCAAGGGAGGAGTCTATACAACAGGCGGCACCAAGGAAGGAGACTGTACAACAGGCGGCACCAAGGGAGGAGACTATACAACAGGCGGCACCAAGGAAGGAGTCTGTACAACGGGCGGCACCAAGGGAGGAGTCTATACAACAGGCGGCACCAAGGGAGGAGTCTATACAACAGGCGGCACCAAGGAAGGAGACTATACAACAGGCGGCACCAAGGAAGGAGTCTGTACAACGGGCGGCACCAAGGGAGGAGTCTATACAACAGGCGGCACCAAGGGAGGAGACTATACAACAGGCAGCACCAAGGAAGGAGACTGTACAACAGGCGGCACCAAGGGAGGAGACTATACAACAGGCAGCACCAAGGGAGGAGTCTATACAACAGGCGGCACCAAGGAAGGAGACTGTACAACAGGCGGCACCAAGGAAGGAGACTGTACAACAGGCGGCACCAAGGAAGGAGACTGTACAACGGGCGGCACCAAGGGAGGAGACTATACAACAGGCGGCACCAAGGGAGGAGACTGTACAACAGGCGGCACCAAGGGAGGAGACTGTACAACAGGCGGCACCAAGGAAGGAGACTGTACAACAGGCGGCACCAAGGAAGGAGACTGTACAACAGGCGGCACCAAGGGAGGAGACTGTACAACAGGCAGCACCAAGGAAGGAGACTATACAACAGGCAGCACCAAGGAAGGAGACTATACAACAGGCGGCACCAAGGAAGGAGACTATACAACAGGCAGCACCAAGGAAGGAGACTGTACAACAGGCGGCACCAAGGGAGGAGACTGTACAACAGGCGGCACCAAGGGAGGAGACTGTACAACAGGCGGCACCAAGGGAGGAGACTGTACAACGGGCGGCACCAAGGGAGGAGACTGTACAACAGGCGGCACCAAGGAAGGAGACTGTACAACGGGCGGCACCAAGGAAGGAGACTGTACAACAGGCAGCACCAAGGAAGGAGACTATACAACAGGCGGCACCAAGGGAGGAGACTGTACAACAGGCGGCACCAAGGGAGGAGTCTGTACAACAGGCGGCACCAAGGGAGGAGTCTGTACAACAGGCGGCACCAAGGGAGGAGTCTATACAACAGGCGGCACCAAGGGAGGAGACTGTACAACAGGCGGCACCAAGGAAGGAGACTGTACAACAGGCGGCACCAAGGAAGGAGACTGTACAACAGGCGGCACCAAGGAAGGAGACTGTACAACGGGCGGCACCAAGGGAGGAGTCTATACAACAGGCGGCACCAAGGGAGGAGACTGTACAACAGGCGGCACCAAGGGAGGAGACTGTACAACAGGCGGCACCAAGGGAGGAGACTGTACAACAGGCGGCACCAAGGGAGGAGACTGTACAACAGGCGGCACCAAGGGAGGAGACTGTACAACAGGCGGCACCAAGGAAGGAGTCTATACAACAGGCGGCACCAAGGGAGGAGACTGTACAACAGGCGGCACCAAGGAAGGAGTCTGTACAACAGGCGGCACCAAGGGAGGAGTCTATACAACAGGCGGCACCAAGGGAGGAGACTGTACAACAGGCAGCACCAAGGAAGGAGACTATACAACAGGCGGCACCAAGGGAGGAGACTATACAACAGGCAGCACCAAGGAAGGAGACTATACAACAGGCAGCACCAAGGAAGGAGACTGTACAACAGGCAGCACCAAGGGAGGAGTCTATACAACAGGCGGCACCAAGGGAGGAGACTGTACAACAGGCGGCACCAAGGAAGGAGTCTGTACAACAGGCGGCACCAAGGAAGGAGTCTGTACAACAGGCGGCACCAAGGAAGGAGTCATCCACCTACAATAAGAATGTCTTCACGTCGTGGCACGGTAAAGAGCTGTGCTGAGCGCCCACCATCTACAAGACTACGATCTATAACGTAGTTAAATTGACCCCCATTTCCCCCCTTGTGTTAGGAAAGGTGATGAGGTGATATCATTAATTACGTGAGGAGCGACATCGGACACAGAGCAGTATTGTTGGTTGAGGGTGGTGAAGAAGCCTTGACTGCGAGAAGCGACGTCCCACTGTATTGGAGGTATTACTTGACCGCTGAGAAAGGTCAGTCAAGTTGGTGGCCTTGTCAATACCCTTATGGAAGGGCAACTTGACCTGGGTAAACATCGAGTTTCCTGGTCCATAGAAACCCCAGGAAGGAGACTAGGGAGTGGTCGAGTTACCTCACTCACGGCGGGGTGCCAGGCTGGGGTTGGTGGGAACCTGCTCCCCAGTTTGACGGAGGTGCTCCCCAGGGGTGAACAGTGGCACCTGGGGAGGGCAGTAGGGCTCCATCAGTGAGGAGCTCCTGAGTGGCGGACACTGTCGAGCATTCTAGAGGGACGTCGACTCCTCCTAAGGCAGAGTACGCCAGGGTGGAAATTGGCGAGTCTGTCGGAATACCTAATTGGGGGCAAGACCCATCATAATAACTGTAGTATACCTGGAATGTACCTGGGGTGTACCTGCTTTGGAGATAAAGAAGTTCACAGCTATGCTGGAGGCAGCAACAACCCCCAGTGATCGTGCACGCCTCACAGCTGTGCAGGCTCCCCATGTCGGAAAATCTGACACCATTTAATAATATCATACAGGCAGATAATATTGCTGTGTTGTATAAACAAGTTAACCCATAGAAAATGTAACGTAGTGGAATTTCCGTCTATAGAAAACGGGATATCATTACCACATACTATTATAAATTCACCACCTATTATGGTGGGAATTATTCTTAAATACATTAGTCTTTGGACTTTACCATCATAAAAACATCTCATATAAATTAACTTAATTATCAGAATTAAAATAGAGTAAATGTGACCCTTCTATCACTTACTGTCATCTGGACAATGTAGGCCAGTAGCGTCAGGGAGGAGGGAGTGGTCAGCCATTGTTATTGTTGTTAAGACCACAGAGTCGTGGAGCAAATTCGACTCCTATAAATTCTCTTGGACGAAGTGTTATGGAAGATCAGAGTAGTGATCTGCCATCATCAACACGCTGTCATCAATCTCAAGGGAAGTGTCTTTCCGAAACCCGTTTATCTAATCATTTTTGGCCATTAATGTCAGTAGATAGGGCGGCCCGGTTAGAACACGAATGATCGACTCAAACAAGGTAATTAAGCCTAGGTCTTTATGGTTCCTTGTACGGTGTTTTCTCTGATGTGGCTGTCATATATTAGGATTCTGGCTTCGTAGCTGGCGCCCTTTTGACGGGGCAAGACGAGGAGGCGTGCTTTGTGCATCAGTTACCAGGATGATGGAAGCTACCTCACACGAGGAAAATGTGGTGTCTACATCCTGGTTATACCTGGTGGACTAAGGCCTGCTGTACAGTAAGATAAGGAACCTCTTCAATGTACACTAATGTGTAGTTAATACTGTAGTTTGATTGGCTGCATATATATAAATTCAATATAAACCCTCCTCTAATGTGTAGAGGATCGATTTGTGAGATTATTGCAGAAATACAGTCCACTTATCATCATACAAATTGCTATCGAAGTATATAAATTAACGTAAATATAAATTCATATAAATTAAATAAATATAAATCTCACAGGTTGGTTCCCACACCCCATGCAGGGGACTTCCTTTTGGCAGTCCCTATGTCTGCGACAGGCACACGTCTTGATCCGCAGGAGCTCCGTATTGGTATTGTCCTCCGCCTTGCTGCCCCACCTATATACACTATATAGGTGTATTTGTGGCGAGGCAGATGTAGACAAGTATGGAGGGCATGGCTTGCATTGTCGAAAATCAGGTAGATGGCATTCACGGCACGACGAAGTCAATTGCATCATTATGAGGTGCCTTGCCTCTGCCCAGTGTCCTGCAGAGAGAGATCCCCGCAATCTTCTGAACTGTAGCTCTGTTTGCTTTGCCGGCCGACCAGATGGAATCACACTGCGCCCGTGAAACGCTGGCAGACAGTTGGCGTGGGGACAACACTTGTGTATCCACCCTGGCAACCACATTCATCAACCTCACTGTCGGCCAAGTAGGAGCCGCGGTCACACACAGAGAAAGAGACGTCAACCAAGTACAGGGAAACAGATCAGCGGTACAACTTCATTCCAAAAGGATCTAAACCCCCTTGGTCCATGGGGAGAGAATGCAAGGAGGTTTCTTAAGGATCTTGCTTCCAGGCTCATCAAAACAAAAGACCGTAGAGCGGCGAGTTTTCTCTTCCAGCACCTCAGTGTAGTGATCCAGAGGGGCAATGCCCGCTGCGTCCTTGGTTCTTGCCCGGCGTCGGAGAAGTTCGAAGAAATCTACAGTCTTCAGGAAACAAACTTTCCTTTATTTCCTCTTAATGTCCATATTTTGTAACCAATCAGATATGTAACTGTTTAATCTTGTATTAATAAAGTGTACAACATTAATAATAATAAACGGGGTGGTAGAAGTAAATACTCGTACGTATTTAGAGTCAACCGGCTCGTTTTTCTCCGAATGCTCTATATTTCCTTTATTATATATATATATATATATATATATATATATATATATATATATATATATATATATATGTCGTACCTAGTAGCCAGAACGCACTTCTTTGTCTACTATGCAAGGCCCGATTTGCCTAATAAGCCATGTTTTCTTGAATTAATTGTTTTTCGACTACCTAACCTACCTAACCTAACCTAACCTAACTTTTTCGGCTATCTAACCTAACGTAACCTATAAAGATAGGTTAGGTGAGGTTAGGTAGGGTTGGTTAGGTTCGGTCATATATCTACGTTAATTTTAACTCCAATAAAAAAAATTGACCTCATACATAATGAAATAGGTAGCTTTATCATTTCATAAGAAAAAAAATAGAGAAAGTATATTAATTCAGGAAAACTTGGCTTATTAGGCAAATCGGGCCTTGCATAGTAGGTCGAGTACGACGTTCTGGCTACTAGGTACAACATATATATATATAATATATATATATATATATATATATATATATATATATATATATATATATATATATATAAAGGGGGGTGGTAGGAGAAGCGAACACTCTTACGTATTCAGAGTTAAATGGCAAGTTTTTTTCCTGAATGCTCTGTGTTCCCTTCTCTGAGGCTGTGGGTCCCTATAATTGCACCAGAGGTGGTACCCCCCTATATATATATATATATATATATATATATATATATATATATATATATATATATATATATATATATATATATATATATATATATATATATATATGCAATTGACGATCACAAAACACTTATCATTTTTATGCGGAAAATCCACAGAAAAATGTGAAAGGGAGTGAACGTTTCGGCCTGATATAAGCCGTTGTCAACACCAGACTGACTAGAGGAAAGAGAGGGAGGGTACAGGCCAACACCTGGAACCTGACCAACCCATCTCTAGGGAAAGAATTAACCAGAAACAGGTATAGCTTAGCTTAGAATGGTCAAAAAGGATTAAGCGGTCAGAGAATAAGGATGAAAGATTAAAGAAAAACCACATGAAACACGATATATGAATATAAAATTGTAATTAGACATTGTAACCCTATCAAAGTTTTTTCTTAAACTGTTGTCCAATATTATAACTTAAAAATGGAGGCTTAGAAAAAACTCTGGGAGTCGTCGACAGTCCCTGAGGACTGGCTCGATGCCGTTGTCCTCCCAGTTCGCAAACCGGGGTCTCTGGGTACTTCCCCTAAGGACTTCCGCCCTGTGGCCCCTCACAAGTTGTGTCTGCAAACTCTTTGAACGTATGGTTAACGTTCGTCTGATGTGGTTCCTGGAACACCATCACCTCCTCTCCCCTTCTCAATTTGGTTTCCACAAGTGCCGCAGCACAACAGATGTCCTGGTGAACTTGGAGGTCTATATTCGTACTGCTTTTGCTGCGAAGACCTCTGTTGTTGCCGTCCTTTTTGACCTGGAAAAGGCTTACGACACCACTTAGCGATATCATATTCTATCCCAGCTTCATTCTTTTGGCCTTCATGGTCATCTCCCTCTCTTTCTCCGCAGCTTCCTCTCTCGTCATTCCTTTCGGGTGCGCCTTGGTACCGCTCTCTGCCTCTTTTCAGCAATACGAAGGTGTGCCCCAGGGTAGTGTTCTGAGCACTACTCTTTGTCTGGTTGCCCTCAATGGTCTTCTTTCCTCCCTTCCTTCAGGCGCGTTCTCTGCTCTTTATGTCGACGATCTTGCCCTTTGCTGCCAGGGTGATGATTCGCCTCTAATTCAACGCCGGCTTCAACTTGCGATTGATGCCGTGTCGTCTTGGGCCACCGATCATGGCTTCAGGTTCTCTACATCTAAGACTTGTGCTATGACATTTACTCGGAAGCGTGTCGTTCTTTGTCCTTCTTTATTGCTTTATGGTCACCTCATTGTGTACAAGGATTCCGCTAAGCTTTTGGGGTTGATTCTTTGACACTCGTTTGTCTTGGTCTCCCCATATCTCTTACCTTTGTGTTGAGTGCTCTAAGGCCCTTACCCTCCTTCGGGTATTGTCCCATACTTCTTGGGGGGCAGATAGGCGCACTCTCCTTGCTTTACATTCCTCTCTCGTCCTGTCTAAGCTCGATTATGGTTGCCCTGCTTATTCGTCTGCTTCTCCTACTCTTCGCCGTCTTGATGCTTTGCACCATACTGGGTTGCGCCTCAGTTCAGGTGCCTTTCGTTTGACGCCCGTCATCAGCTTGTATGTTGACACTGGCTTCCTGTCTCTCCAGGACTGCCGTGATCGCTACTGTCTTCGCTATCTTGCACGGTCCTTGCAACATCCTTCCTCTCGCCTCTGTCGTGCTTTAACTTTTACCCCTCCTGCGGTTCCTGTTCCTCTTCACCATCTCCCTCTTTCTGTCCGGATATCTTGCTTACAGGATTCTCTTTCAGTTCGTATTTCTAATATTTCTCCTCGTGTTGTTCCTTCTTTGCCCCCGTGGAGAGTCCCCCTTCCGCAGTTTTGTACATCCTTGACCCGCATCACTAAAGCTTTTATACCTCCTACGGTTCTAAAACACCTTTTTCTTGAGTACTTTTCTTCTCACTCCCTCTCTCTTCTCACTTCTTTTCTTCTCACTTCTCGCTCCATTTCAGTCTTTACCGATGGGTCTAAGTCTGTAGACGGTGTAGGCTACTCTGTTGTTTTTCCTGATTGTACTTATATGTGTCGCTTACCTCCAGAGCCTAGCATCTTCACAGCGGAACTTTATGCTATTCTCTATGCTCTCCGTCTCCTGCTTTCTCGTTGTCAGTCTTCCTTTATAGTTGTTGTTGACTCTCGTAGTGCCCTCATGGCTCTCGGGTCCTTTAATCTGGTTCATCCAGTAGTTGTCAAGATCCAGCATTGGCTGTTTCTTATTCACAGTAAATTAAAGTCAGTTGAGTTTTGTTGGGTTGCCAGCCATATTTGTGTGTCTTTAAATGAGCGTGCGGATGCTGCCGCCAGGGAAACTGTCCGCTCTTGTCCCATCTCTCGTAAAGGTATTCCTTATTCCGACTTTTACCCGGTTATCCATTCCTCCATCCTTACCCGTTGGCAGGGTTGTTGGTCATCTGTTACTGGTAACAAACTGCGTACTCTTAAGAGTTGTGTGCCCTCGTGGCCGTCCTCCTGCCACCGTAACCGGCGATGGGAAACGGCTCTGGCGAGGTTGCGAATTGGCCATACTCGCTTAACTCATGGTCACTTGATGGAGCGCTGCTCTGTTCCTTATTGTCGTAATTGCATTGTCCCTCTTATGGTCATGCATATCCTTGTTGAATGTCCTGACTTCCGGGACGAGCGTGTCTTGTTTTCCGACCGTCCCTCGCGGTCGCTTGTCTCTCGATAGTATTCTTGGTGACTCGGATACTTTTGATATCGTTCGCCTTATGCATTTCTGTTCTTGTATTGGCATCCTTGGTGATATTTAGTGCCCTCTGATTATTCCGCACATTTGATGGTGCTACATAGCCTTTCCAGTTTGGTGCCTTCTTTTGATAATTACTTACTTACCCACCACCCCCACCACCCCGAGCACCTGCCGTCTCCAGAATCGCACCACTGGCTGATGAACAAGCACCTTGATAGTTCGCTACCTGCCGGCTTCCAATGGCTTCCAATTATCGAGACAACAGCGCCACATGGACGGTCACTTTCCTGTATACTGTATATATAGAAGCCAGCCAGCCACCACCAGTCAGAATATTCTCAGTGCTCAAACCTGCTGGACCTACTCTCACACTACCCTATGTGGTGGTAGATTTACGCAGCCTAGTACTCAGTATTTTCAGCACCATTTATTTCTGTTCTTTCTAACAGTTCGTCAAAAACGTTTGATATTAAGTATTCTGGTCATTGATTTATTTGTTTTCACATTAGCATTGATTAAGAACGCATTGAGCAGGGACCCCTTGATGAATTATTGATGGCTGCCCCCAGAGTTATGTGTAAATTACATCAGCGTTTTGTTTGTCTTCCATAGCATCTAATGCCATATCATAGTGGTCCAGCAACTGTGACAGGCAAGAGCGCCCTGTTCTGAAACCATGTTGTCCGGGGTTATGGAGATGCTGTGATTCCATGTATTTTGTGATCTTACTTCTTAGCACTCTCTCTCAAAGATTTTTATGATGTGCGATGTTAGTGCTATCAGTCTGTAATTTTTTGCCTCTGCCTTATTTCCTCCTTTATGGAGTGGTGCTATCTCTGCTGTTTTTAGTATGTCAGGGATAACGCCAGTATCTAGGCTTTGTCTCCAAAGAATGTGGAGGGCCTGCGATAGTGGTTTTTTACAGTTCTTGATGAATATGGAGTTCCAAGAATCCGGGCCTGGTGCAGAGTGCATAGGCATACTGTTTATGGCTTCTTCAAAATCCAGTGGTGACAGGGTGACGTCTGATATATGATTTGATGTTGGTATCATATCCATGAAAAATTCATTTGTGCCTGTTCATTTAGGCTACTTCCTGGTATTCTTTCTTATATAACTGTATTAGCTAGGTTCTTCCATTCCAGGTGCCTCCACCCTCCGCCCCCAGAGTTACACCCGCCCCCCACACCCGAGGGGAGGGACGCCCCGGTCAGGAGACAACCGCTGGACAAGTGAAGGATTAAAGAGCGTGATGGTGGACGCGGGCGCGTGACCTAAAGTCTAAGTGGTCGTTAATGGGGTGGTTGTAATGTGAGGAGCCGATGACTGCAGACGCCAGCAGACTGCAGGCAAGAGGAGGCAGGCGTGTGTGGTGCTGCCCTCTGCTGCATACTCATCTCCTCTTAATTGTCGCCGTGGTTGTGGAGCCATACTAATGACCGCCTGGTTGGTGCAGCCTGCACACCCTGCACCCTCTCCTATGGCCTTGTTCTTGCTTCTAAATTATGGTAACTACTTTTAAACAAACCACATCACTACACCCACAGTAAAGGTCACAACCTCACTATACCCATAGTAAAGGTCACAACCTCACTATACCCACAGTAAAGGTCACAACCTCACTATACCCACAGTAAAGGTCACAACCTCACTACACCCACAGTAAAGGTCACAACCATCACTATACCCATAGTAAAGTCCACAACCATCACTATACCCATAGTAAAGTCCACAACCATCACCATACCCATAGTAAAGTCCACAACCTCACTACACCCATAGTAAAGTCCACAACCATCACTATACCCATAGTAAAGTCCACAACCATCACTATACCCATAGTAAAGTCCACAACCATCACTATACCCATAGTAAAGTCCACAACCTCACTACACCCACAGTAAAGTCCACAACCTCACTACACCCACAGTAAAGTCCACAACCTCACTATACCCATAGTAAAGGTCACAACCATCACTATACCCATAGTAAAGTCCACAACCTCACTATACCCATAGTAAAGTCCACAACCTCACTATACCCACAGTAAAGTCCACAACCTCACTACACCCACAGTAAAGGTCACAACCTCACTATACCCACAGTAAAGGTCACAACCATCACTATACCCACAGTAAAGGTCACAACCATCACTATACCCATAGTAAAGGTCACAACCATCACTATACCCATAGTAAAGGTCACAACCTCACTATACCCACAGTAAAGGTCACAACCATCACTATACCCATAGTAAAGGTCACAACCATCACTAGACCCATAGTAAAGGTCACAACCTCACTATACCCACAGTAAAGGTCACAACCTCACTATACCCATAGTAAAGGTCACAACCTCACTATACCCACAGTAAAGGTCACAACCTCACTATACCCACAGTAAAGGTCACAACCTCACTACACCCACAGTAAAGGTCACAACCTCACTATACCCACAGTAAAGGTCACAACCTCACTATACCCACAGTAAAGGTCACAACCTCACTATACCCACAGTAAAGGTCACAACCTCACTATACCCATAGTAAAGTCCACAACCTCACTATACCCACAGTAAAGGTCACAACCTCACTATACCCACAGTAAAGGTCACAACCTCACTATACCCACAGTAAAGGTCACAACCTCACTACACCCACAGTAAAGGTCACAACCTCACTATACCCACAGTAAAGGTCACAACCTCACTATACCCACAGTAAAGGTCACAACCTCACTATACCCATAGTAAAGGTCACAACCTCACTATACCCATAGTAAAGGTCACAACCTCACTACACCCACAGTAAAGGTCACAACCTCACTACACCCACAGTAAAGTCCACAACCTCACTATACCCACAGTAAAGTCCACAACCTTCACTACACCCACAGTAAAGGTCACAACCTCACTATACCCATAGTAAAGGTCACAACCTCACTATACCCATAGTAAAGGTCACAACCTCACTATACCCATAGTAAAGGTCACAACCTCACTATACCCATAGTAAAGGTCACAACCTCACTATACCCACAGTAAAGGTCACAACCATCACTATACCCATAGTAAAGGTCACAACCTCACTACACCCACAGTAAAGGTCACAACCTCACTATACCCACAGTAAAGTCCACAACCTCACTATACCCACAGTAAAGGTCACAACCTCACTACACCCACAGTAAAGGTCACAACCTCACTATACCCACAGTAAAGTCCACAACCTTCACTACACCCACAGTAAAGGTCACAACCATCACTATACCCATAGTAAAGGTCACAACCATCACTATACCCACAGTAAAGTCCACAACCATCACTATACCCATAGTAAAGGTCACAACCATCACTATACCCATAGTAAAGGTCACAACCATCACTATACCCATAGTAAAGGTCACAACCATCACTATACCCATAGTAAAGTCCACAACCATCACTATACCCATAGTAAAGTCCACAACCATCACTATACCCATAGTAAAGTCCACAACCTCACTACACCCACAGTAAAGTCCACAACCTCACTACACCCACAGTAAAGTCCACAACCTCACTATACCCATAGTATAGGTCACAACCATCACTATACCCATAGTAAAGTCCACAACCTCACTATACCCATAGTAAAGTCCACAACCTCACTATACCCACAGTAAAGTCCACAACCTCACTACACCCATAGTAAAGGTCACAACCATCACTATACCCACAGTAAAGGTCACAACCTCACTATACCCATAGTAAAGTCCACAACCTCACTACACCCACAGTAAAGTCCACAACCTCACTACACCCACAGTAAAGTCCACAACCTCACTATACCCATAGTAAAGGTCACAACCATCACTATACCCATAGTAAAGTCCACAACCTCACTATACCCATAGTAAAGTCCACAACCTCACTATACCCATAGTAAAGTCCACAACCTCACTATACCCATAGTAAAGTCCACAACCATCACTATACCCATAGTAAAGGTCACAACCTCACTACACCCACAGTAAAGGTCACAACCTCACTATACCCACAGTAAAGTCCACAACCTCACTACACCCACAGTAAAGTCCACAACCTCACTACACCCATAGTAAAGTCCACAACCTCACTACACCCACAGTAAAGGTCACAACCTCACTATACCCACAGTAAAGGTCACAACCTCACTACACCCACAGTAAAGTCCACAACCTCACTACACCCATAGTAAAGTCCACAACCTCACTACACCCACAGTAAAGGTCACAACCTCACTATACCCACAGTAAAGGTCACAACCTCACTACACCCACAGTAAAGTCCACAACCTCACTACACCCACAGTAAAGGTCACAACCTCACTACACCCACAGTAAAGGTCACAACCTCACTATACCCACAGTAAAGGTCACAACCTCACTATACCCATAGTAAAGTCCACAACCTCACTATACCCACAGTAAAGGTCACAACCTCACTACACCCACAGTAAAGGTCACAACCTCACTATACCCACAGTAAAGGTCACAACCTCACTATACCCATAGTAAAGGTCACAACCATCACTATACCCATAGTAAAGGTCACAACCATCACTATACCCATAGTAAAGGTCACAACCTCACTACACCCACAGTAAAGGTCACAACCTCACTATACCCATAGTAAAGTCCACAACCTCACTATACCCACAGTAAAGGTCACAACCTCACTACACCCACAGTAAAGGTCACAACCTCACTATACCCACAGTAAAGGTCACAACCTCACTATACCCACAGTAAAGGTCACAACCATCACTATACCCATAGTAAAGGTCACAACCATCACTACACCCACAGTAAAGGTCACAACCTCACTATACCCATAGTAAAGGTCACAACCATCACTATACCCACAGTAAAGGTCACAACCTCACTACCCATAGTAAAGGTCACAACCTCACTATACCCATAGTAAAGGTCACAACCTCACTATACCCATAGTAAAGGTCACAACCTCACTATACCCATAGTAAAGGTCACAACCTCACTATACCCATAGTAAAGGTCACAACCATCACTATACCCATAGTAAAGGTCACAACCTCACTATACCCATAGTAAAGGTCACAACCTCACTATACCCATAGTAAAGGTCACAACCTCACTATACCCACAGTAAAGGTCACAACCTCACTATACCCACAGTAAAGGTCACAACCATCACTACACCCACAGTAAAGGTCACAACCTCACTATACCCATAGTAAAGGTCACAACCATCACTATACCCACAGTAAAGGTCACAACCTCACTATACCCACAGTAAAGGTCACAACCTCACTATACCCATAGTAAAGGTCACAACCTCACTACACCCATAGTAAAGGTCACAACCATCACTATACCCATAGTAAAGGTCACAACCATCACTATACCCATAGTAAAGGTCACAACCTCACTATACCCATAGTAAAGGTCACAACCTCACTATACCCATAGTAAAGGTCACAACCTCACTATACCCATAGTAAAGGTCACAACCATCACTATACCCATAGTAAAGGTCACAACCTCACTATACCCATAGTAAAAGTCACAACCTCACTATACCCACAGTAAAGGTCACAACCTCACTATACCCATAGTAAAGGTCACAACCTCACTATACCCATAGTAAAGGTCACAACCTCACTATACCCATAGTAAAGGTCACAACCTCACTACACCCACAGTAAAGTCCACAACCTCACTACACCCATAGTAAAGTCCACAACCTCACTATACCCATAGTAAAGTCCACAACCTCACTACACCCATAGTAAAGTCCACAACCTCACTATACCCATAGTAAAGGTCACAACCTCACTACACCCACAGTAAAGTCCACAACCTCACTACACCCACAGTAAAGTCCACAACCTCACTACACCCACAGTAAAGTCCACAACCTCACTACACCCATAGTAAAGGTCACAACCTCACTACACCCACAGTAAAGTCCACAACCTCACTATACCCATAGTAAAGGTCACAACCTCACTACACCCACAGTAAAGTCCACAACCTCACTATACCCATAGTAAAGGTCACAACCTCACTACACCCACAGTAAAGTCCACAACCTCACTACACCCACAGTAAAGTCCACAACCTCACTACACCCATAGTAAAGGTCACAACCTCACTACACCCACAGTAAAGTCCACAACCTCACTATACCCACAGTAAAGGTCACAACCACACTACACCCACAGTAAAGGTCACAACCTCACTATACCCACAGAAAAGGTCACAACCTCACTATACCCATAGTAAAGGTCACAACCTCACTATACCCATAGTAAAGGTCACAACCTCACTATACCCACAGTAAAGGTCACAACCTCACTATACCCACAGTAAAGGTCACAACCTCACTATACCCACAGTAAAGGTCACAACCTCACTATACCCATAGTAAAGGTCACAACCTCACTACACCCACAGTAAAGTCCACAACCTCACTACACCCATAGTAAAGTCCACAACCTCACTACACCCACAGTAAAGTCCACAACCTCACTATACCCACAGTAAAGGTCACAACCTCACTATACCCACAGTAAAGGTCACAACCTCACTACACCCACAGTAAAGTCCACAACCTCACTACACCCACAGTAAAGGTCACAACCTCACTATACCCACAGTAAAGGTCACAACCTCACTACACCCACAGTAAAGGTCACAACCTCACTATACCCACAGTAAAGGTCACAACCTTACTATACCCATAGTAAAGTCCACAACCTCACTACACCCACAGTAAAGTCCACAACCTCACTACACCCACAGTAAAGGTCACAACCTCACTATACCCATAGTAAAGTTCACAACCTCACTATACCCACAGTAAAGTCCACAACCTCACTACACCCACAGTAAAGGTCACAACCTCACTATACCCATAGTAAAGTCCACAACCTCACTATACCCACAGTAAAGTCCACAACCTCACTACACCCACAGTAAAGGTCACAACCTCACTATACCCATAGTAAAGTCCACAACCTCACTACACCCACAGTAAAGTCCACAACCTCACTACACCCATAGTAAAGGTCACAACCATCACTACACCCATAGTAAAGGTCACAACCTCACTATACCCACAGTAAAGTCCACAACCTCACTACACCCACAGTAAAGTCCACAACCTCACTACACCCACAGTAAAGTCCACAACCTCACTACACCCACAGTAAAGTCCACAACCTCACTACACCCATAGTAAAGTCCACAACCTCACTACACCCATAGTAAAGTCCACAACCTCACTATACCCATAGTAAAGGTCACAACCTCACTATACCCATAGTAAAGGTCACAACCATCACTATACCCATAGTAAAGGTCACAACCATCACTATACCCATAGTAAAGGTCACAACCATCACTATACCCATAGTAAAGGTCACAACCATCACTATACCCATAGTAAAGGTCACAACCATCACTATACCCATAGTAAAGGTCACAACCATCACTATACCCATAGTAAAGGTCACAACCTCACTATACCCATAGTAAAGGTCACAACCTCACTATACCCACAGTAAAGGTCACAACCTCACTATACCCATAGTAAAGGTCACAACCATCACTATACCCATAGTAAAGGTCACAACCTCACTATACCCATAGTAAAGGTCACAACCTCACTATACCCATAGTAAAGGTCACAACCTCACTATACCCATAGTAAAGGTCACAACCTCACTACACCCACAGTAAAGGTCACAACCTCACTATACCCATAGTAAAGTCCACAACCATCACTATACCCATAGTAAAGGTCACAACCTCACTATACCCATAGTAAAGGTCACAACCTCACTATACCCATAGTAAATGTCACAACCTCACTATACCCACAGTAAAGGTCACAACCTCACTATACCCATAGTAAAGGTCACAACCTCACTATACCCATAGTAAAGGTCACAACCTCACTATACCCATAGTAAAGGTCACAACCTCACTATACCCATAGTAAAGGTCACAACCTCACTACACCCACAGTAAAGGTCACAACCTCACTATACCCATAGTAAAGTCCACAACCATCACTATACCATAGTAAAGTCCACAACCATCACTATACCCATAGTAAAGGTCACAACCTCACTATACCCATAGTAAAGGTCACAACCTCACTATACCCATAGTAAAGGTCACAACCTCACTATACCCATAGTAAAGGTCACAACCTCACTATACCCATAGTAAAGGTCACAACCATCACTATACCCATAGTAAAGGTCACAACCTCACTATACCCATAGTAAAGGTCACAACCATCACTATACCTATAGTAAAGGTCACAACCTCACTACACCCATAGTAAAGTCCACAACCATCACTACACCCACAGTAAAGTCCACAACCTCACTACACCCATAGTAAAGTCCACAACCATCACTACACCCATAGTAAAGTCCACAACCTCACTATACCCACAGTAAAGGTCACAACCTCACTACACCCATAGTAAAGTCCACAACCTCACTACACCCATAGTAAAGTCCACAACCTCACTACACCCATAGTAAAGTCCACAACCATCACTATACCCACAGTAAAGTCCACAACCATCACTACACCCATAGTAAAGTCCACAACCATCACTATACCCATAGTAAAGTCCACAACCTCACTACACCCATAGTAAAGTCCACAACCATCACTATACCCATAGTAAAGTCCACAACCTCACTACACCCATAGTAAAGTCCACAACCATCACTATACCCATAGTAAAGTCCACAACCTCACTACACCCATAGTAAAGTCCACAACCATCACTATACCCATAGTAAAGTCCACAACCTCACTACACCCATAGTAAAGTCCACAACCATCACTATACACATAGTAAAGTCCACAACCTCACTACACCCATAGTAAAGTCCACAACCATCACTATACCCATAGTAAAGTCCACAACCTCACTACACCCACAGTAAAGTCCACAACCTCACTACACCCATAGTAAAGTCCACAACCATCAACCATCACTATACCCATAGTAAAGTCCACAACCTCACTACACCCATAGTAAAGTCCACAACCTCACTATACCCATAGTAAAGTCCACAACCTCACTACACCCATAGTAAAGTCCACAACCTCACTATACCCATAGTAAAGTCCACAACCATCACTATACCCATAGTAAAGGTCACAACCTCACTACACCCATAGTAAAGTCCACAACCTCACTACACCCATAGTAAAGTCCACAACCTCACTACACCCACAGTAAAGTCCACAACCTCACTACACCCATAGTAAAGTCCACAACCTCACTACACCCACAGTAAAGTCCACAACCTCACTATACCCATAGTAAAGTCCACAACCATCACTACACCCACAGTAAAGTCCACAACCTCACTACACCCACAGTAAAGTCCACAACCTCACTATACCCATAGTAAAGTCCACAACCATCACTACACCCACAGTAAAGTCCACAACCTCACTACACCCACAGTAAAGTCCACAACCTCACTATACCCATAGTAAAGTCCACAACCATCACTACACCCACAGTAAAGTCCACAACCTCACTATACCCATAGTAAGGGTCACAACCTCACTATAACCAAAAACAATAAAAAAGAGGTCGGACCAACAGTTGAGCTCTGGCTCTTTGGTCCCGCCTCTCAACCGTCAATCAACAGGTGTACAGATTCCTGAGCCTATTGGGCTCTATCATATCTACATTATAAACTGTGTATGGAGTCAGCTCCACCACATCACTTCCTAATGCATTCCACCTGTTAACTACTCTGACACTGAAAAAGTTCCTTCTAACGTCTCTGTGGCTCATGTGGGTACTCAGTTTCCACCTGTGTCCCCTTTGTGCCTGTACCACCCGTGCTAAATAATCCATCCTTGTCTACCCTGTCAATTCCCCTGAGAATCTTGTAGATAGTGATCATGTCTTCTCTTACTCTTCTGTCTTTCAGCGACGTGAGGTGTAGTTCCCTCAGCCTTTCATAGTAACTCATGCCTCATAGTTTTGGGACTAGCCTAGTGGCATACCTATGAACTTTTTCCAGCTTCGTCTTGTGCTTGACAAAGTAAGCCTAAGGGGATTACAGATTAAAGGAGATTACAGAACCAACTAGGAACGAGAACACGCTGGACCTGATATTCACGAACAATGATGAGCTAATCAGAGACATTACTGTCTCAGACACTACGTACTCGGACCACAAGCTCATTGAAGTGTAAACTAACATTAATAACGGTAGTAGGCCCAAGAGAAACAACTAGCGAGAAGGGCTATTCAATAAATTCAATTTTAATAATAAGAGGATAGACTGGGAGAAAATAAACAGGGAACTTACACACATTCAATGGGAAAATGTTCTAAGTAATAAAAATCCTACACAAGGAATAGAAAAACTGACTTCTGAAGCCTATGAAGTCTGTCTGAAACATGTTCCTTTGAGGAAAGCCAGAAAGACGTCCAATGTAGGAAGAGAACGCAGACGACATTACAAAACGAGGAAGAAATTAACGGAAATGCTTAAGCAGACACGACTCTCCATACAAAGAAGAAATAATTTAAACAGGGAGATTGAAGAAATCGAACAGAGACTGAAGCATTCCTATCAGACTGAAGAAAGGCAACTAGAACAGAAAGCAATTCAAGAAATAAAGAAAAACCCAAAATATTTCTTCACATATGTTAAATCAAAAGTAAAAACCACTGCCAGTATTGGACCTATTCGTATTAGTGCAGGTTCATACACGGAGGATGACAAAGAAATTAGTGAAATCCTAAAAAAGCAGTATGAGGACATGTTTAGCACTCCGATACACAGCATGAAAGTGGAAGATCCGGACAACTTCTTTATACGTGATATCCAAACACCTGTAAATATAACTGATATCAACACGAGCGTGGCAGATTTTGAAAGAGAAATTGACAATATGCCCATGCACTCAGCCCCGGGTCCAGACTCATGGAATTCAACATTTATAAAGAAATGCAAAGTGCCGGTAGCACAGGCACTCAGTATAGTGTGGAGGAAGAGCTTGGACACGGGGGAGATACCAGATGCGATTAAAGTAGCAGACATTGCCCCTCTACACAAGGGAGGGAGCAAAGCATTGGCAAAGAATTATAGACCAGTTGCATTAACGTCCCACATAATAGACGTTTTTGAGAGAGTGATTATGAGTCAGGTCACTAGTTTCATGGAGACCAATGACCTCCACAACCCTGGCCAACATGGAGACCAATGACCTCCACGACCCTGGCCAACATGGAGACCAATGACCTCCACAACCCAGGCCAACATGGAGACCAATGACCTCCACAACCCTGGTCAACATGGAGACCAATGACCTCCACAACCCTGGCCAACATGGAGACCAATGACCTCCACAACCCAGGCCAACATGGAGACCAATGACCTCCACAACCCAGGCCAACATGGAGACCAATGACCTCCACAACCCAGGCTAACATGGAGACCAATGACCTCCACAACCCAGGCCAACATGGAGACCAATGACCTCCACAACCCAGGCCAACATGGAGACCAATGACCTCCACAACCCTGGCCAACATGGAGACCAATGACCTCCACAACCCTGGCCAACATGGAGACCAATGACCTTCACAACCCTGGCCAACATGGAGACCAATGACCTCCACAACCCAGGCCAACATGGATTTAGAGCAGGAAGAACGTGCCTCTCACGTGACCATGGAGTGATTGCACACAAAATGAGGTCAATGGGAATAACTGGTAAAGTAGGACGCTGGATACTCAGTTTTCTGTCGAACAAGACACAAAGAGTAACAGTCAACCATAAAAAATCGAGTCCAAGCGAAGTTAAAAGTTCTGTACCTCAAGGTACAGTCCTTGCACCACTGCTGTTCCTTATTCTCATATCAGATATAGACAAAAATACAAGGCACAGCTTCGTGTCATCCTTTGCAGATGATACAAAAATCAACATGAAAATTACCTCGACTGAAGACATTGAAAAACTATAAACAGATATTAACAAAGTTTTCGCTTGGGCAGCAGAAAATAACATGATGTTTAACGGTGATAAATTCCAGGTACTCAGGTACGGCAAAAATGAGGATCTGAAACATAATACAGGGTACAAAACACAATCAAATTTGCCCATAGTAGAAAAACAGCATGTAAAGGATTTGGGAATAATGATGTCTGACGATCTAACGTTTAGGGAGCATAACCAAGCAAATATTGCGGCAGCCAGAAAAATGATAGGATGGATTACGAGAACTTTCAAATCCAGGGATCCCATCACAATGGTTGTACTCTTCAAGTCACTTGTGTTGTCCCGTCTTGAGTACTGCTCAGTACTCACTTCCCCCTTCAGAGCAGGAGAGATTGCTGAAATAGAGGGAATGCAAAGAACATATACGGCACGCATAGACGAGATAAAACACCTAAATTATTGGGATCGTCTCAAAGCTCTCCAAATGTACTCACTAGAAAGGAGACGAGAGAGATACCAAATAATATACACGTGGAAAATACTGGAGGGTCAGGTCCCAAATTTACACAGTAAAATAACAACATACTGGAGTGAACGATATGGAAGAAAATGCAGAATAGAACCAGTGAAGAGCAGAGGTGCCATAGGCACAATCAGAGAAAACTGTATAAACATCAGAGGTCCAGTGAAGAGCAGAGGTGCCATAGGCACAATCAGAGAACACTGTATAAACATCAGAGGTCCAGTGAAGAGCAGAGGTGCCATAGGCACAATCAGAGAACACTGTATAAACATCAGAGGTCCAGTGAAGAGCAGAGGTGCCATAGGCACAATCAGAAACACTGTATAAACATCAGAGGTCCAGTGAAGAGCAGAGGTGCCATAGGCACAATCAGAGAACACTGTATAAACATCAGAGGTCCAGTGAAGAGCAGAGGTGCCATAGGCACAATCAGAGAACACTGTATAAACATCAGAGGTCCAGTGAAGAGCAGAGGTGCCATAGGCACAATCAGAGAACACTGTATAAACATCAGAGGTCCAGTGAAGAGCAGAGGTGCCATAGGCACAATCAGAGAACACTGTATAAACATCAGAGGTCCGCGGTTGTTCAACATCCTCCCAGCGAGCATAAGAAATATTGCCGGAACAACCGTGGACATCTTCAAGAGGAAACTAGATTGTTTTCTTCAAAGAGTGCTGGACCAACTGGGCTGTGGTGGGTATGTGGGCCTGCGGGCCGCTCCAAGCAACAGCCTGGTGGACCAAACTCTCACAAGTCGAGCCTGGCCTCGGGCTGGGCTTGGGGAGTAGAACTCCCAGAACCCCATCAAGCAGGTATTAAAGCACGGGCTGCATGCTGGGGCCACATACTTCAGGATTGGTTTTACATATGTGGTGTACAAGGTTCTGAATGATTCCTTACACAAGTTCCTGATCGCTGTTCTGATGTTAGCCAGCCTCGCACACGCCGCAGATGTTATTCTTTTGATGTGGGCTTCAGGAGACAGGTTTGTGTGTGTGTGTGTGTGTGTGTGTGTGTGTGTGTGTGTGTGTGTGTGTGTGTGTGTGTGTGTGTGTGTGTGTGTGTGTGTGTGTGTGTGTTCTCAACCATTACGTCATATAACGTCCTCCAATAACCAGGGTTGCCAACGATGACGTCACACGCCTTTACCAAACCCACCACCACCACCACTACGGATGGGTACTAACTAGCCCGTGACCCCCCCCCCCCCCGCCCCCCCCCCATCATGCAGAGAAAGCAACAAGCAGCCTACAAACGAAGCGTCTAGGCGAGGCAACTCCACCAGTCCACAAGGCCTGGTCGAGGACCGGGCCGCACGGACGTTGAGCCCTGAAATCATCGCCAGGAGAGGCCGGAGGTACTGGCAAGGTGTGTGTACTTTTAGAGTGTGTTATCTTTTCTCGCTGTTATCTCCAGAGATAACGGTTATCTCACTCTTAAAATAACAGTCACTAGAGGGTATGGTTGTGGCGTAGAGCTGAGAGCTGGCGCTCTAGTTATTAATAGAGCCAGGGGGGGGGGGCTACCATATGGGGCTCTGTGTCCTCCTCTACTACCAGCTCCCCTGGTAGGTAGAGGTACCTAGAGGTAGGTAGAGGTACCTAGAGGTAGGTAGAGGTACCTAGAGGTAGGTAGAGGTACCTAGAGGTAGGTAGAGGTACCTAGAGGTAGGTAGAGGTACCTAGAGGTAGGTAGAGGTACCTAGAGGTAGGTAGAGGTACCTAGAGGTAGGTAGAGGTACCTAGAGGTAGGTAGAGGTACCTAGAGGTAGGTAGAGGTATTCAGAGGTACCTAGACAAGGTGACCATCAGAGGTACCTAGACATGGTGACCATCAGAGGTACCTAGACATGGTGACCATCAGAGGTACCTAGACATGGTGACCATCAGAGGTACCTAGACATGGTGACCATCAGAGGTACCTAGACATGGTGACCATCAGAGGCACCTAGACATGGTGACCATCAGAGGTACCTAGACATGGTGACCATCAGAGGTACCTAGACATGGTGACCATCAGAGGTACCTAGACAAGGTGACCATCAGAGGTACCTAGACATGGTGACCATCAGAGGTACCTAGACATGGTGACCATCAGAGGTACCTAGACATGGTGACCATCAGAGGTACCTAGACATGGTGACCATCAGAGGTACCTAGACAAGGTGACCATCAGAGGTACCTAAACAAGGTGACCATCAGAGGTACCTAGACATGGTGACCATCAGAGGTACCTAGACATGGTGACCATCAGAGGTACCTAGACATGGTGACCATCAGAGGTACCTAGACAAGGTGACCATCAGAGGTACCTAGACAAGGTGACCTACAGAGGTACCTAAACATGGTGACCATCAGAGGTACCTAGACAAGGTGACCATCAGAGGTACCTAGACATGGTGACCATCAGAGGTACCTAGACATGGTGACCATCAGAGGTACCTAGACATGGTGACCATCAGAGGTACCTAGACATGGTGACCATCAGAGGTACCTAGACATGGTGACCATCAGAGGTACCTAGACATGGTGACATCAGAGGTACCTAGACAAGGTGACCATCAGAGGTACCTAGACATGGTGACCATCAGAGGTACCTAGACATGGTGACCATCAGAGGTACCTAGACATGGTGACCATCAGAGGTACCTAGACACGGTAACCATCAGAGGTACCTAGACATGGTGACCATCAGAGGTACCTAGACATGGTGACATCAGAGGTACCTAGACATGGTGACATCAGAGGTACCTAGACATGGTGACCATCAGAGGTACCTAGACATGGTGACCATCAGAGGTACCTAGACATGGTGACCATCAGAGGTACCTAGACATGGTGACCATCAGAGGTACCTAGACAAGGTGACCATCAGAGGTACCTAAACAAGGTGACCATCAGAGGTACCTAGACATGGTGACCATCAGAGGTACCTAGACATGGTGACCATCAGAGGTACCTAGACATGGTGACCATCAGAGGTACCTAGACAAGGTGACCATCAGAGGTACCTAGACAAGGTGACCTACAGAGGTACCTAAACATGGTGACCATCAGAGGTACCTAGACAAGGTGACCATCAGAGGTACCTAGACATGGTGACCATCAGAGGTACCTAGACATGGTGACCATCAGAGGTACCTAGACATGGTGACCATCAGAGGTACCTAGACATGGTGACCATCAGAGGTACCTAGACATGGTGACCATCAGAGGTACCTAGACATGGTGACATCAGAGGTACCTAGACAAGGTGACCATCAGAGGTACCTAGACATGGTGACCATCAGAGGTACCTAGACATGGTGACCATCAGAGGTACCTAGACATGGTGACCATCAGAGGTACCTAGACAAGGTGACCATCAGAGGTACCTAGACATGGTGACCATCAGAGGTACCTAGACAAGGTGACCATCAGAGGTACCTAGACATGGTGACCATCAGAGGTACCTAGACATGGTGACCATCAGAGGTACCTAGACACGGTAACCATCAGAGGTACCTAGACATGGTGACCATCAGAGGTACCTAGACATGGTGACATCAGAGGTACCTAGACATGGTGACATCAGAGGTACCTAGACATGGTGACCATCAGAGGTACCTAGACATGGTGACCATCAGAGGTACCTAGACATGGTGACCTACAGAGGTACCTAGACAAGGTGACCATCAGAGGTACCTAGACAAGGTGACCATCAGAGGTACCTAGACATGGTGACCATCAGAGGTACCTAGACATGGTGACCTAAAGAGGTACCTAGACATGGTGACCTACAGAGGTACCTAGACAAGGTGACCATCAGAGGTACCTAGACATGGTGACATCAGAGGTACCTAGACATGGTGACCATCAGAGGTACCTAGACAAGGTGACCATCAGAGGTACCTAGACAAAGTGACCATCAGAGGTACCTAGACATGGTGACCTACAGAGGTACCTAGACAAGGTGACCATCAGAGGTACCTAGACATGGTGACATCAGAGGTACCTAGACATGGTGACCATCAGAGGTACCTAGACATGGTGACCATCAGAGGTACCTAGACATGGTGACCATCAGAGGTACCTAGACATGGTGACCATCAGAGGTACCTAGACATGGTGACCATCAGAGGTACCTAGACAAGGTGACCATCAGAGGTACCTAGACATGGTGACCATCAGAGGTACCTAGACAAGGTGACCATCAGAGGTACCTAGACATGGTGACCATCAGAGGCACCTAGACATGGTGACCATCAGAGGTACCTAGACAAGGTGACCATCAGAGGTACCTAGACAAGGTGACCATCAGAGGTACCTAGACAAGGTGACCATCAGAGGTACCTAGACATGGTGACCATCAGAGGTACCTAGACATGGTGACCATCAGAGGTACCTAGACAAGGTGACCATCAGAGGTACCTAGACAAAGTGACCATCAGAGGTACCTAGACATGGTGACCATCAGAGGTACCTAGACAAGGTGACCATCAGAGGTACCTAGACATGGTGACCATCAGAGGTACCTAGACAAGGTGACCATCAGAGGTACCTAGACATGGTGACCATCAGAGGTACCTAGACAAGGTGACCATCAGAGGTACCTAGACATGGTGACCATCAGAGGTACCTAGACAAGGTGACCATCAGAGGTACCTAAACAAGGTGACCATCAGAGGTACCTAGACATGGTGACCATCAGAGGTACCTAGACATGGTGACCTACAGAGGTACCTAGACAAAGTGACCATCAGAGGTACCTAGACATGGTGACCATCAGAGGTACCTAGACAAGGTGACCATCAGAGGTACCTAGACATGGTGACCTACAGAGGTACCTAGACAAGGTGACCATCAGAGGTACCTAGACATGGTGACCATCAGAGGTACCTAGACAAGGTGACCTACAGAGGTACCTAGACAAGGTGACCATCAGAGGTACCTAGACATGGTGACCTACAGAGGTACCTAGACAAGGTGACCATCAGAGGTACCTAGACATGGTGACCTACAGAGGTACCTTGACAAGGTGACCTACAGAGGTACCTAGACATGGTGACCATCAGAGGTACCTAGACAAGGTGACCTACAGAGGTACCTAGACAAGGTGACCATCAGAGGTACCTAGACAAGGTGACCTACAGAGGTACCTAGACAAGGTGACCATCAGAGGTACCTAGACATGGTGACCATCAGAGGTACCTAGACAAGGTGACCTACAGAGGTACCTAGACATGGTGACCTACAGAGGTACCTAGACAAGTTTGTGGGGAAACAACTCCCACTTCACCTATAACTTGTCAAAGCAATATAAATAAAATGCTATTAGTTGTGTTAATTCAATTATAAATAAAGATATTAAGCAAATTAGATAAAGATAAAATTAGATAAAGATATAAAGCAAATTTTGCTCCAGAAGACGAGTGTTCGCCGCGAGGTTTAACATCTAATTACAAAATGTATTTAACTTAAGTTACACTTAAAATCATCAGTCTGAGGACTGAAAAAAATACTACGAATCTCCTAAATTAATTATACAGTCGATAGAAATTTGACATCAATCCTCCTCCTTCAGAATCTCAATGGGAGGTTGATGAGTTTGACGACCCACGGGGACTAGGAAATGACTCCCAGCGCCTCCTAGAAGGCGCCCGGGCTCACAATAGTTGGTACCTGCTTGATGGGGTTCTGGGAGTTCCTCTACTGCCCAAGTCCGGCCCGAGGCCAGGCTTGACTTGTGAGAGTTTGGTCCACCAGGCTGTTGCTTGGAGCGGCCCGCAGGCCCACATACCCACCACATATATTTGTTAGTTATTAAGGCCATGTGACCCAGACTGGTTGGTTGAGCTGCAGGAAAACACCGCCAGAAAGGGTAAGAATTATTTATTACTAGCTGTACCCGGCCACTCGTTGCTGTGGCACAGCAACCTTCCCTGTCCTCCAGTCCTCCCCCACCAGTCTCCCCACACCTGGCCAGGGGCAGCCAGGTGTGGCCAGGGGCGGCCAGGGGCGGCCAGGGGCGGCCAGGGGTGGCCAGGTGTGGCCAGGGGCGGCCAGGTGTGGCCAGGGGTGGCCAGGGGCGGCCAGGGGCGGCCAGGGGCGGCCAAGGGTGGCCAGGTGTGGCCAGGGGTGGCCAGGGGCGGCCAGGGGTGGCCAGGGGCGGCCAGGTGTGGCCAGGGGTGGCCAGGGGCGGCCAGGGGTGGCCAGGGGCGGCCAGGGGTGGCCAGGGGCGGCCAGGGGCGGCCAGGGGCGGTTGTCGTCCTCCCCAACACTGTTGTCACAGTGTTCAAGAGAGAACTGGATAAACACCTCCAAAGGATACCTGATCAACCAGGCTGTGACTCATACGTCAGGCTGCGAGCAGCCGCGTCAAACAGCCTGGTTGACCAGTCCAGCAACCAGGAGGCCTGCTCGACGACCGGGCCGCGGGGTCGCTAAGCCCCGAAATCATGGCAAGGATAGGCCTACCACATCAGACTACAGAAGACACTGCACTGCGTTAAGCCTACAGCCCGCATGGCGCATCCTTAAACAAATGACACGCGACAAGCGCCTCACATATTTAGTCACATATGCCAATATTCTTCCCAGGCGTGATGGGACACACGGAGGGAGACAGTGCCACAAGTGACACAAAGGGGGGAGGAGCCCGGCCCAGGAGCTGGAGGCATCAACCCAATTGTCCAATTGATGCCAATTTGCGGACCAATTACCTCGCGTGTGCCCGGCTGGGCACCTCTGCTGCCAAGGTCAGTGTGGGCACTGAGGGCAGAGGTATTGCTATGGCTGATGTTGGGCACGTCGGGTGTTGGGTGTGGTTGATACCTGGTTGATGGGGTTCTGGGAGTTCTTCTACTCCCCAAGCCCGGCCCGAGGCCAGGCTTGACTTGTGAGAGTTTGGTCCACCAGGCTGTTGCTTGGAGCGGCCCGCAGGCCCACATACCCACCACAGCCCGGTTGGTCCGGCACTCCTTGAAGAAAACTATCTAGTTTCCTCTTGAAGATGTCCACGGTTGTTCCGGCAATATTTCTGATGCTCGCTGGGAGGATGTTGAACAACCGCGGACCTCTGATGTTTATACAGTGTTCTCTCAATTTGCCTTTGGCACCTCTGCTCTTCACTGGACCTCTGATGTTTATACAGTGTTCTCTGATTGTGCCTATGGCACCTCTGCTCTTCACTGGACCTCTGATGTTTATACAGTGTTCTCTGATTGTGCCTATGGCACCTCTGCTCTTCACTGGACCTCTGATGTTTATACAGTTTTCTCTGATTGTGCCTATGGCACCTCTGCTCTTCACTGGTTCTATTCTGCATTTTCTTCCATATCGTTCACTCCAGTATGTTGTTATTTTACTGTGCAGATTAGGGACCTGACCCTCCCGTATTTTCCACGTGTATATTATTTGGTATCTCTCTCGTCTCCTTTCTTGTGAGTACATTTGGAGAGCTTTGAGACGATCCCAATAATTTAGGTGTTTTACCTCGTCTATGCGTGCCGTATATGTTCTCTGTATTCCCTCTATTTCAGCAATCTCTCCTGCTCTGAAGGGGGAAGTGAGTACTGAGCAGTTCTCAAGACGGGACAACACAAGTGACTTGAAGAGTACAACCATTGTGATGGGATCTCTGGACTTGAAAGTTCTCGTAATCCATACTATCATTTTTCTGGCTGACGCGATATTTGCTTGGTTATGCTCCCTAAACGTTAGGTCGTCGGACATCATTATTCCCAAATCCTTTACATGCTGTTTTCCTACTATGGGCAGATTCGATTGTGTTTTGTACCCTGTATTATGTTTCAGGTCCTCATTTTTACCGTACCTGAGTACTTGGAATTTATCACTGTTAAACATCATGTTATTTTCTGTTGCCCAGTCGAAAGCTTTGTTGATATCTGCTTGAAATTTTTCAATGTCTTCAGCCGAGGTAATTTTCATACTGATTTTTGTATCATCTGCAAAGGATGACACGAAGCTGTGACTTGTATTTTTGTCTATATCTGATATGAGAATAAGGAACAGCAGCGGTGCAAGGACTGTACCTTGAGGTACAGAGCTTTTAACTGCGCTTGGACTAGATTTTATATGGTTGACTGTTACTCGCTGAGTCCTGTTTGACAGAAAACCGAGTATCCAGCGTCCTACTTTACTGGTTATTCCCATTGACCTCATGTTATGTGCTATCACTCCATGTCGTATGCCTTTGCGAACGTCAGGTGGGCATTATCTGTTATTGTGTCTCCCTTATGTATATTTGGTCTCTCTGTCTCTCTCTCTCTCTCTCTCTCTGTCTCTCTCTGTCTCTCTGTCTCTCTGTCTCTCTGTCTCTCTGTCTCTGTCTCTGTCTCTCTGTCTCTCTGTCTCTCTCTGTCTCTCTGTCTCTCTCTCTCTCTCTCTCTCTCTCTCTCTCTCTCTCTCTCTCTCTCTCTCTCTCTCTGTCTCTCTCTCTCTCTCTGTCTCTCTGTCTCTGTCTCTGTCTCTCTCTCTCTCTCTCTCTCTCTCTCTCTCTCTCTCTCCTGTCTCTCTGTCTCTGTCTCTGTCTCTCTCTCTCTCTCTCTCTCTCTCTCTCTCTCTCTCTCTCTCTCTCTCTCTCTCTCTCTCTCTCTCTCTCATTCAGGCGCCTGAACACACATACATGTACACACAGGTAAGACTTACACTCGAGCTAGTGTAAAGTGAGGGTAAGGTACTCAGGTAAGAACATGAGGAAGGTAAGAAAAAGAAAGGGAGGCGGGGCAAGAACAAGGGAGGCAGGATTAAGTCAGCTCACGTTTGTTTAGAAAGTTGGAGCATTAAAGTACGTACTGTGGAAGGGACGAGTCAACAGCAACAATGCCAGGACTGAGGTTCATGTTGGGTATGTTGTACTCACCTAGTTGTGCTTGCGGGGGTTGAGCTCTGGCTCTTTGGTCCCGCCTCTTATCAGCTAATTTTTCACACACACACACACACACACACACACACACACACACACACACACACACACACACACACACACGAGTCCAGGGGGCCTCGTAGCCTGGTGGATAGCGCGCAGGACTCGTAATTCTGTGGCGCGGGTTCGATTCCCGCACGAGGCAGAAACAAATGGGCAAAGTTTCTTTCATCCTAAGTGCCCCTGTTACCTAGCAGTAAATAGGTACCTGGGAGTTAGTCAGCTGTCACGGGCTGCTTCCTGGGGTGTGTGTGTGTGGTGTGGAAAAAAAAAGTAGTTAGTAAACAGTTGATTGACAGTTGAGAGGCGGGCCGAAAGAGCAAAGCTCAACCCCCGCAAAAACACAACTAGTAAACACACACACACACACACACACACACACACACACACACACACACACACACACACACACACACACACACATGCACACACACACACACACACACACACACACACACACACACACACACACACACACACACACATGCACACACACACAAACAGGTGGCGACTAGAGGTGGCGGAGGTGGCGACTAGAAACTTCTTAACCCAGCATGTCAGTGAACCCACAAGGATGAGAGGAAACGACGAACCAGCGAGACTCGACCTGGTTTTCACCCTGAACGACTCTGACATAAGAGAAATCAGTTTTGAGGACCCAGTAGGAATGAGCGACCACAGTGTATTGGTGTTTGAGTACCTGATTGAAGAAGGGTTATTGAACTCGAGAAGGGATACCGAAACCAAAAGGTTAGCATACCGAAAGGGAAACTATGAGGAGATAAGAAAATGCCTAGCAGATATAGCATGGGAAACAGAGCTCAGGGAAAAGACGGCCCAAGATATGATGGAATACATCACGCAAAAATGCAAGGATGCAGCAAACAAGTTTGTCTCAGTCCAAAAGGAAAACAGTGAAATGAAGATGAGAAACCCATGGTTTAATCAGAGATGTAGGCTAGCTAAGCAGCAAAGTAAAAGGGCATG
>NC_091150.1:16992272-17004772 GCF_040958095.1 Procambarus clarkii
TCATTATATATTATATGAGATATTAGTGCAAACGGTCAATAATGTGTTGCGTCAGCTTTACTACCTCCTGTGTAGTGTGAGGCGATGATCTTCAGTGTTTGTGAGTGAAGTCGTCATCTTCAGTGTTTGTGAGTGAAGTCGTCATCTTCAGTGTTTGTGAGTGAAGTCGTCATCTTCAGTGTTTGTGAGTGAAGTCGTCATCTTCAGTGTTTGTGAGTGAAGTCGTCATCTTCAGTGTTTGAAGTGTGAGTGAAGTCGTCATCTTCAGTGTTTGAAGTGTGAGTGAAGTCGTCATCTTCAGTGTTTGAAGTGTGAGTGAAGTCGTCATCTTCAGTGTTTGAAGTGTGAGTGAAGTCGTCATCTTCAGTGTTTGAAGTGTGAGTGAAGTCGTCGGTATCCAGACTCCGTCTCCATAAGATGTTCTGAGTCAGTCATAATGGTTTGTAACACTTGAGGAACACAGTATGAGGCATGATGGACCTCTTGCCGGCCTTCAAGGGAAGTAAGGTCACACAATTATCACGAGAGAGTACATAACCAATATGACTTCAGCGTTAGGGGGAAAGGCACCTCTACTCTTCACTGGACCTCTGATGTTCAGACAGTGTTCTCTGATTGTGCCTATGGCACCTCTACTCTTCACTGGACCTCTGATGTTCAGACAGTGTTCTCTGATTGTGCCTATGGCACCTCTACTGTTCACTGGTAATATTCTACATTTCCTTTCGTACCTTTGGCTCCAGTATGTTGTTATTCTACTGAGCACAAATTTGGGACCTGGCCCTCCAGTATCTTCCATGTATATATTATTTGATACCTTTCTCGTCTCCTTTCCTGAGAGTACATTTGGAGAGCTTTGAGACGGTCCCAATAATTTAGGTGTTTTATCGTGTCTATGTGTGCCGTATATGTTCTCTGTATTCCCTGTAATGCAGATATCTCTCCTGCTCTGAAGGGGGAAGTGTAATTTTGTAGCAGTGTTGGAGACAATGGTAGTGGTGGTGGTGGCAGTGTTGGTGCTGGTGGTAGCAGTGTTGGAGACAGTGGTGGTGGTGGCAGTGTTGGGGACAATGACAGTGGTGGTGGTAGCAGTGTTGGAGACAATGGTAGTGGTGGTGGTGGCAGTCGTGGTGGTAGCAGTGTTGGAGACAGTGGTGGTGGAGGCAGGACCAGTAGCACCAGCCCCCCACCTCTCCAGTACACCCCACCAACAATCACCACAACACTCCCCCACCAGTTCACCTCAACACAGTCTTGGGGGAATAATTACCTCACTAATTACTGATAACTAAATGGATTTTTACAGGGTCGTTAAGTGTTGGGGGTAGTTAAGAGTAGGGACACGTGACTGGCCCACTCCCCCACTACCAGTACACGCCCACTGCCAGTACACGCCCACTACCAGTACACCCCCACTACCAGTACACGCCCACTGCCAGTACACCCCCACTACCAGTACACGCCCACTACCAGTACACGCCCACTACCAGTACACCCCCACTACCAGTACACCCCCACTACCAGTACACCCCCACTACCAGTACACCCCCACTACCAGTACACGCCCACTACCAGTACACCCCCACTACCAGTACACGCCCACTGCCAGTACACGCCCACTGCCAGTACACCCCCACTACCAGTACACCCCCACTACCAGTACACCCCCACTACCAGTACACGCCCACTGCCAGTACACGCCCACTGCCAGTACACGCCCACTGCCAGTACACCCCCACTACCAGTACACCCCCACTACCAGTACACCCCCACTACCAGTACACGCCCACTACCAGTACACCCCCACTACCAGTACACGCCCACTACCAATACACCCCCACTACCAGTACACCCCCACTACCAGTACACGCCCACTACCAGTACACGCCCACTACCAGTACACGCCCACTACCAGTACACCCCCACTACCAGTACACCCCCATTACCAGTACACGCCCACTACCAGTACACGCCCACTACCAGTACACCCCCACTACCAGTACACGCCCACTACCAGTACACCCCCACTACCAGTACACCCCCACTACCAGTACACGCCCACTACCAGTACACGCCCACTACCAGTACACCCCCACTACCAGTACACCCCCACTACCAGTACACCCCCACTACCAGTACACCCCCACTACCAGTACACGCCCACACCCCACTACCAGTACACGCCCACACCCCCACTACCAGTACACGCCCACACCCCACTACCAGTACACCCCCACACCCCACTACCAGTACACGTCCACACCCCCACTACCAGTACACGCCCACACCCCACTACCAGTACACCCCCACACCCCACTACCAGTACACGTCCACACCCCCACTACCAGTACACGCCCACACCCCCACTACCAGTACACGCCCACACCCCACTACCAGTACACCCCCACACCCCACTACCAGTACACCCCCACACCCCCCCTACCAGTACACCCCCACACCCCACTACCAGTACACGCCCACACCCCACTACCAGTACACGTCCACACCCCACTACCAGTACACCCCCACACCCCCCACTACCAGTACACGCCCACACCCCACTACCAGTACACCCCCACACCCCACTACCAGTACACCCCCACACCCCACTACCAGTACACCCCCACACCCCACTACCAGTACACCCCCACACCCCACTACCAGTACACCCCCACACCCCACTACCAGTACACCCCCACACCCCACTACCAGTACACGCCCCACTACCAGTACACGCCCACACCCCACTACCAGTACACCCCCACACCCCACTACCAGTACACGCCCACACCCCACTACCAGTACACGCCCACACCCCACTACCAGTACACGCCCACACCCCCACTACCAGTACACCCCCACACCCCACTACCAGTACACGTCCACACCCCACTACCAGTACACGTCCACACCCCACTACCAGTACACGTCCACACCCCCACTACCAGTACACGTCCACACCCCACTACCAGTACACCCCCACACCCCCACTACCAGTACACGCCCACACCCCACTACCAGTACAAGTCCACACCCCACTACCAGTACACGTCCACACCCCACTACCAGTACACGCCCACACCCCACTACCAGTACACGTCCACACCCCACTACCAGTACACGTCCACACCCCCACTACCAGTACACGTCCACACCCCCACTACCAGTACACGTCCACACCCCCACTACCAGTACACGCCCACACCCCCACTACCAGTACACGCCCACACCCCACTACCAGTACACGGCCACACCCCCACTACCAGTACACGTCCACACCCCACTACCAGTACACGTCCACACCCCCACTACCAGTACACGTCCACACCCCCACTACCAGTACACGTCCACACCCCACTACCAGTACACCCCCACACCCAACTACCAGTACACGTCCACACCCCACTACCAGTACACGTCCACTACCAGTACACGTCCACACCCCCACTACCAGTACACGCCCACACCCCCACTACCAGTACACGCCCACACCCCACTACCAGTACACGTCCACACCCCCACTACCAGTACACCCCCACACCCCACTACCAGTACACGCCCACACCCCACTACCAGTACACGCCCACACCCCACTACCAGTACACGTCCACACCCCTACTACCAGTACACGTCCACACCCCCACTACCAGTATACGCCCACACTCCCACTACCAGTACACGCCCACACCCCACTACCAGTACACGTCCACACCTCACTACCAGTACACGTCCACACCCCTACTACCAGTACACGTCCACACCCCACTACCAGTACACCCCCACACCCCACTACCAGTACACGTCCACACCCCACTACCAGTACACGCCCACACACCCCACTACCAGTACACGTCCACACCCCAATACCAGTACACGCCCACACCCCACTACCAGTACACCCCCACACCCCACTACCAGTACACGCCCACACCCCACTACCAGTACACGCCCACATCCCCACAACCAGTACACGTCCACACCCCACTACCAGTACACGTCCACACCCCACTACCAGTACACGTCCACACCCCACTACCAGTACACGCCCACACCCCACTACCAGTACACGTCCACACCCCACTACCAGTACACGTCCACACCCCACTACCAGTACACGTCCACACCCCACTACCAGTACACGTCCACACCCCACTACCAGTACACCCCCACACCCCACTACCAGTACACGTCCACACCCCACTACCAGTACACGTCCACACCCCACTACCAGTACACCCCCACACCCCACTACCAGTACACCCCCACACCCCACTACCAGTACACGCCCACATCCCCACTACCAGTACACGTCCACACCCCACTACCAGTACACGTCCACACCCCACTACCAGTACACGTCCACACCCCACAACCAGTACACGTCCACACCCCACTACCAGTACACCCCCACACCCCACTACCAGTACACGTCCACACCCCACTACCAGTACACGTCCACACCCCACTACCAGTACACCCCCACACCCCACTACCAGTACACGCCCACACCCCACTACCAGTACACCCCCACACCCCACTACCAGTACACGTCCACACCCCACTACCAGTACACGTCCACACCCCACTACCAGTACACCCCCACACCCCACTACCAGTACACGTCCACACCCCACTACCAGTACACGTCCACACCCCACTACCAGTACACGTCCACACCCCACTACCAGTACACGTCCACACCCCCACTACCAGTACACGTCCACACCCCACTACCAGTACACGTCCACACCCCACTACCAGTACACGTCCACACCCCACTACCAGTACACCCCCACACCCCACTACCAGTACACGTCCACACCCCACTACCAGTACACGTCCACACCCCACTACCAGTACACGTCCACACCCCACTACCAGTACACCCCCACACCCCACTACCAGTACACGTCCACACCCCACTACCAGTACACGTCCACACCCCACTACCAGTACACCCCCACACCCCACTACCAGTACACGTCCACACCCCACTACCAGTACACCCCCACACCCCACTACCAGTACACGTCCACACCCCCACTACCAGTACACGTCCACACCCCACTACCAGTACACCCCCACACCCCACTACCAGTACACGTCCACACCCCACTACCAGTACACCCCCACACCCCACTACCAGTACACGTCCACACCCCACTACCAGTACACCCCCACACCCCACTACCAGTACACGCCCACACCCCACTACCAGTACACGTCCACACCCCACTACCAGTACACCCCCACACCCCACTACCAGTACACCCCCACACCCCACTACCAGTACACCCCCACACCCCACTACCAGTACACGTCCACACCCCACTACCAGTACACCCCCACACCCCACTACCAGTACACGCCCACACCCCACTACCAGTACACGCCCACACCCCACTACCAGTACACCCCCACACCCCACTACCAGTACACGCCCACACCCCACTACCAGTACACGCCCACACCCCACTACCAGTACACGTCCACACCCCACTACCAGTACACGCCCACACCCCACTACCAGTACACGCCCACACCCCACTACCAGTACACGCCCACACCCCACTACCAGTACACGCCCACACCCCACTACCAGTACACGCCCACACCCCACTACCAGTACACGCCCACATCCCCACTACCAGTACACGCCCACACCCCACTACCAGTACACCCCCACACCCCACTACCAGTACACCCCCACACCCCACTACCAGTACACGCCCACACCCCACTACCAGTACACCCCCACACCCCACTACCAGTACACGCCCACACCCCACTACCAGTACACCCCCACACCCCACTACCAGTACACGCCCACACCCCACTACCAGTACACCCCCACACCCCACTACCAGTACACCCCCACAACCAGTACACGTCCACACCCCCACTACCAGTACACCCCCACACCCCACTACCAGTACACGTCCACACCCCACTACCAGTACACGTCCACACCCCACTACCAGTACACGTCCACACCCCACTACCAGTACACGTCCACACCCCACTACCAGTACACGTCCACACCCCACTACCAGTACACGCCCACACCCCACTACCAGTACACCCCCACACCCCACTACCAGTACACGCCCACACCCCACTACCAGTACACCCCCACACCCCACTACCAGTACACCCCCCACACCCCACTACCAGTACACCCCCACACCCCACTACCAGTACACCCCCACAACCAGTACACGTCCACACCCCCACTACCAGTACACCCCCACACCCCACTACCAGTACACGTCCACACCCCACTACCAGTACACGTCCACACCCCACTACCAGTACACCCCCACACCCCACTACCAGTACACGTCCACACCCCCACTACCAGTACACGCCCACACCCCACTACCAGTACACGTCCACACCCCACTACCAGTACACGTCCACACCCCACTACCAGTACACCCCCACACCCCACTACCAGTACACCCCCACACCCCACTACCAGTACACGCCCACACCCCACTACCAGTACACGTCCACACCCCACTACCAGTACACCCCCACTACCAGTACACGTCCACACCCCACTACCAGTACACCCCCACTACCAGTACACCCCCACACCCCACTACCAGTACACCCCCACACCCCACTACCAGTACACGCCCACACCCCACTACCAGTACACCCCCACACCCCACTACCAGTACACGCCCACACCCCACTACCAGTACACCCCCACTACCAGTACACCCCCACTACCAGTACACCCCCACACCCCACTACCAGTACACGCCCACACCCCACAACCAGTACACGTCCACACCCCACTACCAGTACACCCCCACACCCCACTACCAGTACACCCCCACACCCCACTACCAGTACACGCCCACACCCCACTACCAGTACACGTCCACACCCCACTACCAGTACACCCCCACTACCAGTACACGTCCACACCCCACTACCAGTACACCCCCACTACCAGTACACCCCCACACCCCACTACCAGTACACCCCCACACCCCACTACCAGTACACGCCCACACCCCACTACCAGTACACGTCCACACCCCACTACCAGTACACCCCCACTACCAGTACACGTCCACACCCCACTACCAGTACACCCCCACACCCCACTACCAGTACACGCCCACACCCCACTACCAGTACACGTCCACACCCCACTACCAGTACACCCCCACTACCAGTACTTCCAGGTACTTATTTATTGCTAGGTAACAAGTGCATCAGGGTGATAGAAACTGTGCCCATGTGTTTCTGCCTGATCCGGGAACCGAACCTCGGGCCAGAGAATTACGAGTCCAGCGCGCTGACCGTTCAGCTACCAGACCTGGGTAGAAAAACCCAGTTGACTGAGAGTTGAGAGGCGGGGCGAAAGAGCCAGAGCTCAACCCCCGGGCAGCACAACTAGGTGAGTACAGGTAGGTGAGTACAGCCAGAGATTGGCTGACTCAGCCGCCGTCAAGTGTCAATCATTAGCCATTGACAGTGACGTCATTGACTGGGGGTGCTACACACCACTCAGGTGACCCTCTCATTGGCTGCCTCAACACCTCTCACGGGCCAATTATACGCCATGGTTCATGCAGCCTTCCAATTGGTGGGATTACCTGACTGGCGTACACTCACGACAACCAATCATCATCCATTTATATGGTGGAGGACGACTATTGGCTGTTTGGTCAACATGGGTTATGTGATATGGTCTCCCCCCCCTGCCCCTGCCCCATCCCCACCCCCCCCCCTCTCTCTCTCTCTCTCTCTCTCTCTCTCTCTCTCTCTCTCTCTCTCTCTCTCTCTCTCTCTCTCTCTCTCTCTCTCTCTCTCTCTCTCTCACCACCCTGGCTCCTCTCTCTGCTTGATGGGGTTCTGGGAGTTCTTCTACTCCAGTTTGGTCCACCAGGCTGTTGCTTGGAGCGGCCCGCAGACTCACATACCCACCACAGCCCGGTTGGTCCGGTACTCCTTGCAGGAAACTATCTAGTTTCCTCTTGAAGATGTCCACGGTTGTTCCGGCAATATTTCTTATGCTCGCTGGGAGGATGTTGAACAACCGCGGACCTCTGATGTTTATACAGTGTTCTCTGATTGTGCCTATGGCACCTCTGCTCTTCACTGGACCTCTGATGTTTATACAGTGTTCTATGATTGTGCCTATGGCACCTCTACTCTTCACTGGACCTCTGATGTTTATACAGTGTTCTCTGATTGTGCCTATGGCACCTCTACTCTTCACTGGTTCTATTCTGCATTTTCTTCCAAATTGTTCACTCCAGTACGTTGTTATTTTACTGTGTAGATTAGGGACCTGACCCTCCAGTATTTTCCATGTGTATATTATTTGGTATCTCTCTCGTCTCCTTTCTAGTGAGTACATTTGGAGAGCTTTGAGACGATCCCAATAATTTAGGTGCTTTATCTCGTCTATGCGTGCCGTATATGTTCTCTGTATTCCCTCTATTTCAGCAATGTCTCCTGCTCTGAAGGGGGAAGTGAGTACTGAGCAGTACTCGAGACGGGACAACACAAGTGACTTGAAGAGTACAACCATTGTGATGGGATCCCTGGATTTGAAAGTTCTCGAAATCCATCCGATCATTTTTCTGGCTGTCGCAATATTTGCTTGGTTATGCTCCCTAAACGTTAGGTCGTCAGACATCATTATTCCCAAATCATTGACATGCTGTTTTCCTACTATGGGCAGATTCGATTGTGTTTTGTACCCTGTATTATGTTTAAGGTCCTCATTTTTACCGTATCTGAATACCTGGAATTTGTCACTTAAACATCATGTTATTTTCTGCTGCCCAATCGAAAACTTTGTTGATATCTGCTTGTAGTTTTTCAATGTCTTCAGCAGAGGTAATTTTCATGCTGATTTTTGTGTCATCTGCAAAGGATGACACGAAGCTGTGACTTGTATTTTTGTCTATATCAGATATGAGAATAAGGAACAGCAGCGGTGCAAGGACTGTACCTTGAGGTACAGAGCTTTTAACTGCGCTTGGACTCTTATTTTATATGGCTGACTGTTACTCTCTGTGTTCTATTTGACAGAAAACACCTCTGCTTTTCAACGGGGGTATTCTGCACATCCTGCCATGTCTTCTGGTCTCATGTGATGTTATTTCTGTGTGCAGGTTTGGGACCAGCCCCTCTAATATTTTCCACGTGTAAATTATTATGTATCTCTCCCGCCTGCGCTCAAGGGAGTACAGATTTTGGCTCTTTAGTCGGTCCCAATAGTTTAGATGTTTTACTGAGTGGATTCTAGCAGTAAAGGATCTCTGCACGCTCTCCAGGTCAGCAATTTCTCCAGCTTTGAAAGTTTTTTTTTTTATGGATTTTTGGATTTTTATGATGTGCGATGTTAGTGTTATCGGTCTGTAATTTTTAACCCCTGCTTTATTTCCTCCTTTATGGAGTGGTGCTATCTCTGCTGTTTTTAGTATATCAGGGATAACGCCAGTATCTAGGCTTTGTCTCCACAGAATGTGGAGGGCCTGCGATAGTGGTTTTTTACAGTTCTTGATGAATATGGAGTTCCAAGAGTCAGGGCCTGGTGCAGAGTGCATAGGCATACTGTCTATGGCTTCTTCAAAATCCGGTGGGGACAGGGTGACGTCTGATATATAATTTGATGTTGGTATCATATCCATGACAAATTCATTTGGGTTATCAATCTTTAGTGCGTTTAATGGCTCGCTGAAAACAGAGTCGTACTGCTTCCTCAGTAACTCGCTCATTTCTTTGTTGTCATCGGTGAAAGTTCCATCTCCCTTTCGCAGGGGCCCGATACTAGATGTGGTTTTTTATCTTGATTTTGCATAGGAGAAAAAATATTTCGGATTTCTCTCTATTTCACTGATAGCCTTTTGCTCTCTCTGCCTCACAATACTCGGACAGGAGGAAGTCAAAAGATAGCACCCAGCCCCAAGTCTACACCTTATACGCGCCTCTGATAAGGTCATGCTGACCTCATGCCTAGTGGGGGGGGGGAGGGGGGTCGTTAACAAGGCGGTGACGACATAGTCAATGTTTCGGCAGTTAAGAACTGTGATATAATTGTCGAGTAACGAGTAACTAACGCGTTTTATGGAGGAAAATATGGGAGTTGTTATTATTGTTCTGTGTGTCAAGAGCTGTGTTGTGTCTGTGTGTCAAGAGCTGTGTTGTGTCTGTGTGTCAAGAGCTGTGTTGTGTCTGTGTGTCAAGAGCTGTGTTGTGTCTGTGGGTCAAGAGTTGTGTTGTGTCTGTGTGTCAAGAGCTGTGTTGTGTCTGTGGGTCAAGAGTTGTGTTGTGTCTGTGTGTCAAGAGCTGTGTTGTGTCTGTGGGTCAAGAGTTGTGTTGTGTCTGTGTGTCAAGAGCTGTGTTGTGTCTGTGTGTCAAGAGCTGTGTTGTGTCTGTGTGTCAAGAGCTGTGTTGTGTCTGTGTGTCAAGAGCTGTGTTGTGTCTGTGGGTCAAGAGTTGTGTTGTGTCTGTGTGTCAAGAGCTGTGTTGTGTCTGTGGGTCAAGAGTTGTGTTGTGTCTGTGTGTCAAGAGCTGTGTTGTGTCTGTGTGTCAAGAGTTGTGTTGTGTCTGTGGGTCAAGAGCTGTGTTGTGTCTGTGTGTCAAGAGCTGTGTTGTGTCTGTGTGTCAAGAGCTGTGTTGTGTCTGTGTGTCAAGAGCTGTGTTGTGTCTGTGTCAAGAGTTGTGTTGTGTCTGTGTGTCAAGAGCTGTGTTGTGTCTGTGTGTCAAGAGTTGTGTTGTGTCTGTGTGTCAAGAGCTGTGTTGTGTCTGTGTGTCAAGAGCTGTGTTGTGTCTGTGTGTCAAGAGTTGTGTTGTGTCTGTGTGTCAAGAGCTGTGTTGTGTCTGTGTGTCAAGAGCTGTGTTGTGTCTGTGGGTCAAGAGTTGTGTTGTGTCTGTGTGTCAAGAGCTGTGTTGTGTCTGTGTGTCAAGAGCTGTGTTGTGTCTGTGTGTCAAGAGTTGTGTTGTGTCTGTGTGTCAAGAGCTGTGTTGTGTCTGTGTGTCAAGAGCTGTGTTGTGTCTGTGTGTCAAGAGTTGTGTTGTGTCTGTGTGTCAAGAGCTGTGTTGTGTCTGTGTGTCAAGAGCTGTGTTGTGTCTGTGGGTCAAGAGTTGTGTTGTGTCTGTGTGTCAAGAGCTGTGTTGTGTCTGTGTGTCAAGAGCTGTGTTGTGTCTGTGTGTCAAGAGCTGTGTTGTGTCTGTGTGTCAAGAGCTGTGTTGTGTCTGTGGGTCAAGAGTTGTGTTGTGTCTGTGTGTCAAGAGCTGTGTTGTGTCTGTGGGTCAAGAGTTGTGTTGTGTCTGTGTGTCAAGAGCTGTGTTGTGTCTGTGTGTCAAGAGTTGTGTTGTGTCTGTGGGTCAAGAGCTGTGTTGTGTCTGTGTGTCAAGAGCTGTGTTGTGTCTGTGTGTCAAGAGCTGTGTTGTGTCTGTGTGTCAAGAGCTGTGTTGTGTCTGTGTCAAGAGTTGTGTTGTGTCTGTGTGTCAAGAGCTGTGTTGTGTCTGTGTGTCAAGAGTTGTGTTGTGTCTGTGTGTCAAGAGCTGTGTTGTGTCTGTGTGTCAAGAGCTGTGTTGTGTCTGTGTGTCAAGAGTTGTGTTGTGTCTGTGTGTCAAGAGCTGTGTTGTGTCTGTGTGTCAAGAGCTGTGTTGTGTCTGTGGGTCAAGAGTTGTGTTGTGTCTGTGTGTCAAGAGCTGTGTTGTGTCTGTGTGTCAAGAGCTGTGTTGTGTCTGTGTGTCAAGAGTTGTGTTGTGTCTGTGTGTCAAGAGCTGTGTTGTGTCTGTGTGTCAAGAGCTGTGTTGTGTCTGTGTGTCAAGAGTTGTGTTGTGTCTGTGTGTCAAGAGCTGTGTTGTGTCTGTGTGTCAAGAGCTGTGTTGTGTCTGTGTGTCAAGAGCTGTGTTGTGTCTGTGTGTCAAGAGCTGTGTTGTGTCTGTGTGTCAAGAGCTGTGTTGTGTCTGTGTGTCAAGAGCTGTGTTGTGTCTGTGTGTCAAGAGCTGTGTTGTGTCTGTGTGTCAAGAGCTGTGTTGTGTCTGTGTCAAGAGCTGTGTTGTGTCTGTGTGTCAAGAGCTGTGTTGTGTCTGTGTGTCAAGAGCTGTGTTGTGTCTGTGTCAAGAGCTGTGTTGTGTCTGTGTCAAGAGCTGTGTTGTGTCTGTGTGTCAAGAGCTGTGTTGTGTCTGTGTGTCAAGAGCTGTGTTGTGTCTGTGTGTCAAGAGCTGTGTTGTGTCTGTGTGTCAAGAGCTGTGTTGTGTCTGTGTCAAGAGCTGTGTTGTGTCTGTGTCAAGAGCTGTGTTGTGTCTGTGTCAAGAGCTGTGTTGTGTCTGTGTGTCAAGAGCTGTGTTGTGTCTGTGTGTCAAGAGCTGTGTTGTGTCTGTGTGTCAAGAGCTGTGTTGTGTCTGTGTCAAGAGCTGTGTTGTGTCTGTGTGTCAAGAGCTGTGTTGTGTCTGGTGTCAAGAGCTGTGTTGTGTCTGTGTGTCAAGAGCTGTGTTGTGTCTGTGGGTCG
>NC_091150.1:17006785-17029285 GCF_040958095.1 Procambarus clarkii
CAGTGTGCAGATTGCTGTGGTGGTGTGGAGGCGTTTCCTTCTACTTTGGTGTGAGCAGGTATGGTGAGGTTTCTCCACCTGTGGAGTCTCTAGGAGTTGGGTTTTCCCCCGTGTCACAAAAGACGTCTCCAGTTACCTCTCCAATGGAGGATGTGCAGACGGAGGATGAGCAGAGTGTGGTGGTTGAGGCTGTAGGTGTATGGAATAGACAGGGCGAAGTTGCTCCCGCTGGTACCGGCCTGTGGCCCCCATGTCAGGGTGGGTCGAGGTGGGGAGTTGTTGAGACTGGTGACGGTGGTCGCCATGGCCGTGATTTGTGGTTGGTGTTGCTGCAGGGTCTATCTTCCCCCTCCTCTAAGGGATTACCTTAACCCTCCATTCTTCAGAGTTTTGCGAGTGTTTTCCGGGTTGGTGTTCCGGTACTGCTGGAGCTCCCGCCGCATGTTGGTTAGAGTTTACTGGCTTGTGTGCTGGAGCTGTGGCTCTGCTTAATCTAGCATGTGTGTGTGTTTCTCTCCACTTGTTGCTTGCTTTGTATGTCATGAGAGTTGGAAGTGTGCGGTTTATTGTTATATTCCGTGCAAGTGTATGTCTTGTTGTGAGGGTCTGAGGTGTCTTTCCTCCTCTTGTTTGCTTCGACAAGACTGTACGAGTGGTGAGTATGGTGCAGTTCTGATTTTGGAATGTGTTCATTCCGTTCTTGTCTGTACCACTAATCTCTGACTGCGGTCAGTTGTACTATTTTATTTATCTTTGTAATGATGTGTAATGATTTTTTTTTACGCTTTATCATGTTGGAAGTTATAATTTCCATGTATTTCCTAGAGTTGGTGGAGGTGTCGGCTATTATGGCCACAACCGGGTTCGTTGCTGGAGGAACCAAAGTATTAGTATCCGACCCCAAGTCGGTAGTGGCTTTTAAGGAGTAGGCTTGGTAATGCAAGTAAAAAAACAAAAACAAAGGGGGAGTTAAAAGAAATATAACACTTCATCCTTTATCAATATATTCACATATCACTTTCCCATCATCTTAAATAGAAATCATAAACGAAGTATTACTACACTGATATATACACTTGTGTCGGTCTCATAGGACACTAAGCGCTCCTCGATGCTCATACAATGCAGCCTTGTCAACTTCCGTGTTTCCTCAACACACAGTACCGTCCTCAACCAGTACTGGGAAACACCAACGAGTCTACCCTAGCCATGGGCCAGCCTCTCTACAGTCTCACTAGGTGCTCCTTGTGAACGCCCACATCACTCTCCAGCCCGGTGCTGGCAGAGAACATCAGCCTCGCGCTGCTGGGCCTCTACACGAACAAATACAAGGGTAGCGAACCCCCTGCAGGAGCTTCTTATTAACTAGCTAGTTACACTCCTCCGTAGCACCTCACTGTCGGTCGTCTCTTCCTTTGGCCAGTCCCGGGATACGCCGTATTCTGTCACTGCCACTTTCACAGGCAGACAGCAGATACTACTCAGTTCCTCTTCGGCGGCGGCTCACTGCTAACGTAAAGCAGAATGGAGTAGAGAGATAATAGGCTGCCCTGTGTAGACCAACTGTCTCCGTACCCACCGCAGTCTTACGTCCGCCCTCTGTGGATACAGACACCGTCATCAGTAAACTGGCCAGTACTTGGGGACACTAGGAAATACCACTTACGGACTCTGACATTGACATACAACTCATATCCCAATAGATGGCGCTGATTTTTAGGCGCCACCTCACCAGAGGTCAGCTACAGCGACTCTTCGGGCTGACTGAGGCAGGAATCTTTCTTGCAGGTATCATACCGCCACCACCAGATGGCGTCGTCCATTTTGGGGGGGGGGGGGTTTAGGGAGCGGACTCACAGATGGCGTTGACGTGCTGCTCCATGTTCCGACGGTGGAGTCGGGTTCCCAACACGGCCTCTATTTGTTGAGGGCCTTTCTGCGTGTTTAATTTTCTCTTGCGTAATCTGTGCTTACATGTTGTGTGGTCCTGGTTGTGTCTTTGCTGTGCCTTAACAGTGTTCCCTCGTGTAGTTCTGTCCCGCTTTATACGCCCAGTTGTGCTCTGCCCTGGTTCCTGAACTTGTATTTCTATGGTGTTTTTGTATTTATGTATTTGGTTTGGAGTAATTGTTTTGTATTGGACTGGTTCTCTGTCGCTGGTGGTGTGTCTTGTGGTGCTCGCCAGTGTTGTGGTGCTCGCCAGTGTTGTGGTGCTCGCCAGTCTTGTGGTACTCGCCAGTGTTGTGGTGCTTCGGTGCCGAGCCTTATATTTGTATTGATATGTTATGTTATAATAAAGGAACAAAAAAAGTTACACACCAAGAGAGAATTATGTATACTGTATATGTAAACAAACAAGTGACCATTGTGTCCAGCTGCAGCAGCAGCAAGTGACCATTGTGTCCACCAGCAGCAGCAGCAAGTGACCATTGTGTCCACCACCAGCAGCAGCAAGTGACCATTGTGTCCACCACCAGCACCAGCAGCAAGTGACCATTGTGTCCAGCTGCAGCAGCAGCAAGTGACCATTGTGTCCACCAGCAGCAGCAGCAAGTGACCATTGTGTCCACCACCAGCAGCAGCAAGTGACCATTGTGTCCACCACCAGCACCAGCAGCAAGTGACCATTGTGTCCACCAGCAGCAGCAGCAAGTGACCATTGTGTCCACCAGCAGCAGCAGCAGCAAGTGACCATTGTGTCCACCACCAGCAGCAGCAAGTGACCATTGTGTCCACCAGCAGCAGCAGCAAGTGACCATTGTGTCCACCAGCTGCAGCAGCAAGTGACCATTGTGTCCACCAGCAGCAGCAGCAAGTGACCATTGTGTCCACCAGCTGCAGCAGCAAGTGACCATTGTGTCCACCAGCAGCAGCAGCAAGTGACCATTGTGTCCACCAGCAGCAGCAGCAAGTGACCATTGTGTCCACCAGCAGCAGCAGCAGCAAGTGACCATTGTGTCCACCACCAGCAGCAGCAAGTGACCATTGTGTCCACCAGCAGCAGCAGCAAGTGACCATTGTGTCCACCAGCTGCAGCAGCAAGTGACCATTGTGTCCACCAGCAGCAGCAGCAAGTGACCATTGTGTCCACCAGCAGCAGCAGCAGCAAGTGACCATTGTGTCCACCAGCAGCAGCAGCAAGTGACCATTGTGTCCACCAGCAGCAGCAGCAAGTGACCATTGTGTCCACCAGCAGCAGCAGCAAGTGACCATTGTGTCCACCAGCAGCAGCAGCAGCAAGTGACCATTGTGTCCACCACCAGCAGCAGCAAGTGACCATTGTGTCCACCAGCAGCAGCAGCAAGTGACCATTGTGTCCCACCAGCTGCAGCAGCAAGTGACCATTGTGTCCACCAGCAGCAGCAGCAAGTGACCATTGTGTCCACCAGCAGCAGCAGCAAGGTGACCATTGTGTCCACCAGCAGCAGCAGCAGCAAGTGACCATTGTGTCCACCAGCAGCAGCAGCAGCAAGTGACCATTGTGTCCACCAGCAGCAGCAGCAAGTGACCATTGTGTCCACCAGCAGCAGCAAGTGACCATTGTGTCCACCACCAGCAGCAGCAAGTGACCATTGTGTCCACCACCAGCAGCAGCAGCAATGTGACCATTGTGTCCACCACAGCAGCAGCAAGTGACCATTGTGTCCACCACCAGCAGCAGCAGCAAGTGACCATTGTGTCCACCACCACCAGCAGCAAGTGACCATTGTGGTCCACCAGCAGCAGCAGCAAGTGACCATTGTGTCCACCACCAGCAGCAGCAGCAGCAGCAGCAAGTGACCATTGTGTCCACCAGCAGCAGCAGCAGCAGCAGCAGTGACCATTGTGTCCACCAGCAGCAGCAGCAAGTGACCATTGTGTCCACCAGCAGCAGCAGCAGCAGCAAGTGACCATTGTGTCCACCACCAGCAGCAGCAGCAGCAAGTGACCATTGTGTCCACCAGCAGCAGCAGCAGCAAGTGACCATTGTGTCCACCACCAGCAGCAGCAGCAGAAAGTGACCATTGTGTCCACCAGCAGCAGCAGCAGCAAGTGACCATTGTGTCCACCACCACCAGCAGCAGCAGCAAGTGACCATTGTGTCCACCACCAGCAGCAGCAGCAAGTGACCATTGTGTCCATCAGCAGCAGCAGCAGCAGCAAGTGACCATTGTGTCCACCACCAGCAGCAGCAGCAAGTGACCATTGTGTCCACCACCAGCAGCAGCAAGTGACCATTGTGTCCACCAGCAGCAGCAGCAGCAAGTGACCATTGTGTCCACCAGCAGCAGCAGCAGCAAGTGACCATTGTGTCCACCACCAGCAGCAGCAGCAGCAAGTGACCATTGTGTCCACCACCACCAGCAGCAGCAAGTGACCATTGTGTCCACCACCAGCAGCAGCAGCAAGTGACCATTGTGTCCACCACCAGCAGCAGCAGCAGCAAGTGACCATTGTGTCCACCACCACCAGCAGCAGCAGCAAGTGACCATTGTGTCCACCACCAGCAGCAGCAGCAGCAAGTGACCATTGTGTCCACCACCAGCAGCTGCAGCAAGTGACCATTGTGTCCACCACCAGCAGCAGCAGCAGCAAGTGACCATTGTGTCCAGCAGCAGCAGCAGCAAGTGACCATTGTGTCCACCACCAGCAGCAGCAGCAGCAAGTGACCATTGTGTCCACCAGCAGCAGCAGCAGCAAGTGACCATTGTGTCCACCACCAGCAGCAGTAGCAGCAAGTGACCATTGTGTCCACCACCAGCAGCAGCAGCAGCAAGTGACCATTGTGTCCACCAGCAGCAGCAGCAGCAAGTGACCATTGTGTCCACCAGCAGCAGCAGCAGCAAGTGACCATTGTGTCCACCACCAGCAGCAGCAGCAAGTGACCATTGTGTCCACCACCAGCAGCAGCAGCAGCAAGTGACCATTGTGTCAACCACCAGCAGCAGCAGCAAGTGACCATTGTGTCCACCACCAGCAGCAGCAGCAAGTGACCATTGTGTCCACCACCAGCAGCAGCAGCAGCAAGTGACCATTGTGTCCACCACCAGCAGCAGCAGCAAGTGACCATTGTGTCCACCACCAGCAGCAGCAGCAGCAAGTGACCATTGTGTCCACCAGCAGCAGCAGCAAGTGACCATTGTGTCCACCACCACCAGCAGCAGCAAGTGACCATTGTGTCCACCACCAGCAGCAGCAAGTGACCATTGTGTCCACCACCACCACCACCAGCAGCAGCAAGTGACCATTGTGTCCACCACCAGCAGCAGCAAGTGACCATTGTGTCCACCAGCAGCAGCAGCAGCAGCAGCAAGTGACCATTGTGTCCACCACCACCAGCAGCAGCAGCAGCAAGTGACCATTGTGTCCACCACCACCACCAGCAGCAAGTGACCATTGTGTCCACCACCAGCAGCAGCAGCAGCAAGTGACCATTGTGTCCACCACCACCAGCAGCAGCAGCAGCAAGTGACCATTGTGTCCACCAGCAGCAGCACGCAAGTGACCATTGTGTCCACCAGCAGCAGCAAGCAGCAGCAGCAAGTGACCATTGTGTCCACCACCACCAGCAGCAAGTGACCATTGTGTCCACCACTAGCAGCAGCAAGTGACCATTGTGTCCACCACCAGCAGCAGCAAGTGACCATTGTGTCCACCACCAGCAGCAGCAGCAAGTGACCATTGTGTCCACCACCAGCAGCAGCAAGTGACCATTGTGTCCACCACCAGCAGCAGCAGCAAGTGACCATTGTGTCCACCACCACCAGCAGCAAGTGACCATTGTGTCCACCAGCAGCAGCAGCAAGTGACCATTGTGTCCACCAGCAGCAGCAGCAGCAGCAGCAGCAAGTGACCATTGTGTCCACCACCAGCAGCAGCAGCAGCAGCAAGTGACCATTGTGTCCACCAGCAGCAGCAGCAAGTGACCATTGTGTCCACCAGCAGCAGCAGCAGCAGCAAGTGACCATTGTGTCCACCACCAGCAGCAGCAGCAGCAAGTGACCATTGTGTCCACCAGCAGCAGCAGCAGCAAGTGACCATTGTGTCCACCACCAGCAGCAGCAGCAGAAAGTGACCATTGTGTCCACCAGCAGCAGCAGCAGCAAGTGACCATTGTGTCCACCACCACAGCAGGCAAGCGAGCAAGTGGACCATTGTGTCCACCACAGCAGCAGCAGCAAGTGACCATTGTGTCCATCAGCAGCAGCAGCAGCAGCAAGTGACCATTGTGTCCACCACCCAGCAGCAGCAGCAAGTGACCATTGTGTCCACCAACCAGCAGCAGCAAGTGACCAATTGTGTCCACCAGCAGCTAGCAGCAGCAAGTGACCATTGTGTCCACCAGCAGCAAGCAGCAGCAAGTGACCATTGTGTCCACCCACCAGCAAGCAGCAGCAGCAAGTGACCCATTGTTCCACCACCACCAGCAGCAGCAAGTGACCATTGTGTCCACCACCAGCAGCAGCAGCAAAGTGACCATTGTGTCCACACACCAGCAGCGAAGCAAGCAGCAAGTGACCATTGTGTCCACCACCACCAGCAGCAGCAGCAAGTGGACCATTGTGTCCACCACACAGGCTGAGGCAGCAGCAGCAAGTGACCATTGTGTCCACCACCAGCAGCTGCAGCAAGTGACCATTGTGTCCACCACCAGCAGCAGCAGCAGCAAGTGACCATTGTGTCCAGCAGCAGCAGCAGCAAGTGACCATTGTGTCCACCACCAGCAGCAGCAGCAGCAAGTGACCATTGTGTCCACCAGCAGCAGCAGCAGCAAGTGACCATTGTGTCCACCACCAGCAGCAGTAGCAGCAAGTGACCATTGTGTCCACCACCAGCAGCAGCAGCAGCAAGTGACCATTGTGTCCACCAGCAGCAGCAGCAGCAAGTGACCATTGTGTCCACCAGCAGCAGCAGCAGCAAGTGACCATTGTGTCCACCACCAGCAGCAGCAGCAAGTGACCATTGTGTCCACCACCAGCAGCAGCAGCAAGTGACCATTGTGTCCACCACCAGCAGCAGCAGCAAGTGACCATTGTGTCCACCACCAGCAGCAGCAGCAAGTGACCATTGTGTCCACCACCAGCAGCAGCAGCAAGTGACCATTGTGTCCACCACCAGCAGCAGCAGCAAGTGACCATTGTGTCCACCACCAGCAGCAGCAGCAGCAAGTGACCATTGTGTCCACCAGCAGCAGCAGCAAGTGACCATTGTGTCCACCACCACCAGCAGCAGCAAGTGACCATTGTGTCCACCACCAGCAGCAGCAAGTGACCATTGTGTCCACCACCACCACCACCAGCAGCAGCAAGTGACCATTGTGTCCACCACCAGCAGCAGCAAGTGACCATTGTGTCCACCACCAGCAGCAGCAAGTGACCATTGTGTCCACCACCAGCAGCAGCAAGTGACCATTGTGTCCACCACCAGCAGCAGCAGCAGCAGCAAGTGACCATTGTGTCCACCACCACCAGCAGCAGCAGCAGCAAGTGACCATTGTGTCCACCACCACCACCAGCAGCAAGTGACCATTGTGTCCACCACCAGCAGCAGTAGCAGCAAGTGACCATTGTGTCCACCACCACCAGCAGCAGCAGCAGCAAGTGACCATTGTGTCCACCAGCAGCAGCAGCAAGTGACCATTGTGTCCACCAGCAGCAGCAGCAGCAGCAGCAAGTGACCATTGTGTCCACCACCACCAGCAGCAAGTGACCATTGTGTCCACCACTAGCAGCAGCAAGTGACCATTGTGTCCACCACCAGCAGCAGCAAGTGACCATTGTGTCCACCAGCAGCAGCAGCAAGTGACCATTGTGTCCACCACCACCAGCAGCAGCAGCAAGTGACCATTGTGTCCACCACCACCAGCAGCAAGTGACCATTGTGTCCACCACCAGCAGCAGCAAGTGACCATTGTGTCCACCACCAGCAGCAGCAGCAGCAAGTGACCATTGTGTCCACCAGCAGCAGCAGCAAGTGACCATTGTGTCCACCACCAGCAGCAGCAGCAGCAAGTGACCATTGTGTCCACCAGCAGCAGCAGCAGCAGCAAGTGACCATTGTGTCCACCACCAGCAGCAGCAGCAAGTGACCATTGTGTCCACCAGCAGCAGCAGCAAGTGACCATTGTGTCCACCACCAGCAGCAGCAGCAGCAAGTGACCATTGTGTCCACCACCAGCAGCTGCAGCAAGTGACCATTGTGTCCACCACCAGCAGCAGCAGCAGCAAGTGACCATTGTGTCCACCAGCAGCAGCAAGTGACCACTGTGTCCACCAGCAGCAGCAAGTGACCATTGTGTCCACCAGCAGCAGCAGCAGCAGCAAGTGACCATTGTGTCCACCACCAGCAGCAGCAGCAAGTGACCATTGTGTCCACCACCAGCAGCAGCAGCAAGTGACCATTGTGTCCACCAGCAGCAGCAGCAGCAGCAGCAAGTGACCATTGTGTCCACCACCAGCAGCAGCAGCAAGTGACCATTGTGTCCACCACCAGCAGCAGCAGCAGCAGCAGCAAGTGACCATTGTGTCCACCACCAGCAGCAGCAGCAAGTGACCATTGTGTCCACCACCAGCAGCAGCAGCAAGTGACCATTGTGTCCACCACCAGCAGCAGCAGCAGCAGCAGCAAGTGACCATTGTGTCCACCACCAGCAGCTGCAGCAAGTGACCATTGTGTCCACCAGCAGCAGCAGCAAGTGACCATTGTGTCCAGCAGCAGCAAGTGACCATTGTGTCCACCACCAGCAGCAGCAGCAAGTGACCATTGTGTCCACCACCAGCAGCTGCAGCAAGTGACCATTGTGTCCACCAGCAGCAGCAGCAAGTGACCATTGTGTCCACCACCAGCAGCAGCAGCAAGTGACCATTGTGTCCACCACCAGCAGCAGCAGCAAGTGACCATTGTGTCCACCACCAGCAGCAGCAGCAAGTGACCATTGTGTCCACCACCAGCAGCAGCAAGTGACCATTGTGTCCACCACCAGCAGCAGCAGCAAGTGACCATTGTGTCCACCACCAGCAGCAGCAAGTGACCATTGTGTCCACCACCAGCAGCAGCAAGTGACCATTGTGTCCACCACCAGCAGCAGCAAGTGACCATTGTGTCCACCAGCAGCAGCAAGTGACCATTGTGTCCACCACCAGCAGCAGCAAGTGACCATTGTGTCCACCACCAGCAGCAAGTGACCATTGTGTCCACCAGCAGCAGCAAGTGACCATTGTGTCCACCAGCAGCAGCAAGTGACCATTGTGTCCACCACCAGCAGCAGCAGCAAGTGACCATTGTGTCCACCACCAGCAGCAGCAGCAAGTGACCATTGTGTCCACCAGCAGCAGCAGCAGCAAGTGACCATTGTGTCCACCACCACCAGCAGCAGCAAGTGACCATTGTGTCCACCAGTACCACCAGCAAGTGACCATTGTGTCCACCACCAGCAGCAGCAGCAAGTGACCATTGTGTCCACCACCAGCAGCAGCAAGTGACCATTGTGTCCTGGTGGTCCACCACATGATGGGCCTCAGCACAGTGCCCCATGAGACCAGGGGTCAGGGGAGGGAGAGCAGCAGCAGCCTATATAACAGGAGGATACGTGAGAGTAAGAGAGTGTCTGGGAAGTGTCCAATGGCAGGAGGACCTTAGAGGGAAGACGGTCCAGGAAATGATGGACCAAGTATAAGTGAGGTGCACACAGGCAGAAGAGAGATTCATGCCACCATTAAGGATGAAAAGCAGCAGGAGAACCTATAATAACCCATGGTTCAATAGACAGTGCCAGGAAGCAGCGGGAGAACCTATAATAACCCGTGGTTCAATAGACAGTGCCAGGAAGCAGCAGGAGAACCTATAATAACCCGTGGTTCAATAGACAGTGCCAGGAAGCAGCGGGAGAACCTATAATAACCCGTGGTTCAATAGACAGTGCCAGGAAGCAGCAGGAGAACCTATAATAACCCATGGGTCAATAGACAGTGCCAGGTGGCAGCAGGAGAACATATAATAACCCGTGGTTCAATAGACAGTGCCAGGAAGCAGCAGGAGAACCTATAATAACCCATGGTTCAATAGACAGTGCCAGGTGGCAGCAGGAGAACATATAATAACCCGTGGTTCAATAGACAGTGCCAGGTGGCAGCAGGAGAACATATAATAACCCATGGTTCAATAGACAGTGCCAGGTGGCAGCAGGAGAACATATAATAACCCGTGGTTCAATAGACAGTGCCAGGAAGCAGAAGCAAGAAGCAGGAGGGAGTGGATGAAATACAGAAGACAAAGGACAGAGGTAAACTGGAATTAATGCAAGTGGATTGGCCTGGAATGAATATATAACTATAAAAAGATTGGTAGAAAGAGACTATGAATATTATATTCCAAAGCAAAGAAACAACTAAAACTTCTACATAGCCATATAAGAAGGAAAATTACAGTATATGACCATGTTACTAGGTTGCGATAAAGGGGAGACCAGTATACAGAAAATGATAAAGAAATATGCGAGGAATTCTGTGCCATCTCCATGGAGTGTTCACCACTGAGCCTGAACAGCTCCCAGAGCTCCATAAGAAAGCAGCCCCCCTGACGGGAAACTACTAAATATTGAGGTAGCAACAGAGGAAGTAAGAACACAGCTGGCATCATAGGCGTATAACTAAAGCTATTGGGCCAGATAGAATATCACCATGGATGTTAAAAGAAGCAGCACTGCCCCTCAGCATACCTCTAGCACCAATCTATAATGAGTCACCTACACAGCAGGAATTACCCAGCTGTTGGAAGAAGGCAAATGTGTTGTCAATCTACAAGAAATGAGATAGAGAAAAAGCACTTAACGACAGACCAGTGTCACTCACAAGCATCCCTCGCAAAGTACTTGAAAGAATAATAAGATTAAGACTAGTTGCACACCTAGAAAGAATTTGGTTTTAAGTAAACAGCAACATTGCTTTAGAGCAGGGAAGTCATGCCTGACGAACCTCCTGGAGTTTTATGATAAGGTAACGAAAGTAAGGCAAGACAGAAAAGGATGGGCAGATTGCATATTTCTGGACTACCAAAAAGCCTTTGATACAGCTCCACACAGGAGGTTACTATACCAACTTGAGAGGCAGGCGGGAGTAGACGGAGACGAACTAACATGGGTAAGGACTTACCAAGCAGACAGTGAGGGGCGAAGAGTCGGACTGGTATAGAGCAACAGACGCGGTGCCTCAAGGGTCGATGCTGCGACCTGTTCTATTCCTTCTTTATGTAAATGACTTGACTGCAGGAGTTGAGTATTATATGTTGATATTTGCAGATGATGCAAAACTAATGAGGGATGAGAAAGATGAGGGTTGTGTGATGAAAATGGGATCAAGAGCCAGGAAACCGAAAGGTCAATACATGAAGGGTGAAGGGAAACCACACACACACACACACACACACACACACACACACACACACACACACACACAACACACAATGGGGCTTCGTAGCCTGGTGGATAGCGCGCAGGACTCGTAATTCTGTGGCGCGGGTTTGATTCCCGCACGAGGCAGAAACAAATGGGCAAAGTTTCTTTCACCCTAAGTGCCCCTGTTTCCTAGCAGTAAATAGGTACCTGGGAGTTAGTCAGCTGTCACGGACTGCTTCCTGGGGGGTGTGTGGGGGAAAAAAAAAAGTAGTTAGTAAGTTAGTAGTTAGTAAACAGTTGATTGACAGTTGAGAGGTGGGCCGAAAGAGCAAAGCTCAACCCCCGCAAAAACACAACTAGTAAACACACACATCCCCCTTCCTCCCATACCCTCCCTGTCCCCCCCCTTTTCACTTGACCCCCCAACTCACCCCAGTATCCTCTGAGACCCTGTTATCCACCTCACAAAGAATTTTTTCAGTGTCCGAGTAGTTAATAAATGGAATGCACTAGGAAGTGATGTGGTGGAGGCTGACTCCATACACAGTTTCAAATGTAGATATTGTCACGTGGGGGTGGGCGGTCCGGGGCTCTGCTAACACTCGGCTGCTAGGGGCTCAAAGGGCCCAAATACTCAGCCCCTCCGACTCCCTGGATTCACCGGAGTCTCCTTGGTCACACAAGATAGGACCAACAATGCCCACCTCCGCAGGTCTTTGCTTCCACCACAAAGGGGTGCCACTGACCCACCCTGGAAGCCCTTCAGTCAACCACGGGGAAACTGCTGTCAACAGTTCCGGCCTAGACCCGTGGGGGAGTGAAGGAAGACTCAGGCTTACCTATAACCATAACCTCCCTGAGTCTTGCCTGCCAGACAAAAAAAGGTTGCAGGAACTCCTTTCCCGCCTGTCTTCTCTATCTTCCTCTTAGCAAGGTCGCCAGCTGGGTTATTATATCTGCACCCCAGCAATGCAGTTCAGTGGGTGTATCATATATCGTTTGTAGCCAGAAATGTATGCTCATAGAGAAATATCACAAATGGAGGCACACTCAAACACAGTAATAAAATGTGTGGATTTACTGACGCAAATTACATGAACACACACACACAATCACAAGTAATACATGAATATGGAATATGGATGATGAGTCTGGAGATCGTCAGCCTCTTCTTCCACGACCTCCAACTCTCCTTCAACTGGGCAGGAAGACAGGAGTCTCACACTCTCACAGGAGGGCCTCTTCACCACGTCGGCACCTCGTCTTCCCTGTCCTGCCATCCATACACACTGTCCTCTCTGACAGTCCTGGACACAAACTGCCTTGCAGCCTACTCTACTATTAAAGTAATAAAGTCTTGCTGCCACATACACGAGTAAATATTGTGGCCTAACTAGCCTACTCATACAAGGGGTAATGGGAGGGAAAATGATCTACCTTACACTCCTGGCTCACGACGCCTGTCCCTCGATGGTGTGAGGTTCCCACGCTTCCTTGGGTCGATCCCCGACGATCCAGGGCGTTCCACAGGTCCTCAGGTGTCGTGAAGCCTTCGCGTCGTCGCCGTTCCAATCCCTGAGATTCAGCTGCCCCAATCCTGGTTCATCGATGGGCGCTGAGCTAATCACTATTTTTCCCCACACTCGCCTCTCCCACAGGGCGTCGCTCCTTGTCCTAGGCACGGTGTCGTCCTTCCAAGATTCTCAGTGGATGTGACCACAGTCACAACTAGCTTGCTCGCCCACCTTCCAGACCTCAACGTCCAGCCAGCGGCGCCGCCCAGCGTCGTCGCCGACTATTTTCCAAGTTTGGGCACTTCTCTGCTCACTGAACTTGGTTCCTCTTTGCTTCCCAGAAGCGCAGGGTCTCCAATAACTATGGTGGGCAACGAAGGCCAGCTCAATCCACTGAACAAGGCTTGCAGAGCCTCCAATCCTTGAGAGCAGACCGAGGCGCGTCCTGTCGCTTCCACGGTCAGTACAACTCTCACGTTGGCGCCGCCCGGGGCACTCGGTGACGTCATGGCGGGCCCTGATTTGTCGCCCGCGACCTACGTCGGCCAATCCGCGATCGGCATAGTGTCCCTTCCACAAGGTCATATCTGCCTTAGGGGATACTGTTTCATTTTATAACAGGGCGCCAATTTTCCTTATTTACAACTTATAATATAACCTCCTTCCATTAAATGGCAGTCGGTCTGGTCGCCACATATATCATTAGACTCCCTGAACCTCAGAGAATCAGTAGGGAGAGCTGATATGACTCTTTAAGCCGGCAAACGAAAGAAATAGGAGAGGGCACCGTAACATACCCCTCCCCTTAAAATAAGAGTCATATCGGAAGAGCAGCACTCAAGAGGGCAATCTATACTCTTGCTCCCTCCGTTCCGGAAGTGTCACTCCTCCAGTTGGCGATGTGGCTTGTTCCACCTTGCCAGTCACTTGTCTCATTATATCTCCACCTCGCATAGGACCGGGTGTGATGGGTGTTCCCTGAACACCTACAAGAAATCCCCTCTCCGTGGCTACGAGTGTACTCCCACGGCTCGTTACCACTGTAAGATTCAGTGCACGCAGCGCCTCCACCGCGTCGTGCACTCCGAGATAGTCTCGCATTTCCATTGCGTCCTACAGGTACTCCATGTTTCCTCCCATGATCTCCTCTTCGCCAATCTTCTCTCTTCTCGGTTCCTCTTCTCCCGTAGGTGCGTTGTCTCCTCACAGTGGCACTTGTAACCTGTACTCCATCCAGCAGCTCCCTCTCTTCCACACTAGGCTTTTGCGATGGCCCAATGCCCCTCTGGTTAGGCTGGCGCCTACCCTGGGTGTACCTATTCCCTGCTTTCTTCGTATCGCCTTTCCTATACCACTCGCTCCTTCGTTCCCGACGAACATCTTCACTCCTCCATGAGATTCTCTTCCCTGCAGACGTCTTCTTCGGTTCGTGGTTGGGCTCATCCACCTCCCTGTGGCTCACCTCACCACGGTGGTTCATCTTGCACCTACCACTATTCATCTGGCCGGCATAGGGTGCTTTGCGTCGTGGCTCCTCCACTTTGCCCCTCACTGCCGTTCGCTCATCCACTGAGCTTACTTTATTTACGTTTCTGTATGGAGGGAGTGCGGTCTGCAGCCTCTTCACCGCCCCAGGCGTTTGTACAGCTGCTCCTCGCCACTCCTCCACACGCATCATCAGGCTTAGTCGGAGGTCCCCGTCGGAGTTTTCCACAACCTCCGACGACCTCTCTGCACTCTCGCCCTCGTTGTCGTCGTCTCTGGCGACGTTTTCCCTGGCGAATTCGGCTTCCTCACCACCATCTGGAACGACCGATACCTCACCTAGCAGGGTTGTACCGCTGCTTGCAACATAGGCACTCCTGGCCCAATCGGGTTGTATCCTGCCTCCTCCGAGGTCATTACCCAGCACCATCTGTACATGCTCTAGGGGTAACTTAGGGGCTACAGCTACTATAGCTTTCTCGACTCCGCAGTCGGCAATCAGCTGTACTTCGTGAAGTGGCAGCCTGTATTCCTCCCCCACACTGCGTATCCTCACCACTCCCACAGGTGAATCATTAAATTCCTTGGGGAGAATACTCCTGGTCACCATACTTATGTCAGCACCCGTATCTCGAAGCACGGCAACCTCCACTGGGTCTGACTTTCCAAACTTCACGTTGGCTCCGAAAACGAAGGGATGTTCACCCAACTTCATTTCCCAACCATTCACGTTGGGTCCACTATAATATGGGGTGTGAACAAACACTCTCTCCTCTTCCAACATTAATCCTACATTCCTTTGGTGCTCCTCGCACTCGCGGGCATAATGTCCTCTCACGCCACAGTTGTAGCATCGGCTGCCTCTCCTGGGCGGCCACTCGCCAGTCACTCTGGCGGTACCACTTGTAGACGTCCCCTGTGTCCTCCTTGGACTCCTTGTCGTCGTGTCCGGGACTGCAGCACTTGCTCCCGAGTTAGGTCCACTGCTCACAGCTTGGGGCTTCCTCCCCGCGTCTCTTGAGCTCTTGAACCACGTTACTTCATCGGGCACACTACTCTTGGGAGAGTCCCCACCCGTCCTCGCTCCTCCTGAACTCCTAAGGTTCCCTCCCGACCTGGGGTAAGGCGAGTGTCTGGGCGGCCCCTCCCTCCTGATATGTAGTGCCTCCTCCAGCATGTCGGCTCGGTCCGCTGCAGCCTTCAGGTCCTTAATACCTGCTTCTCTCACCCTTACTCGCAACTCAGGATGGAGCACTGACATAAACTTCTCCATCACTATCAGTCGTTTGATATCATCCACCGACTCCGCTTCCTCCGCCTTCAACCATCGTAGGAATTTCCGTTCCATATCCCTGGCGGTCTCGGCGTAAGTCTTTCCCGACGCTCTTGTACACTCTCTGAACCGCTTCCGGTACATCTCCGGAGTCAGCCGGAATGAGTGGAGAACCGCATTTTTAATCGCGTCATAACTAGTACACTCCTCGAGGTCCAGCATGTTATAGGCTTCCCGGGCCTCACCAGTCAATCTGCCCTGGACCAGAGCAGCCCAATCATCTTCCGGCCACTCCTTCAGAGTTGCTATCCGTTCAAAGTGTTCGAAGAACGCCTCAGCTTCTTGTGGTTCGAACGTAGGTAAGTCACGTTCCCTTACCTTGAGGTCATCCCGCCGTGCAGGTAGTGAGGGCAGACCACGGTCAATGCGACACAATTCGACTTCTTTCTTTGCCCTTATCTCCTCCAGTCGCAGTTGTCTCTCTCCTTCTTCTCGCTGCAGCCGAGCTTCTCGCTCCTCTCGCTGCAGCTCAGCCGCACGTTCCTCTCGCTGCAGCTCAGCCGCACGTTCCTCTCGCTGCAGCTCAGCCGCACGTTCCTCTCGCTGCATTTGCGCTTCTCTCTCCTCTCGTCGCAGCTGGGCTTCCAGTTGCATCTTCATTATTTCCAGTTGCAGGCTCCTCTTACTACAGCTGGACCTTCCACTGCTCCCATGTTCACTGTGAATTCTCTCCACACTGGTAGGCGCTTGGGGAGGCTCTAGTCGGGACGGTTCACCTGGCGACGGCTCTCCTCGGGACGGCTCCTCTTGAGATGGCTCCTCTCCCGTCGCTTCCTCTCGAGCTGTGAGCCGTGCCATGATCTCTATCCTTCGCTCCGCTACCTTAGTCGTCCTCAACCTGATCCCAAAGTGGTTTGCCACTTGTTGGAGCTGGGCCTTGGTACACTCTTCCAAAATTCTCTCGTCCCTTGTGTCAATAAATTTCTTTACTTTGTCCTCCTCCATCTCTATATCATTGAGCATACACGACAGCACAGACAAGTTAGTAGGCACTAATTTCACCGTTTCAGTCCCTTAGCCGGTTGAGTAACAGTACCACCGAATTCACTGGCCACACTGTATTAGTACCCTGGCAACACTTGTCTTGCAATTTGGTCCACACTGTAGCTTGATCCACGCTTCCTGGCGAAGTTCCCAGTTCTTGGCTACTGGGGTTCGAATCCTGGCAAGGTCGCCAGTTCTCTTGTCACGTGGGGGTGGGCGGTCCGGGGCTCTGCTAACACTCGGCTGCTAGGGGCTCAAAGGGCCCAAATACTCAGCCCCTCCGACTCCCTGGATTCACCGGAGTCTCCTTGGTCACACAAGATAGGACCAACAATGCCCACCTCCGCAGGTCTTTGCTTCCACCACAAAGGGGTGCCACTGACCCACCCTGGAAGCCCTTCAGTCAACCACGGGGAAACTGCTGTCAACAGTTCCGGCCTAGACCCGTGGGGGAGTGAAGGAAGACTCAGGCTTACCTATAACCATAACCTCCCTGAGTCTTGCCTGCCAGACAAAAAAAGGTTGCAGGAACTCCTTTCCCGCCTGTCTTCTCTATCTTCCTCTTAGCAAGGTCGCCAGCTGGGTTATTATATCTGCACCCCAGCAATGCAGTTCAGTGGGTGTATCATATATCGTTTGTAGCCAGAAATGTATGCTCATAGAGAAATATCACAAATGGAGGCACACTCAAACACAGTAATAAAATGTGTGGATTTACTGACGCAAATTACATGAACACACACACACAATCACAAGTAATACATGAATATGGAATATGGATGATGAGTCTGGAGATCGTCAGCCTCTTCTTCCACGACCTCCAACTCTCCTTCAACTGGGCAGGAAGACAGGAGTCTCACACTCTCACAGGAGGGCCTCTTCACCACGTCGGCACCTCGTCTTCCCTGTCCTGCCATCCATACACACTGTCCTCTCTGACAGTCCTGGACACAAACTGCCTTGCAGCCTACTCTACTATTAAAGTAATAAAGTCTTGCTGCCACATACACGAGTAAATATTGTGGCCTAACTAGCCTACTCATACAAGGGGTAATGGGAGGGAAAATGATCTACCTTACACTCCTGGCTCACGACGCCTGTCCCTCGATGGTGTGAGGTTCCCACGCTTCCTTGGGTCGATCCCCGACGATCCAGGGCGTTCCACAGGTCCTCAGGTGTCGTGAAGCCTTCGCGTCGTCGCCGTTCCAATCCCTGAGATTCAGCTGCCCCAATCCTGGTTCATCGATGGGCGCTGAGCTAATCACTATTTTTCCCCACACTCGCCTCTCCCACAGGGCGTCGCTCCTTGTCCTAGGCACGGTGTCGTCCTTCCAAGATTCTCAGTGGATGTGACCACAGTCACAACTAGCTTGCTCGCCCACCTTCCAGACCTCAACGTCCAGCCAGCGGCGCCGCCCAGCGTCGTCGCCGACTATTTTCCAAGTTTGGGCACTTCTCTGCTCACTGAACTTGGTTCCTCTTTGCTTCCCAGAAGCGCAGGGTCTCCAATAACTATGGTGGGCAACGAAGGCCAGCTCAATCCACTGAACAAGGCTTGCAGAGCCTCCAATCCTTGAGAGCAGACCGAGGCGCGTCCTGTCGCTTCCACGGTCAGTACAACTCTCACGTTGGCGCCGCCCGGGGCACTCGGTGACGTCATGGCGGGCCCTGATTTGTCGCCCGCGACCTACGTCGGCCAATCCGCGATCGGCATAGTGTCCCTTCCACAAGGTCATATCTGCCTTAGGGGATACTGTTTCATTTTATAACAGGGCGCCAATTTTCCTTATTTACAACTTATAATATAACCTCCTTCCATTAAATGGCAGTCGGTCTGGTCGCCACATATATCATTAGACTCCCTGAACCTCAGAGAATCAGTAGGGAGAGCTGATATGACTCTTTAAGCCGGCAAACGAAAGAAATAGGAGAGGGCACCGTAACATATGATAGAGCCAAGTAGGCTCAGGAATCTGTACACCAGTTGATTGACAGTTGAGAGGCGGGACCAAAGAGCCAAAGCTCAACCCCCACAAGCACAATTAGGCGAGTACAATTAGGTGAGTACAAATCCTCACACCCATGGAACAGCTTCCTCCACCAGCAGAACATTCACCAAGGAGGCGATTTGAGAAGGGACAGAAGAAAGTGAGCCTCAAGGCAATGTACACTAACATAGATGGAATTTCAAATAAAGCAAATGAGCTTGGAGAATGGGTACTAGAGGAAAACCCAGACATAATAGCACTCACAGAAACAAAGCTAACGAAAACCATAACAAATGCAGTGTTCCCAGAGGACTATTATGTTATGAGGAAAGAGAGAGAAGGAAGAGGTGGTGGTTGTGTAGCTCTGCTGGTAAGAAAGGGCTGGGACTTTGAGGAGATGGTTATTCAGGGCTGTGAGGGTTTCAGTGACTACACAGCAGGTACCATAACAACTGGAGGACCAAAAATTATAGTCGTAGTCATATATAATCCACCATTGAATGACAGAAGACCCAGACAGGAATATGATAGAAACAACATGGCCACCATTAACATAATAGAGAGAGCAGCTTCTGTTGCCAGCAGGAATGGATCTGGACTGCTAATCATGGAAGATTTCAACCACGAGAAAATAGACTGGGAGAACAGAGATCCGCATGGAGGCCCAGAAACATGGAGAGCTAAGCTGCTGGATGTGGCAACAAGACACTTTCTAAGCCAGCACATCAAGGAACCAACAAGAATGAGAGAAGATGAACCAGCCATGCTCGATCTGATATTTACCCTAAATGAGTGGGATATAAGAGAAGGTTAGATGGAAGCACCCTTGGGAATGAGTGACCACAGTGTATTAAACTTGGAGTACCTGGTAGAGCTAGGAATTATCTCACCCAAAAAAGAACTAGGAAACAAAAGGCTGGCATACCGAAAGGGGAACTATGCGGACATGAGACGTTTCCTAAGGGAAATACCTTGGGACACAGACCTCAGAGATAAGTCTGTACAAGATATGATGGACTATGTCACCCAAAAGTGTCAGGAGGCAGTAAACAGGTTCATCCCGTCCCAAAGGGAAAAATCCGAGAAGCAACAGAAGAATCCATGGTATAATAGGGCATGTATGGAAGCAAAGGGACTGAACAACAGGATGTGGAGGAACTTCCAGAATAACAGAACACCAGAAAGCAGAGAGAGATACCAGAGAACCAGGAATGAGTATGTTAGTGTGAGAAGAGAAGCAGGGAAAAATTATGAAAATGATATAGTAAACAAAGCCAAGACCGAACCAAAGCTATTTCATAGTCATATCAGGAGGAAAACAACAGTGAAAGAACAGGTAATGAAACTTAGAACAGGCGAGGACAGGTATACAGAGAATGACAAAGAGGTGTGTGAAGAACTCAACATGAGGTTCCAGGAGGTCTTCACAATAGAACAAGGTGAGGTCACTGTGCAAGGAGAAAGGGAAGTAAACCAGGCGGCCTTGGAAGGGTTCGAAATTACGAGTGAGGAAGTCAAGAGACACCTGCTGGATCTGTACGTTAGAAAGGCTGTTGGTCCAGACGGGATCTCACCATGGATACTGAAAGTGTGTGCAGAGGCACTTTGCTTGCCACTCTCCATAGTGTATAGTAGGTCGCTGGAGACGGGAGACCTACCAGAAATATGGAAGATGGCAAATGTGGTCCCAATATACAAAAAGGGCGACTGGCAAGAGGCACTGAACTACAGGCCAGTGTCCTTGACTTGTATACCATGCAAGGTGATGGAGAAGATCGTGAGAAAAAACCTAGTAACACATCTGGAGAGAAGGGACTTCGTGACAAATCGCCAACATTGGTTCAGGGAGGGTAAATCTTGCCTGACTGGCTTAATAGAATTCTACGACCAGGTGACAAAGATTAAGCAAGAAAGAGAAGGCTGGGCGGACTGCATTTTCTTGGATTGTCGGAAAGCTTTTGACACAGTACCGCATAAGAGGCTGGTACATAAGCTGGAGAGACAGGCAGGTGTAGCTGGTAAGGTGCTCCAGTGGATAAGGGAGTACCTAAGCAATAGGAAGCAGAGAGTTACGGTGAGGGGTGAGATCTCAGATTGGCGTGAAGTCACCAGTGGAGACCCACAGGGCTCTGTACTCGGTCCTATCTTGTTTCTGATATATGTAAATGATCTCCCGGAGGGTATAGATTCATTTCTCTCAATGTTTGCTGACGATGCCAAAATTATGAGAAGGATTAAGACAGAGGAGGACTGCTTGAGGCTTCAAGAAGACCTAGACAAGCTGAAGGAATGATGGAACAAATGGTTGTTAGAGTTTAATCCAAGCAAATGTAATGTAATGAAGATAGGCGTAGGGAGCAGGAGGCCAGATACTAGATCTCATCTGGGAGATGAAATTCTTAGAGAGTCAGAGAGAGATAGAAAAAGACTTGGGGGTTGATATCACGCCAGACCTGTCTCCTGCAGCCTATATCAAGAGGATAACATCAGCGGCATATGCCAGGCTGGCCAACATAAGAACGGCATTCAGAAGCTTGTGTAAAGAATCATTCAGAACTTTGTATACCACATATGTCAGGCCAATCCTGGAGTATGCAGCCCCAGTATGGAGTCCATATCTAGTCAAGGATAAGACCAAACTGGAAAAGGTTCAAAGGTTTGCCACCAGACTAGTACCCGAGCTGAGAGGTATGAGCTACGAGGAGAGACTACGGGAATTAAACCTCACTTCGCTGGAAGACAGAAGAGTTAGGGGAGACATGATCACCACATTCAAGATTCTCAAGGGAATTGATAGGGTAGATAAAGACAGGCTATTTAACACAAGGGGCACACGCACTAGGGGACACAGGTGGAAACTGAGTGCCCAAATGAGCCACAGAGATATTAGAAAGAACTTTTTTAGAGTCAAGAGTGGTTGACAGATGGAATGCATTAGGAAGTGATGTAGTGGAGGCTGACTCCATACACAGTTTTACGTGTAGATATGATAGAGCTCAATAGGCTCAGGAACCTGTACACCTGTTGATTGACGGGACCAAAGAGTCAGAGCTCAACCCCCGCAAGCACAATTAGGAGAGCATAATTAGGTGAGTATACACACACACACACACACACACACACACACACACACACACACACACACACACACACACGCGCGCGCACACACACACACACACACACACACACACACACACACACACACACACACACACACACACACACACACTAGAACGAGATGAATTCCTTGTGCTAGGAGAGGGGGCAGGAGGCCATGGAAGGGTTCAAAATTACCAGAGCTAATATACACACAGAAATCACAATAGCGTGATATATCAAATGAATAAATCCACAAGGGCCATGAAGAGGGTTCGAACCTACGTCCAGGATGATTGCAGATGTGCCTTTATTTATTTATTTATGTATTTACCAGAGATGAGGTAAAGAGGCATCTGTTGGATCTTAACGTGAGAAAGGCTGTTGATCCGGACGAAATCTCCCCATGGGTACTGAAAGAGTGTGCAGAAGCACTTGCTTGCCACTCTCCATAGTGTATAGTAGGTCACTGGAGATGGGAGACCTACCAGAAATATGGAAGACGGCTAATGTAGTCCCAATATACAAAAAGGGCGACAGACAAGAGGCACTGAACTACAGGCCAGTGTCCTTAACTTGTATACCATGCAAGGTGATGGAGAAGATCGTGAGAAAGTACCTAGTAGCTCATCTGGAGAGAAGGGACTTCGTGACACATCGCCAACATGGATTCAGGGAGGGTAAATCTTGCCTCACAAGTTTAATAGAATTCTACGATCAGGTGACAAA
>NC_091150.1:17034285-17244285 GCF_040958095.1 Procambarus clarkii
ACCCTCCTGCCTGCCTCTATCCACACACAGTAACCCTCCTGCCTGCCTCTATCCACACACAGTAACCCTCCTGCCTGCCTATCCACACACAGTAACCCTCCAGCCTGCCTATCCACACACAGTAACCCTCCTGCCTGCCTATCCACACACAGTAACCCTCCTGCCTGCCTATCCACACACAGTAACCCTCCTGCCTGCCTCTATCCACACACAGTAACCCTCCTGCCTGCCTCTATCCACACACAGTAACCCTCCTGCCTGCCTCTATCCACACACAGTAACCCTCCTGCCTGCCTATCCACACACAGTAACCCTCCTGCCTGCCTCTATCCACACACAGTAACCCTCCTGCCTGCCTATCCACACACAGTAACCCTCCTGCCTGCCTATCCACACACAGTAACCCTCCTGCCTGCCTCTATCCACACACAGTAACCCTCCTGCCTGCCTCTATCCACACACAGTAACCCTCCTGCCTGCCTCTATCCACACACAGTAACCCTCCTGCCTGCCTATCCACACACAGTAACCCTCCTGCCTGCCTCTATCCACACACAGTAACCCTCCAGCCTGCCTATCCACACACAGTAACCCTCCTGCCTGCCTCTATCCACACACAGTAACCCTCCTGCCTGCCTATCCACACACAGTAACCCTCCTGCCTGCCTCTATCCACACACAGTAACCCTCCTGCCTGCCTCTATCCACACACAGTAACCCTCCTGCCTGCCTATCCACACACAGTAACCCTCCTGCCTGCCTATCCACACACAGTAACCCTCCTGCCTGCCTATCCACACACAGTAACCCTCCTGCCTGCCTATCCACACACAGTAACCCTCCTGCCTGCCTATCCACACACAGTAACCCTCCTGCCTGCCTCTATCCACACACAGTAACCCTCCTGCCTGTCTATCCACACACAGTAACCCTCCTGCCTGCCTATCCACACACAGTAACCCTCCTGCCTGCCTATCCACACACAGTAACCCTCCTGCCTGCCTCTATCCACACACAGTAACCCTCCTGCCTGCCTATCCACACACAGTAACCCTCCTGCCTGCCTATCCACACACAGTAACCCTCCTGCCTGCCTATCCACACACAGTAACCCTCCTGCCTGCCTATCCACACACAGTAACCCTCCTGCCTGCCTATCCACACACAGTAACCCTCCTGCCTGCCTTTATCCACACACAGTAACCCTCCTGCCTGCCTATCCACACACAGTAACCCTCCTGCCTGCCTATCCACACACAGTAACCCTCCTGCCTGCCTATCCACACACAGTAACCCTCCTGCCTGCCTATCCACACACAGTAACCCTCCTGCCTGCCTCTATCCACACACAGTAACCCTCCTGCCTGCCTCTATCCACACACAGTAACCCTCCTGCCTGCCTATCCACACACAGTAACCCTCCTGCCTGCCTATCCACACACAGTAACCCTCCTGCCTGCCTATCCACACACAGTAACCCTCCTGCCTGCCTCTATCCACACACAGTAACCCTCCTGCCTGCCTCTATCCACACACAGTAACCCTCCTGCCTGCCTCTATCCACACACAGTAACCCTCCAGCCTGCCTATCCACACACAGTAACCCTCCAGCCTGCCTCTATCCACACACAGTAACCCTCCTGCCTGCCTCTATCCACACACAGTAACCCTCCAGCCTGCCTATCCACACACAGTAACCCTCCAGCCTGCCTATCCACACACAGTAACCCTCCTGCCTGCCTATCCACACACAGTAACCCTCCTGCCTGCCTATCCACACACAGTAACCCTCCTGCCTGCCTCTATCCACACACAGTAACCCTCCAGCCTGCCTATCCACACACAGTAACCCTCCAGCCTGCCTATCCACACACAGTAACCCTCCTGCCTGCCTCTATCCACACACAGTAACCCTCCTGCCTGAATATCCACACACAGTAACCCTCCTGCCTGCCTATCCACACACAGTAACCCTCCTGCCTGCTTCTATCCACACACAGTAACCCTCCTGCCTGCCTATCCACACACAGTAACCCTCCTGCCTGCCTATCCACACACAGTAACCCTCCTGCCTGCCTATCCACACACAGTAACCCTCCAGCCTGCCTATCCACACACAGTAACCCTCCTGCCTGCCTCTATCCACACACAGTAACCCTCCTGCCTGCCTCTATCCACACACAGTAACCCTCCTGCCTGCCTATCCACACACAGTAACCCTCCTGCCTGCCTATCCACACACAGTAACCCTCCTGCCTGCCTATCCACACACAGTAACCCTCCAGCCTGCCTATCCACACACAGTAACCCTCCTGCCTGCCTATCCACACACAGTAACCCTCCTGCCTGCCTATCCACACACACTAACCCTCCTGCCTGCCTATCCACACACAGTAACCCTTCTGCCTGCCTATCCACACACAGTAACCCTCCTGCCTGTCTATCCACACACAGTAACCCTCCTGCCTGCCTATCCACACACAGTAACCCTCCAGCCTGCCTATGCACACTCAGTAACCCTCCTGCCTGCCTATCCACACACACTAACCCTCCTGCCTGCCTATCCACACACAGTAACCCTCCTGCCTGCCTCTATCCACACACAGTAACCCTCCTGCCTGCCTATCCACACACAGTAACCCTCCTGCCTGTCTATCCACACACAGTAACCCTCCTGTCTGCCTATCCACACACAGTAACCCTCCAGCCTGCCTATCCACACACAGTAACCCTCCTGCCTGCCTATCCACACACAGTAACCCTCCTGCCTGCCTATCCACACACAGTAACCCTCCTGCCTGCCTCTATCCACACACAGTAACCCTCCTGCCTGCCTATCCACACACAGTAACCCTCCTGCCTGCCTCTATCCACACACAGTAACCCTCCTGCCTGCCTCTATCCACACACAGTAACCCTTCTGCCTGCCTATCCACACACAGTAACCCTCCTGCCTGCCTATCCACACACAGTAACCCTCCTGCCTGCCTCTATCCACACACAGTAACCCTCTTGCCTGCCTATCCACACACAGTAACCCTCCTGCCTGCCTATCCACACACAGTAACCCTCCTGCCTGCCTCTATCCACACACAGTAACCCTCCTGCCTGCCTCTATCCACACACAGTAACCCTCCTGCCTGCCTCTATCCACACACAGTAACCCTCCTGCCTGCCTCTATCCACACACAGTAACCCTCCTGCCTGCTTCTATCCACACACAGTAACCCTCCTGCCTGCCTCTATCCACACACAGTAACCCTCCTGCCTGCCTCTATCCACACACAGTAACCCTCCTGCCTGCCTATCCACACACAGTAACCCTCCTGCCTGCCTCTATCCACACACAGTAACCCTCCTGCCTGCCTATCCACACACAGTAACCCTCCTGCCTGTCTATCCACACACAAAACATGTAATCAGAAAGTAATATAATTATTGTATTCCTAATTTTCTTGCATTTTATGTCAATATGAAACATTAAAAACCTCATTAACTCCACTCTAATACTTGGTCCACATAAAGCTTTAAGAGTGTCTCTAATCCAGTTTACAAGAACAACTTTCTGCTTACAGAAATAAAATATATGCATATTACTTTCAGTTTCAGTACATTGGTCACACCTATTGTTGTCAGGAATGTAATTAACTGGACTCTGTTTAGATTCCACAAAATGTGGAGAGAACTTCATGTAAGGGGCCTCGTAGCCTGGTGGATAGCGCGCAGGGCTCGTAATTCTGTGGCGCGGGTTCGATTCCCGCACGAGGCAGAAACAAATGGGCAAAAGTTTCTTTCACCCTGAATGCCCCTGTTACCTAGCAGTAAATAGGTACCTGGGTGTTAGTCAGCTGTCACGGGCTGCTTCCTGGGGGTGGAGGCCTGGTCGAGGACCGGGCCGCGGGGACACTAAAGCCCCGAAATCATCTCAAGATAACCTCAAGATCAACATGCTGCCGCCGCCTCCCCGCGTCACGCAGACCAGGCCCAATATAGCCAAAACGGCTTCACAATAGAAAACATTAATTGGATTAATTCTACAAATTAGTAAGATTAATAATTACTGTGGTTAATACAGCAATGATGTATTATTATACAAAAATGATGTATTAGTGTTGGATAATTTCCAACAGAGAGAGAGAGAGAGAGAGAGAGAGAGAGAGAGAGAGAGAGAGAGAGAGAGAGAGAGAAGGGGGGGGAAGAGAGAGAGAGAGGGGGGGGGGGGGAAAGAGAGAGAGAGAGGGGGGGGGGGGAAAGAGAGAGAGAGAGTGGGGGGGGGGGGGGTATGTGAGGTAATCATCAAGATAAAGCACTAAGCCAGTACCAGTGACCCCGCAGGAAGTAAGGCCGGGGTTCGAGGTACCTAGCCCAGCGGTGAGGATAGACACAGGTGGACGAAGGCAGGTGAGGCTAGAGAAGGTACAGCAAGTAAGAGGAGAGGATAGGTGGGGTAGGGAAGGGGGAGAGAGAGGTGAGTGTGAGTGTGTCTATCCCTCGCGACGAGACACTATCCACCTGAACACCAGCTAGCCGCGCCCCGCCCTCAGCCATGTGGGTTGTGGTGGATAGGTGGAGCCGCCTCCAGCAACACCTTTTATGATCAGGACAGGTCGAGCCCCCTAGCCCCGTCTCAAGCAGGAGAACAACTCTAGAAACTGAGTCGTGTAAACCCAAGGTAAACCTGGACGTAAACCTGCCACCTCTACAAGGCAGATGTAGAGGTGAGGTAGACTGGTTGATGGGGTTCTGGGAGTTGCTCTACTCCCCAAGCCCGGCCCGAGGCCAGGCTTGACTTGTGAGAGTTTGGTCCACCAGGCTGTTGCTTGGAGCGGCCCGCAGGGCCACATACCCACCACAGCCCGGTTGGTCCGGCACTCCTTGCAAGACCTTGTCTAGTTGTCGTGTGTTCCTGTCCCTCCTCCTCCCTTCCTCTCTGTTTGGTACCACCTTCCATCTCCTTCTCTCGCTCCATCACTCTTCAGAGGAAGTCATTTGTGGTGAGTGGATGAGGCGTGTCGGAGTGTTAGTGAGAGTGAAAGTTGTGGCACTCTCACTATAACATGCTGGAGTGAACACGTGTAGTGTGGTCTGGGTGCTGGAGTGAACACGTGTAGTGTGGTCTGGGTGCTGGAGTGAACACGTGTACTGTGGGTCTGGGTGCTGGAGTGAACACGTGTAGTGTGGTCTGGGTGCTGGAGTGAACACGTGTACTGTGGGTCTGGGTGTTGGAGTGAACACGTGTACTGTGAGTCTGGGTGTTGGAGTGAACACGTGTAGTGTGGTCTGGGTGCTGGAGTGAACACGTGTAGTGTGGTCTGGGTGCTGGAGTGAACACGTGCAGTGTGGTCTGGGTGCTGGAGTGAACACGTGTACTGTGGGTCTGGGTGTTGGAGTGAACACGTGTAGTGTCCTTACTAAATACTGCGTGTACCGCCATGATTGGTGAAAGATGTAGAGGTTTCGTAAGGAGAGACCTTAGTGAATACAAGCCTAGCTGCTGGTGTTGTCTCGTACGCCCCACTAATGTCTCACATATTTACCCTGTACGCTACATAATGTTGTTGACGTGACATGTGTTGGTAATGTGTGTGTGTGTAGGCTTGACCTTGTCTGCCTTCCCCCCCGCAGGAGCTGGTATCGAACCCTGTGTTCATCAGGGAGGAGGCGTCCCAGTTCGACATGGTCAACGGCAAGCTGGGTGAGTACCTGCGTCCTCTCCTGTTGTCCTGGGTGTGTAACCGTCCTGGCCTGCTACAACCTGGCCTGCTACAACCTGTCCTGCTACAACCTGGCCAGCTACAACCTGGCCTGCTACAACCTGTCCTCCTGCAACCTGTCCTGCTACAACCTGTCCTCCTGCAACCTGTCCTCCTGCAACCTGTCCTGCTACAACCTGTCCTGCTACAACCTGGCCTGCTACAACCTGGCCTGCTACAACCTGGCCTGCTACAACCTGTCCTCCTGCAACCTGTCCTGCTACAACCTGGCCTGCTACAACCTGTCCTCCTGCAACCTGTACTGCTACAACCTGTCCTGCTACAACCTGTCCTCCTGCAACCTGTCCTGCTACAACCTGTCCTGCTACAACCTGGCCTGCTACAACCTGTCCTGCTACAACCTGGCCTGCTACAACCTGGCCTGCTACAACCTGTCCTCCTGCAACCTGTCCTCCTGCAACCTGTCCTCCTACAACCTGGCCTGCTACAACCTGTCCTCCTGCAACCTGTCCTGCTACAACCTGTCCTGCTACAACCTGTCCTGCTACAACCTGTCCTCCTGCAACCTGTCCTCCTGCAATCTGTCCTCCAGCAACCTGTCCTCCTACAACCTGGCCTGCTACAACCTGTCCTCCTGCAACCTGTCCTGCTACAACCTGTCCTGCTACAACCTGGCCTGCTACAACCTGTCCTCCTGCAATCTGTCCTCCTGCAATCTGTCCTCCTGCAACCTGTCCTCCTACAACCTGGCCTGCTACAACCTGTCCTCCTGCAACCTGTCCTGCTACAACCTGTCCTGCTACAACCTGGCCTGCTACAACCTGTCCTCCTGCAACCTGTCCTCCTGCAATCTGTCCTCCTGCAACCTGTCCTCCTACAACCTGGCCTGCTACAACCTGTCCTCCTGCAACCTGTCCTGCTACAACCTGTCCTGCTACAACCTGGCCTGCTACAACCTGGCCTGCTACAACCTGTCCTCCTGCAACCTGTCCTGCTACAACCTGTCCTCCTGCAACCTGTCCTGCTACAACCTGTCCTGCTACAACCTGTCCTGCTACAACCTGTCCTCCTACAACCTGGCCTGCTACAACCTGTCCTCCTGCAACCTGGCCTGCTACAACCTGTCCTCCTGCAACCTGTCCTGCTACAACCTGTCCTCCTGCAACCTGTCCTGCTACAACCTGTCCTGCTACAACCTGTCCTCCTGCAACCTGTCCTGCTACAACCTGTCCTCCTGCAACCTGTCCTGCTACAACCTGGCCTGCTACAACCTGTCCTGCTACAACCTGTCCTGCTACAACCTGTCCTGCTACAACCTGGCCTGCTACAACCTGTCCTGCTACAACCTGGCCTGCTACAACCTGTCCTCCTGCAACCTGTCCTGCTACAACCTGTCCTCCTGCAACCTGTCCTGCTACAACCTGTCCTCCTGCAACCTGTCCTGCTACAACCTGTCCTGCTACAACCTGGCCTGCTACAACCTGTCCTCCTGCAACCTGTCCTCCTACAACCTGTCCTCCTACAACCTGTCCTCCTACAACCTGTCCTCCTACAACCTGTCCTCCTGCAACCTGTCCTCCTACAACCTGTCCTCATACAACCTGTCCTCCTGCAACCTGTCCTGCTACAACCTGTCCTGCTACAACCTGTCCTGCTACAACCTGTTCTCCTGCAACCTGTCCTCCTACAACCTGTCCTCCTACAACCTGTCCTCCTACAACCTGTCCTGCTACAACCTGTCCTCCTGCAACCTGTCCTGCTACAACCTGTCCTGCTACAACCTGTCCTGCTACAACCTGTCCTCATACAACCTGTCCTCCTGCAACCTGGCCTGCTACAACCTGTCCTGCTACAACCTGTCCTGCTACAACCTGTCCTGCTACAACCTGGCCTGCTACAACCTGTCCTCCTACAACCTGGCCTGCTACAACCTGTCCTCCTACAACCTGTCCTCCTGCAACCTGGTATGCTACAACCTGTCCTGCTACAACCTGTCCTGCTACAACCTTTCCTCCTGCAACCTGTCCTCCTGCAACCTGTCCTGCTACAACCTGGCCTGCTACAACCTGTCCTGCTACAACCTGGCCTGCTACAACCTGGCCTGCTACAACCTGGCCTGCTACAACCTGTCCTGCTACAACCTGTCCTGCTACAACCTGTCCTCCTGCAACCTGTCCTGCTACAACCTGGCCTGCTACAACCTGTCCTCCTGCAACCTGTCCTGCTACAACCTGGCCTGCTACAACCTGGCCTGCTACAACCTGTCCTCCTGCGACCTGTCCTCCTGCGACCTGTCCTCCTACAACCTGGCATGCTACAACCTGTCCTGCTACAACCTGTCCTCCTACAACCTGGCATGCTACAACCTGTCCTGCTACAACCTGTCCTCCTACAACCTGGCCTGCTACAACCTGTCCTCCTGCAACCTGTCCTCCTGCAACCTGTCCTCCTGCAACCTGTCCTGCTACAACCTGTCCTCCTATAACCTGGCCTGCTACAACCTGTCCTCCTGCAACCTGTCCTGCTACAACCTGTCCTCCTGCAACCTGACCTCCTACAACCTGTCCTCCTACAACCTGTCCTGCTACAACCTGTCCTCCTACAACCTGTCCTCCTACAACCTGTCCTGCTACAACCTGTCCTGCTACAACCTGTCCTGCTACAACCTGTCCTCATACAACCTGTCCTCCTGCAACCTGGCCTGCTACAACCTGTCCTGCTACAACCTGTCCTGCTACAACCTGTCCTGCTACAACCTGGCCTGCTACAACCTGTCCTCCTACAACCTGGCCTGCTACAACCTGTCCTCCTACAACCTGTCCTCCTACAACCTGTCCTCCTACAACCTGTCCTCCTGCAACCTGTCCTCCTGCAACCTGTCCTCCTGCAACCTGTCCTCCTGCAACCTGTCCTCCTACAACCTGGCCTGCTACAACCTGTCCTCCTGCAACCTGTCCTGCTACAACCTGTCCTGCTACAACCTGGCCTGCTACAACCTGGCCTGCTACAACCTGTCCTCCTGCAACCTGTCCTGCTACAACCTGTCCTCCTGCAACCTGTCCTGCTACAACCTGTCCAGCTACAACCTGTCCTGCTACAACCTGTCCTCCTACAACCTGGCCTGCTACAACCTGTCCTCCTGCAACCTGGCCTGCTACAACCTGTCCTCCTGCAACCTGTCCTGCTACAACCTGTCCTCCTGCAACCTGTCCTGCTACAACCTGTCCTGCTACAACCTGTCCTCCTGCAACCTGTCCTGCTACAACCTGTCCTCCTGCAACCTGTCCTGCTACAACCTGGCCTGCTACAACCTGTCCTGCTACAACCTGTCCTGCTACAACCTGTCCTGCTACAACCTGGCCTGCTACAACCTGTCCTGCTACAACCTGGCCTGCTACAACCTGTCCTCCTGCAACCTGTCCTGCTACAACCTGTCCTCCTGCAACCTGTCCTGCTACAACCTGTCCTGCTACAACCTGGCCTGCTACAACCTGTCCTCCTGCAACCTGTCCTCCTACAACCTGTCCTCCTACAACCTGTCCTCCTACAACCTGTCCTCCTACAACCTGTCCTCCTGCAACCTGTCCTCCTACAACCTGTCCTCATACAACCTGTCCTCCTGCAACCTGTCCTGCTACAACCTGTCCTGCTACAACCTGTCCTGCTACAACCTGTTCTCCTGCAACCTGTCCTCCTACAACCTGTCCTCCTACAACCTGTCCTCCTACAACCTGTCCTGCTACAACCTGTCCTCCTGCAACCTGTCCTGCTACAACCTGTCCTGCTACAACCTGTCCTGCTACAACCTGTCCTCATACAACCTGTCCTCCTGCAACCTGGCCTGCTACAACCTGTCCTGCTACAACCTGTCCTGCTACAACCTGTCCTGCTACAACCTGGCCTGCTACAACCTGTCCTCCTACAACCTGGCCTGCTACAACCTGTCCTCCTACAACCTGTCCTCCTGCAACCTGGCATGCTACAACCTGTCCTGCTACAACCTGTCCTGCTACAACCTTTCCTCCTGCAACCTGTCCTCCTGCAACCTGTCCTGCTACAACCTGGCCTGCTACAACCTGTCCTGCTACAACCTGGCCTGCTACAACCTGGCCTGCTACAACCTGGCCTGCTACAACCTGTCCTGCTACAACCTGTCCTGCTACAACCTGTCCTCCTGCAACCTGTCCTGCTACAACCTGGCCTGCTACAACCTGTCCTCCTGCAACCTGTCCTGCTACAACCTGGCCTGCTACAACCTGGCCTGCTACAACCTGTCCTCCTGCGACCTGTCCTCCTGCGACCTGTCCTCCTACAACCTGGCATGCTACAACCTGTCCTGCTACAACCTGTCCTCCTACAACCTGGCATGCTACAACCTGTCCTGCTACAACCTGTCCTCCTACAACCTGGCCTGCTACAACCTGTCCTCCTGCAACCTGTCCTCCTGCAACCTGTCCTCCTGCAACCTGTCCTGCTACAACCTGTCCTCCTATAACCTGGCCTGCTACAACCTGTCCTCCTGCAACCTGTCCTGCTACAACCTGTCCTCCTGGAACCTGTCCTCCTACAACCTGTCCTCCTGGAACCTGTCCTCCTACAACCTGGCCTGCTACAACCTGTCCTGCTACAACCTGTCCTCCTGCAACCTGTCCTCCTACAACCTGTCCTCCTGCAACCTGGCATGCTACAACCTGTCCTCCTGCAACCTGGCATGCTACAACCTGTCCTCCTACAACCAGTCTTCCTACAACCTGTCCTCCTACAACCTGTCCTCCTGCAATCTGGCATGCTACAACCTGTCCTCCTACAACCTGTCTTCCTACAACCTGTCCTCCTACAACCTGTCCTCCTACAACCTGTCCTCCTGCAACCTGTCCTCCTACAACTTGTCCTCCTACAACCTGTCCTCCTATAACCTGTCCTCCTACAACCTGTCCTCCTACAACCTGTCCTCCTACAACCTGTCCTCCTACAACCTGTCCTCCTACAACCTGTCCTCCTACAACCTGTCCTCCTACAACCTGTCCTCCTACAACCTGTCCTCCTGCAACCTGTCCTCCTGCAACCTGTCCTCCTGCAACCTGTCCTCCTGCAACCTGTCCTCCTACAACCTGTCCTCCTACAACCTGTCCTCCTACAACCTGTCCTCCTACAACCTGTCCTCCTACAACCTGTCCTCCTACAACCTGTCCTCCTACAACCTGTCCTCCTGCAACCTGTCCTCCTGCAACCTGTCCTCCTACAACCTGTCCTCCTACAACCTGTCCTCCTGCAACCTGTCCTCCTGCAACCTGTCCTCCTGCAACCTGGCCTGCTACAACCTGTCCTCCTACAACCTGTCCTCCTACAACCTGTCCTCCTGCAACCTGTCCTCCTGCAACCTGTCCTCCTGCAACCTGGCCTGCTACAACCTGTCCTCCTGCAACCTGGCCTGCTACAACCTGTCCTCCTACAACCTGTCCTCCTGCAACCTGTCCTCCTACAACCTGTCCTCCTACAACCTGTCCTCCTGCAACCTGTCCTCCTGCAACCTGGCCTGCTACAACCTGTCCTCCTGCAACCTGGCCTGCTACAACCTGTCCTCCTACAACCTGTCCTCCTGCAACCTGTCCTCCTACAACCTGTCCTCCTACAACCTGTCCTCCTACAACCTGTCCTCCTACAACCTGTCCTGCTAAAACCTGTCCTCCTACAACCTGTCCTCCTGCAACCTGACCTCCGGCAACCTGACCTCCTACAACCTGTCCTCCTACAACCTGTCCTGCTACAACCTGTCCTCCTACAACCTGTCCTCCTACAACCTGTCCTGCTACAACCTGTCCTGCTACAACCTGTCCTGCTACAACCTGTCCTCATACAACCTGTCCTCCTGCAACCTGGCCTGCTACAACCTGTCCTGCTACAACCTGTCCTGCTACAACCTGTCCTGCTACAACCTGGCCTGCTACAACCTGTCCTCCTACAACCTGGCCTGCTACAACCTGTCCTCCTACAACCTGTCCTCCTACAACCTGTCCTCCTACAACCTGTCCTCCTGCAACCTGTCCTCCTGCAACCTGTCCTCCTGCAACCTGTCCTCCTGCAACCTGTCCTCCTACAACCTGTCCTCCTGCAACCTGTCCTCCTACAACCTGTCCTCCTACAACCTGTCCTACAACCTGTCCTCCTGCAACCTGTCCTCCTATAACCTGTCCTCCTACAACCTGTCCTCCTACAAGGTTTCTATGTGATTCTCGTCTTTTTACCAGCGTCTCATATGGCGCCGATGTTACCATGTTTGTGTGTGCCGCTGGCATGAGTATGGAACTATATCTACTGCCAGATTTCTCTCATTGCCTTCCCCCTTATGGTGAAGATGCCTACTGGAACCACTGGAACATTATCTAACACAGAGCACAGTTACAACCACAACAGACCACTGGAACATTATCTAACACAGTGCACAGTTACAACCACAACAGACCACTGGAACATTATCTAACACAGTGCACAGTTACAACCACAACAGACCACTGGAACATTATCTAGCACAGTGCACAGTTACAACCACAACAGACCACTGGAACATTATCTAACACAGTGCACAGTTACAACCACAACAGACCACTGGAACATTATCTAATACAGTGCACAGTTACAACCACAACAGACCACTGGAACATTATCTAACACAGTGCACAGTTATAAACCCATTAAGATTTCAACTTAGATTCAACAGAGCATTAGTTGTTAAACACGTGGGACAAAATCTTACTGAAGTGACCATACGAGTCATAAATACTCATACTCCGCCCAAGTACAACAGAAAGAAGCAACACTTAGTGGGCCAGCCAGAGGCTTAGGGCCCGCACAGTGGGCCAGCCAGAGGCTTAGGGCCCGCACAGTGGGCCAGCCAGAGGCTTAGGGCCCGCACAGTGGGCCAGCCAGAGGCTTAGGGCCCGCACAGTGGGCCAGCCAGAGGCTTAGGGCCCGCACAGTGGGCCAGCCAGAGGCTTAGGGCCCGCGCAGTGGGCCAGCCAGAGGCTTAGGGCCCGCACAGTGGACCAGCCAGAGGCTTAGGGCCCGCACAGTGGGCCAGCCAGAGGCTTAGGGCCCGCACAGTGGGCCAGCCAGAGGCTTAGGGCCCGCACAGTGGACCAGCCAGAGGCTTAGGGCCCGCCCAGTGGGCCAGCCAGAGGCTTAGGGCCCGCACAGTGGACCAGCCAGAGGCTTAGGGCCTGCCCAGTGGGCCAGCCAGAGGCTTAGGGCCCGCACAGTGGGCCAGCCAGAGGCTTAGGGCCCGCACAGTGGGCCAGCCAGAGGCTTAGGGCCTGCCCAGTGGGCCAGCCAGAGGCTTAGGGCCCGCACAGTGGGCCAGCCAGAGGCTTAGGGCCCGCACAGGAATATCCCTGCAAAAAAAAAATCGCCTTACACTTGTTGGGATTGAATTCCAGCGTTCATTTGTTTGCCCACTGCAAGAGTTTCTCAAAGTCCTGTAACTTCTTGCAGGCCTCTTTAGTTTGTGTACATTTCTCATCAGCTTTGTTTCATCTGCAAACACTGTCATGACTGAGACCGGGAAGGCTATGTAACACCATCAAATGTGTGGAATAATCAGAGGGCGCTAAATATCATTAAGGATGCCAATATGAGAACAGAAATGCATAAGGCAAATGATATCAAAAGTATCCGATTTACCAAGAAGTCTACCGAGGGACAAGTGACCGCGAGGGACGGTTGGGAAGCAAGACACACGCTCGTCCTGGAAGTCAGGACATTCAACAAGGATATGCACGACGGTAAGTGGAACAATGCAGTTTGGAAAATAAGGAGCAGGGTGGCGCTCCATTAAGTGTCCGTGAGTTAAGTGTGTATGGCCAATACGCAGCCTCGCCAAAGCCGTTTCACTCCGCCGGTTACGGTGGCAGGAGGAAGGCCACGGGGACACACTACTCTTAAGAGTACGCAGTTTGTTACCAGTAACAGAAGACCACCAATCCTGCCAACGGGCAAGGATGGCGGAATGAATAGCTGGGTTAAAGTCAGAATAAGGAATTCCTTTACAGGAGATGGGACAAGTGGGGATAGTGTCCCTAGCAACGGCGTCCACATGTTCATTTAAGGACACATCAATATGGCTGGGAACCCAGCAAAACTCCATTGTCTTAAATCTACTGGAGATAAGAAACAGCCAATGTTGAATCTCGACTACCACCGGATGGTCTGGATTAAAGGATTCCAAAGCCATGACGGCATTGCAAGAGTCAACTACAACAACAAAGGAGGATTGACAGCAAGAAAGCAGTTGACAAAGAGCATAAAGAATAGCTTAAAGTTCTGCCGTGAAGATGCTAGTCTCCGGAGGCAGGCGACACACACAGATGTGGTCAGGAAAAACAACAGAGTAGCCTACACTGTCTGCAGACTTGGACCCATCAATGTAGACGGAGATGGAGCGGGAGTGTGAAGGGGGACCCCTCCACGGGGGCAAGGACGGAACAACACAAGGAGAAATATTGGTAACACTAACCGAAAGAGAATTTTGTAGGCGAGACAACCTGACAGAAAGAGGGAGGTGGTGAAGGGGAACAGAAACTACAGGAGGGGTAAAAGTCAAAGCATGACACAGGCGAGAGAGAGGGTGTTGTAAGGTCGTTGTTGTAAGGGCGAAACTGGCGTTGTGTCTCTCCAGGACCGCCGGGTCCTGGAGAGACACAACGCCAGTTTCAACATACAAGCTTAGGGTAGGAGTCGAACAAAAGGCACCAGAGCTGAGGCACAACTTAGTATGGTGCAGAGCATCAAGACAGCGAGGAGTAGAAGGAGAAGCAGACGAGTAAGAAGCAGGGCCACCATAATCGAGTTTAGACAGTACAAGAGAGGAATGTAAAGAGAGGAGTGTGCACCTATCCACTCCCCAAGAAGTATGGAACAAAACCTTAAGTAGGTTAAGAGCCTTAGCCTTCAACTCGGAGGTAAGAGATATGGAGTAACCAAGACAAACGAGGGATGAAGAACGACTTGTTTCAAAGTAAAAGTCATAACACAAGTCTTAGATGTAGAGAACTTGAAGCCATGATCGGTGGCCCAAGACGACACGGCATCAATCACAAGTTGAAGCCGCCGTTGAAGGAGAGGCAAATCATCACCCTGACAGCAAAGGGTAAGATTGTCGACATAGAGAGCGGAGAAGACGCCTGAAGGAAGGAGGAAAGAAGACCATTGAGGGCAACCAGAAAAAGAGTAGTGCTCAGAACACTACCTTGAAGTACAACTTTGTATTGCCGAAAAGAGGCAGAGAGAGTTGTACCAAGCCTCATTCTAAAGGAACAGTGAGAGAGGAAGCTTTGGAGGAAGTGATTACCACGAAGGCCAAAAGAGCGAAGTTGGGCTAGAATATGGTATCTCCAGGTGTAGTCTTAAGCCTTTTCCAGGTCAAAAAGGAGAGCAACAATGTAGGTCTTCGCAGCAAAAGCAGTACGAATATACACCTCCAAGTTCACCAGGACATCTGTCGTGCTGCGGCACTTTCGAAAATCAAATTGAGAAGGGGAGAGGTGGTGGTAGTGTTCCAAGAACCACATCAGACGGACATTGACCATACGCTCAGAGTTTGCAGACTCTGAGCGTATGGTCAACTTGTGAGGGCAATAGGGATGAAGTCCAAAGGGGATGTCCCTAGAGACCCTGGTTTCCGAATAGGGAGTACAACGCCATCGAGCCAGTCCTCAGGGACTGATGATGACTCCCAGACCCAGTTATACAGACTCAGTAAATACTGAGACGTGCACGGAGGGAGATGGTGAAGCATCATAATGAATGTCACTGAGCCAGCTGCTGTAGAACCGCAGAGGGCCAGGGCAGACTGAGGTTCGGTGAGAGAGAGAAGGGATCATTATAGGGAAGGCGGAGATGAGTGCAGAAATCTAAGGAAAGAGATTCAAGAACGGGCTTACGAAGAAGGAAAGATTGAGGAAGATGATAACTGGAGCTAAAAGTAAAAAAATGGGAACCTAGTTCGGTCATGACCATCACTGGATCCGCCACAAGAGTATCACAGAGTTGAGTGGGTTCACCAGAATTCAGATGAGATAGGGAAGAAGAGAGGACGAACGGTTCGAGAAGGCAGCCTCGGGTGTTTGTCAGAACATCAATCCAGAGGGTATGTCGACAGTTAATTAAAATCACCCAACAGGAGCACCGGCTCTGGCAAGGAGTCCAACAGGTGCATAAGATCAGGAAGAGAAAGCGGGACATTTGGGGGGGAAATAAATGGAACAGACTGTATACCATTTACTCACAAAGACACGGGATGCAGAACAGTGGATAGGCGATTGAAAAGTAGGGGACAAAGGGAATATCGGTACGAATCAAGAGAGCAGTAGAGTTAGGAGCCACAGCAAAACCTGTGGGGGGGAGGGGGAAGAGGGAGAGAAAGGAATAACCACCAAAGTGGTCAGAACAAGCACCAGGCATCGGCTCCTGGAGACATACACAAAGCCCTGAAAACTGTGTAATCAGAAGTTGGAGTTCATGGAAGTTAGCATAAAATCCACAAATATTCCATTGAAGGATAGACATTGTCAAAAGGAAAGAGGACAGCAACAAAGAATAATGAAGAAACAAAGGCAATAAAGAACACAGTATATTAAAGAAGCTCAGGATTAGGATCAGGGTCTGTGAAATCAGGGTTAGGGGGCATGGGTAAACTCAGTAAAGACAGAGTTAAGGGAGCAGGAGGACAGACCAGAGGCGGACGGACGGAGTCCGGAGTAGGAGGAGACAACAGAGAGGGGCAGTCAAGGACAGCAGAAGGAGGGGGGGGACAGAAACCGGGGAACGCGCCTCAGAAAGGGCAGCAACCGAGAGAGAGAATCGGGGGCTAAAGAAACGTCCTAAGCTGGGATAGGGGCCCCGACCACTGAAACGGGAGGAGATGCAGTGATAGAGTCAGAGGGAGGGGGCGAGGAAGAAAGCAAGGCTTCTTATCTGCCTGGGAGGGGGAAGGAGAGGGGCCAGGCTTACGTTTCTGACTCAGAGACAGGTGTGCCAGCAACAACGTACTGAGCGACAGCCTCCATAGTCTCGATAGGAGAACAGGAGCGGTCAACATGAAGATCGCTGGGAGGATGATGGGCAACAGCCTGGACAGACCGGCGGCGTGGAGGGCCAAGAGACAGGGAAGGAGGGTTGGGAAGAAGGTTCGAAGGCAGATGGGAAAGAAGACACAGGAGACATGCCTGGACACCCAGCCATCCATTTAGGGCGGCCCCTCACGGACTAACCCTCCAGCGGGCGGTCCGATGACTCACAAGGACCCTACATGGTCCCTGAGTAGTTATCTTGAGGTTATCTTGAGATGATTTCGGGTCTTTTTAGTGTCCCCGCGGCCTGGTCCTCGACCAGGCCTCCACCCCCAGGAAGCAGCTCGTGGCAGCTGACTAACACCCAGGTACCTATTTTACTGCTAGGTAACAGGGGCATAGGGTGAAAGAAACTCTGCCCATTGTTTCTCGCCGGCGCCGGGATCGAACCCAGGACCACAGGATCACAAGTCCAGCGTGCTGTCCGCTCAGCCGACCGGCTCCCTCAGGGTGTACTCAGTACTCAGTACTGAGTACTGAGTACTCAGGGTGTCGTACTCAGGACGTCGTACTCAGCTGTAGGGGCCCGACAGCTGAGTAGACAGCTCGCACATCAGATTCGTAGTCCTGAAGTTCCGGGTTGGATCTCCGGTGCAAACAGAAACAAATGGGCAGAGTTTCTTTCACTCTGATGCTCCCGTTACCTAGCAGTAAATAGGTACCTGGGAGTTAGACAGCTGCTACGGTCTGCTTCCTGGGGGGTATGTAGCAAACAGGAGGCCTGGTCGAGGACCTGGACGTGGGGACGCTAAGCCATAAAATCATCAAGTTAACCTCAAAATAAAAAGATAGTGCCCTTCTGCACGTACATCACCTAAAGTGGGGGGGGGGGGAGACAGGAGAGGGGGCGGAGGCAGCCGTCACGGGTCCCAGGAGGTGTAGGTGAGCCTCACCACAACAAGGCGACACCAGGGAGGAGCCACAGATGATAACGGCGACAATTAAGCAGCTTGAACATGGTGGAGAGTCCTGGTGCTGGAGGAGTAATGTTTACAACTGATGTACAGCGTCTGGCCACACACTGCTATCCACCCCAAGGCGGGTATGTTGCCCTGCCTCTTTTTAATGATCTATTTATACAAACCAAATGTATTTGGCTAAACAATTATTCATTGTGCATATGCGTGTATTCTGGCATACTGCAATGATATGCGTTTAGCTGTTAGATGTAATTACATATCCTGATATGAATTCATTTATGGAGAGCTGCCTCTCTGGGGTGGAGGTCATTATATGGTCGAGATATGCTGATATGACAATGTCTGTCTGTCCCCAGAGAGCTTGGCTTCTTCTATAAGTTGCCATGCCTGGCCTCATGTGCTTTCACAGACCAGTATTAAAACATGCTATAATGTTGGTGGACAAACTTTCCACAGTACTCGGGGTGTCGTACTCGGGGTGTCGTACTCGGGGTGTCGTCCTCGGGGTGTCGTCCTCGGGGTGTCGTCCTCGGGGTGTCGTACTCGGGGTGTCGTACTCGGGGTGTCGTACTCGGGGTGTCGTACTCGGGGTGTCGTACTCGGGGTGTCGTCCTCAGGGTGCCAGTCAGCCCTGGAGGACGTCAAGGACACTCCCACGCCAGGACTCATTACTGGGTGAAGTGAGTCATGAGTTACTCTTACTCACCGTGGGTCGTAGTGGCGGATGGTACACATGTTTAGGAAATTGTTGTGTGTGTGGGGGGGGGGAGGGGGGGTTAAGGGGATGTTGTGTTACCTTACGTAACCTAAGGTAAGGTTACCTTACGTAACCTAAGGTAAGGTTACCTTAACTTACCTTGGCTCCACGCTGGCAAGGTTTACGGGAAGGATAGTCTAGGGTGCCTGGTTGGGGCAGGTACAACAGTGTACCAACACTGGCAGCAGGAACAGCAGTGTACCAACACTGGCAGCAGGTACAGCAGTGTACCAACACTGGCAGCAGGTACAGAAGTGTACCAACACTGGCAGCAGGTACAGCAGTGTACCAACACTGGCAGCAGGTACAGCAGTGTACCAACACTGACGGCAGGTACAGCAGTGTACCAACACTGGCGGCAGGTACAGCAGTGTACCAACACTGGCGGCAGGTACAGCAGTGTACCAACACTGGCAGCAGGTACAGCAGTGTACCAACACTGGCAGCAGGTACAGCAGTGTACCAACACTGGCGGCAGGTACAGCAGTGTACCAACACTGGCGGCAGGTACAGCAGTGTACCAACACTGGCAGCAGGTACAGCAGTGTACCAAAACTGGCGGCAGGTACAGCAGTGTACCAACACTGGCGGCAGGTACAGCAGTGTACCAACACTGGCAGCAGGTACAGCAGTGTACCAACACTGGCGGCAGGTACAGCAGTGTACCAACACTGGCGGCAGGTACAGCAGTGTACCAACACTGGCGGCAGGTACAGCAGTGTACCAACACTGGCAGCAGGTACAGCAGTGTACCAACACTGGCAGCAGGTACAGCAGTGTACCAACACTGGCAGCAGGTACAGCAGTGTACCAACACTGGCGGCAGGTACAGCAGTGTACCAACACTGGCAGCAGGTACAGCACTGTACCAACACTGGCGGCAGGTACAGCAGTGTACCAACACTGGCGGCAGGTACAGCAGTGTACCAACACTGGCAGCAGGTACAACAGTGTACCAACACTGGCAGCAGGTACAGCAGTGTACCAACACTGGCGGCAGGTACAGCAGTGTACCAACACTGACAGCAGGTACAGCAGTGTACCAACACTGGCAGCAGGTACAGCAGTGTACCAACACTGGCAACAGTGTACCAACACTGGCAGCAGGTACAGCAGTGTACCAACACTGGCGGCAGGTACAGCAGTGTACCAACACTGGCGGCAGGTACAGCAGTGTAGCAACACTGGCGGCAGGAACAGCAGTGTACCAACACTGGCAGCAGGTACAACAGTGTACCAACACTGGCAGCAGGTACAGCAGTATACCAACACTGTCGGCAGGTACAGCAGTGTACTAACACTGGCAGCAGGTACAGCAGTGTACCAACACTGGCAACAGGTACAGCAGTGTACCAACACTGGCGGCAGGTACAGCAGTGTACCAACACTGGCAGCAGGTACAGCAGTGTACCAACACTGGCAGCAGGTACAGCAGTGTACCAACACTGGCAGCAGGTACAGCAGTGTACCAACACTGGCGGCAGGTACAGCAGTGTACCAACACTGGCAGCAGGTACAGCACTGTACCAACACTGGCGGCAGGTACAGCAGTGTACCAACACTGGCGGCAGGTACAGCAGTGTACCAACACTGGCAGCAGGTACAACAGTGTACCAACACTGGCAGCAGGTACAGCAGTGTACCAACACTGGCGGCAGGTACAGCAGTGTACCAACACTGACAGCAGGTACAGCAGTGTACCAACACTGGCAGCAGGTACAGCAGTGTACCAACACTGGCAACAGTGTACCAACACTGGCAGCAGGTACAGCAGTGTACCAACACTGGCGGCAGGTACAGCAGTGTACCAACACTGGCGGCAGGTACAGCAGTGTAGCAACACTGGCGGCAGGAACAGCAGTGTACCAACACTGGCAGCAGGTACAACAGTGTACCAACACTGGCAGCAGGTACAGCAGTATACCAACACTGTCGGCAGGTACAGCAGTGTACTAACACTGGCAGCAGGTACAGCAGTGTACCAACACTGGCAACAGGTACAGCAGTGTACCAACACTGGCGGCAGGTACAGCAGTGTACCAACACTGGCAGCAGGTACAGCAGTGTACCAACACTGGCAGCAGGTACAGCAGTGTACCAACACTGGCAGCAGGTACAGCAGTGTACCAACACTGGCGGCAGGTACAGCAGTGTACCAACACTGGCGGCAGGTACAGCAGTGTACCAACACTGGCGGCAGGTACAGCAGTGTACCAACACTGGCGGCAGGTACAGCAGTGTACCAACACTGGCAGCAGTGTACCAACACTGGCAGCAGGTACAGCAGTGTACCAACACTGGCGGCAGGTACAGCAGTGTACCAACACTGGCAACAGTGTACCAACACTGGCAGCAGGTACAGCAGTGTACCAACACTGGCAACCGTGTACCAACACTGGCAGCAGGTACAGCAGTGTACCAACACTGGCGGCAGGTACAGCAGTGTACCAACACTGGCAGCAAGTACAACAGTCTACCAACACTGGCGGCAGGTACAGCAGTGTACCAACACTGGCGGCAGGTACAACAGTGTACCAACACTGGTGGCAGGTACAGCAGTGTACCAACACTGGCAGCAGGTACAGCAGTGTACCAACACTGGCAGCAGTGTACCAACACTGGCAGCAGGTACAACAGTGTACCAACACTGGCGGCAGGTACAACAGTGCACCAACACTGGCAGCAGGTACAGCAGTGTACCAACAGTGGCGGCAGGTACAGCAGTGTACCAACACTGGCAGCAGTGTACCAACACTGGCGGCAGGTACAGCAGTGTACCAACTCTGGCAGCAGTGTACCAACACTGGCGGCAGGAACGGTAGGAGTACAGAGGGTCCGGAAGTTCCCAGGTACACAAAGACACGTGCGAGTAGTGTAAATGTGGACGGAAGTGTGAGTAAGTTAGAGTCACGTCCCGTGAGCCGGGGCTGGCTAGGCGCTCCACGGGGGCGTAACCCGCCCCACCTGCTGCTCCAGTGTTCCCCAGCACTGATTACCCGGAAACTGTGAATGAATCACTGTAATTGGCCAAAGCCCCTCTGTGGCTAGTTCCTGCAACACTATGGCCAGTTGCTCGTGTTGCAGCAACACCAGGGCAAGTTGCTCTTGATGCAGCGACACAAGAGGGGATCTCAGATCTCATCATGCACTAAAGATGACACTGAAGTCAGAGGTCTTCCATACATTAAGTGGGCAGGACTTAATGGCTTATGTTGAGTAGGATCATCAGACAAGGTCGTCAGCGGCCCGTTGTTCACTCTGGATTCTATTTCTGTGACAAATGTCTGAAGTTCTTGAAGATTTATTTTTAGACGGTGTAGAGATTTTCTGAAGGATCTTCTGATAGTTTCTTTTAACCGTTCTTAAAAGCCTCCGTACGGTACATGTCATGGTGTTCCAGGAGGGATAAACGTCCCTCTGCAGGGACACTGTTCCAATGTGGAAGAAACTGAATGATGGGAACAGATTTGCCGTAGACTTGCTTCTCCAGCTACCAAATTGGCTCTGTTATCTGAATGTTGACCAGACCACACACTAGAAGGTGAAGGGACGACGACGTTTCGGTCCATCCTGGACCATTCTCAAGTCGATTGTGAGAATGAGAATCTTGAGAATGGTCCAGGACGGACCGAAACGTCGTCGTCCCTTCACCTTCTAGTGTGTGGTCTGGTCAACATTCTTCAGCCCAGTATTGTGACTCATCGCCTGCATCTGTTATCTCAAATCATCAGCTTAGGACATAATCGACGAGCTGCGAATCTCCAGAAAGTCTGGAAAAAAGATTGAGCAGACATATTGGGTGTTACCTCTTGATGAACACCTCTGGTAGTAGCACAGGTGAAGAGATGCACGTCTTACTAAGTCGTTTAGCTGCAGTCCCTCTGTTAGATATATAGCTCCTGTATAATCATCTCCTGACGTCTCGAAAGGATGTAGATGGACCCCACTCGTTCCTTTGGTAGTGGTGGTGGTGGCCCCTGGATAAGGGCAAGATCTTACAGTGTACCTTTGGCATATCATGCAATTTTTCAAAATTGATTTGACTGAATGTCTCCCTTGAGGAATCCAGTACTGTTGCGTGTGTCTAACACTCATCCATGCTTGGTGATTTGTTGATGTGTAATACAATGAACCTTGTGATTTAATGCTTCTTTGGTAAAAGCCATGGATGCACAGTATCTATAGATTGATATCTGCGTGTTTCAGTCTTCCTCCACAACGCAGTGTTATGATTATTTTGTTCTATCCACAGACCGAGATCTTGTATCAACTTATGAGGAAGATTTTCAGTCATTCTCATAAGTTTCTCTCTGGACTTGTCTTACCCAATAGATCAGTGCTTCTGGAAAACTGTATTTTATGTTGCCTTTCACGAGACGATGGAACACATTTTGTGTTACTTTGATTAATTTGATGAGCGAGGAGTAAGGAGTACTGTCCAAGACTGATGTTTGGGCTCGCGGCCTGGTGGTAGTTATGGATTGTCACAATGTCCTGTGGCTTTTGTTCCGGCCAACTACCATTCACTGACCATCCAGACCCATGAAACCAAACATCTGCCTTTGCTAAATGTTTAAACGTCATCCCTCTTGATAAGAGATCAGCTGGATTATGTTTAGCTGGTACATGCAACCATTGAAAGCCTGCAGAAATTGTCCTTATTTCTGAGACGCGATTTGTTACATAAGGGGGTTGACTGTGGTCGTTCCGTACCTATTACACGACTGCTTCGTTGTCAGACCATTTAATAACTGCAACACCATGGTGTTGCTGTTACAAAGTGTTGACATGCAACACTTTGATGCTCATGGTAGACAAGATTTGTTTGATATGCACAGCTAAGCGTGTGGCTGTAAGCAATGCAGTTAGTTCCATCTGAGGCAAAGTCCTCTTCTTCAATGGAGCGACTCTGGCCTTAGAGGTGATCACATATGATTAATAGGAAGTCATTAAGTAAGCACAAGCTCTGAAAGCTCTGGCTGACGAGTCTGCGAATGCATGAAGTGTTACTTCACCATTTTCCTCAACTATGTGTCTTGGAAAGATTATTTGTTCAACTAAAGTCTGTTCATGAGCTACCTCCATCCATGCCTTTTGTAACTGGGGTGGAAGTGGATCATCGCAACTAACTTTTGTCTTCCAAGCTTCTTGCACCAATAAACACCATTTACTTGTTAAAGAGTTTAATAGACCAAGTGAGTCGAATACTTTGCTAACCTCTGAAAGCAAGTCCATTTTTGTAACAATGCAATGGTTTACTGGTATTGATTAAATGAATATGGTATCTGAGGCAAGAGCTCATCCCATACCCGATACTTTTTGAGACTGAGGTACGAGATATTGTAGGTAGTCTCTCTCGATTTGATTATTCAATGTTGCATTATTTGAGGCCCATGACTGTAGTGGCATACAGTCACTACAGTCCTGGCTCCTTGCAGTTCCTTGTTGGCCTCTTTGATATATTTGTAACAGTTCATTCATAATGTTAACTCTCCTTTGAAAATTATCTATGCATAGATTTTGACTGATTCCAGACTTATTTATTTATTTTATTTATTTATATATTTACAATAAGGTACATTGGGGGATAACAGAGAACAGAGTTTAAGTTGAAATTACAATCTTGTAAAGCCAATAGCACGCATAGCGTTTCGGGCAAGTCCTTAAACTAACAGAAGGTTTTAGAGAAATAAGAGTAAAATTGATAAAAAGTATTTAACAGGTACTTTACAGCTTTACTTTACAAGTACAGATGATTTTAAGTAGGATAATTACAGTAAAATTATAAAAAAAAAAAAGTTTACAGGTACATTGCAAGAATTTGTGTCACTTTTGACACAAAAGCAGATCAGAACAATACACAATAATGAACAAGGAATGCTAAGTACAATTAGGATAACATCTCAGGGTTATACATTGGATCACTGAAGCACAATATGAGGATCATTACAAGGAGTAATGCAGTAGAATATGCACTCAATACAACAACCATGATAACAGATGATCTAAGATTACAATGGTACAGTAATATGTCTTAGGTACAAAGAATGGGGGATTGGGAAGCACTAGAAACAGTGCGAAGATAAAGCACCAGGTAGAAGACTATGAAGATGAAATTAGGTTCTTTTTGGTTATATTTTTGAATGAGGCAAAAGGACAGGTTTTCAGTTCATTAGGGAATGAGTTCCATATACTGGGTCCCTTTATTTGCATAGAGTGTTTACACAGATTTAGTATGACTCTGAGGATATCAAAGAGATATTTATGTCTGGTGTGGTGGGCAAGGGTTCTATTACATCTGTCCAGGAAGAGTTTCAGATCAAGGTTTACACTTAAGAAAAGGGTTTTGTAAATGTAGTTGGCACGAGAGAATGTATGGAGTGAATTTTGGTTTAGCATGTTTAGGGATTTAAACAGGGGAGCTGTGTGTTGTCTGAAAGCAGAGTTTGTTATTGTCCTGATAGCAGATTTCTGCTGGGTGATGATGGGCTTGAGGTAGTTTACAGAGGTTGAACCCCAAGCACAGATACGATAGGGATAGTATCCCTATAGGGATACTATCCCTATAGGGATAGTATCCCTAGTAGGATAGGGATAGATAAGTGCATAATAGAGTGAGAGGAGAGCAGAGTAGGGTACATAATATCTGATCTTAGACAGTATACCAACTGTTTTAGAAACCTTTTTAGTTATGTGTTGTGTGTGGGAGCTGAAGTTGAGTCTCTTGTCTAGGTATAGACCAAGGAACTTTCCATAATTTTGATTGATAATGTTAACATTATCTATCTGAAACTGAATTGCATTTGTTGATTTGCTTCCAAATAAGATGTAGGAGGTCTTTTTTATGTTTAGTGTTAGTTTGTTGGTTAACATCCATAAGTGGACTTTTTTTAGTTCATTGTTTACAATATTATTTAACATGAGTGGGTTGGGGGTCAGAGTAGATGAGAGTAGTATCATCAGCAAACAATATAGTTTTAAGCATGTTAGAGACATTATACAGGTCATTGATGTATATAAGAAATAGGAGAGGTCCTAGGATGCTGCCCTGTGGCACCCCTACGCTTAATGGTAGAGTGGGAGAGGTTACATCATTGATGGTTACATATTGGTGTCTGTCACTAACATAGGATCGGATATAGATGAGGGCAAGGCCACAGACTCCATAATTGCGGAGTTTAAGTAAGAGGTCGTTATGGTTAACAGTATCAAAGGCCTTTCTCAGGTAAATGAAGAGTCCAATCGGAAACTCGCTTTTGTCAAGGGTTGAGTAGATTAAGTCAAACAGACGAACAATTGCATCATTGGTACTCTTTTAGGAGCGGAAGCCAAACTGACAGGGACATAGTATGTTGAATTTTACGAGGTAGGAGTAGAGCTGTTTGTAAATAACGTTTTCAAATATTTTTTATAATAAAGATAGATTTGATATGGGTCTAATTATTTATGTCTGCCGTGTCACCACCTTTATGAACTGGCGTTACTCTTGCTTTTTTTTTAAGGATATCAGGGAAGGTGTGACACTCTAGAGATTTATTGAACAGCAGAGCTATAGGTGGTGCAAGGGCATGGGAGGCGCTCTTGTATACAATGGATGGTATTTCACTAATGTTCCCAGCTGTGGTTTTTAGTGAGTGTATGATGGATTTAGCAGTCTCCGTGGTGTAGTGGTAAGACACTCGCCTGGCGTTCCGCGAGCGCTATGTCATGGGTTCGTATCCTGGCCGGGGAGGATTTACTGGGCGCAAATCCTTAACTGTAGCCTCTGTTTAACGCAACAGTAAAATGTGTACTTGGATGAAAAAACGATTCTTCGCGGCAGGGGATCGGATTCCAGGGACCGTAGGATTAAGGACTTGCCCGAAACGCTACGCGTACTAGTGGCTGAACAAGAATGTAACAACTCTTGTATATATCTAAAAAAAAAAAAAAAAAAACAACAACATCTGTAGGGCTGACCGGTGAGAGGAGAAGAGAGTTTGGATAGCTGCCTGAGAGATATGTGGTAACATGTGTCTGGGTCTGTGGGATTTTTCGGGCAAGGTTAGCACCAATCGATGAAAAAAGCTATTATATTCAGTTGCTGTTTCAAGGTGTGTTGCAGGTGTATAACCATCCTTGGAGATTTTTATCTTGTTATGTGAATGTTTTTTTTTAGCTCCTAGAATCTTAGACATGGCTCTCCATGTGCTTCTCATGTTGCCTTTTGCTTCTTTGAATCTATTCTCATAATAGGAACGCTTTCTCTTCTTATTATACTGGTAAGCACTGATGGGTACCTCTTAACTACTTCCTTTGCAACTTGGCCAATCCTATGTTTTTTTCATATTCATGTTTCCGGTCGATTGCATTTAATATGCCATTAGTGAGCCAGGGATGATTTGACATTTTGCCAGTAACTTGGTTGGTGAGGAGAGGACAGTAAGTATTGTAAAGGCTTAGAATTTTGTAGAGGAAGAGGCTAGTTAAGGAATTTATATCCTGTGTATTATTAAATTCAGATTCCCAGTTTATATTGAGGAAGGGACTGGGTGATTTTTGTAGATGAGTGTCTAGAGTTTCCTGTAACATGAATGGGCTGGATGCTACTCCAAATAGGACAGAAGAGAATCTATAAGTTACAATACGACTATTTACATCTTCCGGGTCCTCTACCCATAAAAACTTAGTGAAGTCTCTATCTTCTTCATGTAAGCCAACTGTTAGAAAAGCTTTGCTAATGTCAGCTGTATATGCATATTTGTTAAGTCTAAACTTTAATTGTATGTCATACAACTTTTGTGTTAAACTTGGACCTGTTTGCAGGCAATCATTTAGACATGTTGCTTGAGGTCCAGATTTAGAGCTACAATTAAAAACTATTCGTAAAGGAGTTGTGTTTTTATTCTGTGATTACGGCCATGTGGTGGAAGTAATGGTCTTGTTGCTTATTGTCATGTTTCATGACTTAGCTGTTGCTTAGCAATTTATTTTGTAGGTGTTGAGCAATAATCTCATGACAGAGATTGAAATGCTCTGGCCTTTTTCTTAGCCTTGCTAACAGTAATTTAATCATTACTGTTCACAATATGATTTTTGTGATCATTGTTGCACAGTAATTTAAATTGACCATAAGCAACATTATATTTGGTTGGTAACGTTTTATGGCTAAGTTTCCAAGGTAACCTTACCCAATATTGTCTATCATGGTACTGCACAGTTTCTAAGTACTGGTTATATGTACAGACACAACCCGTTCTCACACTTGCTTTCAGTCAATATTGGCTTATTTAATAAGTGCATATGTGACATACTAATTGATTGTGAATATTTTAGTTTACCTTGAAAAGCTTCATAGAAAACACAGACCTCACCTAACCTTCTTAGTATGTTAAGATAAGCATCTTATTGCTTTTTATTTACAATTATTACTTAACCTATCAATGGTATAGGTTAAATAATTGTAGTTAAGAAGCAATAAGATGCTTATCTTAACATACTAAGAAGGTTAGGTGAGGTCGGTGTTTTCTATGAAGCTTTTCAAGGTACACTGAAATATTCACAATCAATTAGTATGTCACATATGGACTTATTAAATAAGCCAATATTGAATATAAGCAAGTGTGAGAACGTGTTGACAGACATCATCAGGACTTGGGTGTTCTGGAATTATTCCTATTGCATCAATTTCCCACAATTTAGGTACAGATTCTAATCCATGGTCAATTATGTGAGGAATGGCAAGTGGTGATTGTTCACTGCCCAGCCAGGCTACAATTACAGTCTCTCCATGATGCAATTTTTCATGAGTTGAAGGTTCATGATCTAGTACAGGTCCTGACATCAATAAGTCTCCTGCTGATTGAAGTAAATTCATACCCATGATTTCTTTTGATCCCAAAATGAATTGGTGATAATAATCAGCTCTTATCAAAATTCCGATATTCCCAATGTGGTCAGAATAAATCAAAGAATTTGCCAGTTTAATTCCTTGTTCTGTTAGGAATTTTGTGGTGGCTCCGAGACCAGTTACTTTTAGGTCTGTAGGAACTTTGTCCACCAAAATATCTTGAGGTTATCTTGAGATGATTTCGGGGCTTTAGTGTCCCCGCGGCCCGGTCCTCGACCAGGCCTCCACCCCCAGGAAGCAGCCCGTGACAGCTGACTAACTCCCAGGTACCTATTTACTGCTAGGTAACAGGGGCATTCAGGGTGAAAGAAACTTTGCCCATTTGTTTCTGCCTCGTGCGGGAATCGAACCCGCGCCACAGAATTACGAGTCCTGCGCGCTATCCACCAGGCTACGAGGCCCCTAATTATAGACAAATAGCTATGACTTTTTTCTAGTACGTACCTGGACAGACTTTAAGCTTTACTTCTTGATAGGGTTGATGACCTGAATTAGTAAAAACCCTGATATACTTATGTATACTTCATTTGAAAATTTAAGTCGTAAATTTTCTGCTGCCTTTTTTGCTAATTCTTTGTGAGTCTTGATCAAACATGCCTCTTGTTTGATTGCAAGCTCCTTGATTGATTAAGTGCAGCTGTGCTGTTGGTAATGTTGCCGTAGTAATTGTTTTTGCTACTAAGGCATTAGCATCGCTGTATCTTACAGAATTGTACAGCTGGTGAGGAATTACTGTATCCTCTTTTGGCTTTGCCTGAGATGCAAATTGTTTATTGGTTGTCTGTGATCTAGACTGAGTGTTGATATCACCACAGAGTGCTGTGTGATGTACACTTTTATGACAATAATGGCAAGTCTGCAATTGAGTGTTACACTCACTCGAATCATGCTTCTGCAAACAATGGATGCACCTGTTAAGAGATTTCAGATGATCGAGTCTACTGACACAGTCTGTATAGACACTACACTGATATACTGCACGTGCTCCCTGACACAATAAACATATTGGAGCACTCGTAGCTCCTTTTGTCTTATCTGCCTTGGAAGCTTAATTTCCTAGAGTCCTATTTACTGTGGGTGATATTGAATATGAGCCGACATTACTGTTTCCACTTTGCGGAAGATGAGTTTTGTAGCCTTGATTAATGATTGAATGATTGGACATTCTTGTTCTTGTCTGAGGATTCAGGTTTAGTGGATTTATCTTATGTTCTAAGTTTCCCTCTACTTTGTAATCTTTGTTCGTAAGCTCAAAGTCCATCAAAGATCTGTTTCAGTGAAAAAATGTTGAAGTTATAATGGGAGCAGAAGGCTGTCTATGATTTCATTAAATAGTTTCCTTTGTATGATTAACTTTATAAGCCACTCTGCATCTCCTGCTGGTACTTTATACAATAATAATAATAATAATTTTTATTTATAATAATAATAATAATTTTTATTTATAATAATAATAATAATTTTTATTTATAATAATAATAATAATTTTTATTTAGGTAAGGTACATACATAGAGATTTTACAAAGTTTGTTGGCTTTATAGATAGTGCTAGTACATACAATGCCTAAAGCCACTATTACGCAAAGCGTTTCGGGCAGGTGCTTAAGTACTGACGGCTTTGATTATCAATTCTATAGACAATTGAAATGAGTGTAGTGATTCATAAGTTGTATTAGGAGAGGGTAAATCCAATGATTCGTATGAGAGACGTGCAATTGCAGTCTCCTTATCACTAGTTATCATATAACCACTGTATGGCATGGTCATAATTGTCATCTGTTAATGACACGTTCAAGTTCAAGTTCAAGTATGTTTATTGAGATAAGCAAGAAATACATCTCAAAGGGATAGAGTAGCTTAGGCTATTTCTACCCCGTTTGACACGTTTGCTATGACCTGCATGGCCACTCCATTTAATTGGTCTTGCAGATATGGAAATTTAGTAACCTTCCTAAGAGAAGCCTTGGAATGTATTATAGATTTAAACACTTCCCATTCATCTTCATCCTTGCCCTCAAAATATGGTAAATGTACCTTCGGGAGCTTGGCTTCAATATGTGGGACAGTTGAGGTACCAATTGGATGATTGGTACCTGATCATCCAACCTGATTGGATGAGCTCATATTTGGCTGGCCTACTGCGTGTGATACAAGTTTGAGTAAAGGGTCTAGTTGATTGTGAATTGTATCTTCATAAATAACTGTTTCAGCTTGGATATCCTGATGTTCCTCTTTGCTTAGATCTGCTTTGGCCATTTCTATTAAATAAATCTCTGAAATGCGTTTGATCTGTTCAAATTTAGCCACAGCAGCTTTGAATTATCCAGAGTTATGTAATCAGGAAATGGTTGCCTAGCGAACTTTTGACATTTGTCAGTCATTTTAGGCGAGTGATTTTGTAGACCCATGAGTGGCCATTTATTCCAGGTTTCAGCGGCTGGTGGAGGACTAGAAGTCATTTTGATTTTTTAATAAATTAATCTTTTTGAGATAAATAAGAATAAATGTATATATATTTTTTATAACTGATTTATTTATCCTGTCTACTTAGGCAATGATTCCAAAGATCGTCCTTCTATAACTTCCTGGAATCTGGATGTAACAGGCCACACAATTATAAAAAATGTAACAATTTGGTTATATTCGACCCATATGAACCAAGTTGATGAATGGTAATAATTGTTTAGAAATGGTAAATGGCACTATTTTTGCACAATTATTACTTGATATATTACCCTGGTAAAGGTTTAATAAAATCCTGTAGAATTGTCCTACTGTTTTTACCTGAAATGGGGTTTGGCACGGTTGATTATAGATATATTGTAATAAATGTTCTTATGAGTATGAAACACTTTTTTAAGAGTTTGCAGTAATGAGCAGCTCTGAAAATTAGTTGATTAAAGATAATGGTGGGTAATACACTTAAATATGTGTGTGTATAATGCTACCACAAGTGGGGTATAATGGTAGATATGAAATAGATGCAGTTGTCGTGTTACAACTGAAAAAATAAGCACTTTGGTATTCAGCACAGAAAAATTACTAGTATGCTATGAATGTCTACCAGATATATATATGCACACATAGACGCGATAAAGCACCTAAATTATTGGGATCGTCTCAAAGCCCTCTAAATGTACTCACTAGAAAGGAGACGAGAGAGATACCAAATAATATACACGTGGAAAATACTGGAGGAACAGGTCCCAAATCTACACAGTAAAATAACAACATACTGGAGTAAACGATATGGAAGCAAATGCAGAATAGAACCAGTGAAGAGCAGAGGTGCCATAGGCACAATCAGAGAACACTGTATAAACATCAGAGGTCCGCGGTTGTTCAACGTCCTACCAGCGAACATCAGAAATATTGCCGGAACAACCGTGGACATCTTCAAGAGGAAACTAGATAGTTTCCTCCAAGGAGTGCCGGACCAACCGGGCTGTGGTGGGTATGTGGGCCTGCGGGCCGCTCCAAGCAACAGCCTGGTGGACCAAACTCACACAAGTCAACCTGGCCTCGGCCCGGGCTTGGGGAGTAGAACTCACAGAACCCCATCAACCAGGTATCAAACGAAGGACATGGTGGTCTTAGGCCACTGAACAATATGTTCACTTAGATGTACAGTATTGGCTGATACGCTAGATTATGTATAATTATTCAAATTCAAATAAAGAAGTTTATTATGTATTTTGCCATTGAAATATTCGGTTACAAGAAGGACCATAAATGTGGGGAAAATACCATTATTGACAAAAGAGGAGAATTACATAGGACTTGGAAATTAATTGTCGAATATATTTCATTAAAATGCAAAAATATAAAATGCACCTTCTTATCTAAGGGCAAAGGCCCTAAGTCTGGGCTGTATGGCCAATTTCTCTTTGACCTTGATAGTGGTAATGGGCTGTAGCAGGTAGGCTTCTCAAAGCTGAGCTAATTCATTGACAGCAGAACCACAATATACCTGCAAGTATTACAACACATTTAGCTTGTATTTTATACAAGGATAAGATAATTAACATAGTTAATTAACATAGATAACATAGATAGATAGATAACATAGATAACATAGATAATTAACATCACTGGTACAGTTCATTATCAAAGATCTGAACATTATGCACATTCTATCGTAGCTCTAAAAATAGTGCAGAGGCCAATAATCAAATGCTAATAACCACAAGTTGTATTATGCAAGTATTATATATACAAACATGCAAACAAAATATTTTACATGAAGGATTCAGGAATGGAAGAGGTTCAGTCACTGGAAGGTTACATCAAACTTACTATTGATGAGGCGTTTCCTCGCTGCCTAACGACTCAATTTATATGATTGTATTAATGTGATAACGCATGTAATTGGCCAATTTACGTTCTAAAACAATCAATAACTTATCCTGAATTGAGAACTGGAGCTTGTCTGAGAGTTACCGGAAGATATCTCTCTTATCGAGACCAGGCTGTGTATTATGCTGATGATATAACAGCTTTGATGTTGATTATGTTTCTAGTAGTGTTTGCTGTAGGATGGATACTTGTAGCAATAGCTAGGATGTCATTAATGCAACCAATCCTCAAAAACATAACGTCGCTTTTCAATCGTATAGAAGGGTGAGGGCATCGTATACGCACTATGGCCAAAACTGGACGTAATTTGAAATGAAATCGACCCACGAAAGTGACGTACAGTCCCGTTTTCTGCTATAGGTCCTCTGGCTTTGTCTGTTAGGTTAGGAGAGGAAACTTTCAATTAATAGTTTTCATGACGTTTTGAAACCTTAGGATAATTTCCTGCCCTCCTAACCTACCAGAGGACCAACAACTTGCTGTTATAGGGAAAATGCAAAATATATTTTCAGATTTTTTTCATTTTTAAATTACATCCATTAACGGGCAAGCGGCCAAATTCAGACATAATTTGTAAGAGGATAGGCTGTGATGGTGGAAGCTCGAGAGTTTCTTTGTACATGAGCTCGTCCTCACTGATATAAGTTCTTATGGTCGAATGCTATGTCAAATTATAGACTAAGGACTCCCCCGAGCATCTAGGGAGCCACCGTTGGTGATTCAATAAGTAGTTTGTGGGGTAATGTCCGTTGACAATGTTCTCCAACACCAGACACAGGAGGTCACCGTCGCCACGTCCACACCCGCCCCGGTCCTGGGCGCTTCTGCCCCGGCGGCGGCGGCGGCGGCCCGCTCCTCCACTCTCATGCTGCCCACAATCATTATACATGGATTATATTCATTACCTAGACTGATTATAGTGATAATGTTGGATTACAAGATAATCACATTGTGAATTTAAAAATTATTGATAGTACTTAATGGTATAATTTATCCTTCATTAAAGAATTTTGAAAATACATCACCGGAAGCTATAATTCTGTTCCAACAATTTGATTATCAGTTCCTTCTGGAAACTTCTTGATTCTTGATATAACATGTACAATGTCTCGTAGGTATTGAGCCCAATGGCGTACTTGACCAAACGGTCATGTAGGATCACGATGTAGATACTGATAAATCTTAAATCATCAGTAGAGATATGATTCTGATGTAAAATATAGATATGATATGGAAATATTACATTTCTTAGATGATAATATTGATATAGTGGGTGGAATTTTTCCACATTGTTACAGCAAGGGTGAGGGCGTTACAGGAAGGGTGAGGGCGTTACAGGAAGGGTGAGGGCATTACAGGAAGGGTGAGGGTGTTACAGGAAGGGTGAGGGCATTACAGGAAGGGTGAGGGTGTTACAGGAAGGGTGAGGGCGTTACAGGAAGGGTGAGGGCGTTACAGGAAGGGTGAGGGCGTTACAGGAAGGGTGAGGGCATTACAGGAAGGGTGGGGGCGTTACAGGAAGGGTGAGGGCGTTACAGAAAGGGTGAGGGCATTACAGGGAGGGTGAGGGCATTACAGGGAGGGTGAGGGCACTACAGGAAGGGTGAGGGCGTTACAGGAAGGGTGAGGGCGTTACTGGGAGGGTGAGGGCATTACAGGAAGGGTGAGGGCGTTACAGGGAGGGTGAGGGCACTACAGGAGGCGTGAGGGCGTTACAGGGAGGGTGAGGGATTACAGGAAGGGTAATGGCATTACAGGGAGGGTGAGGGCGTTACAGGAAGGGTGAGGGCGTTACAGGAAGGGTGAGAGCATTACAGGAAGGGTGAGGGCATTACAGGAAGGGTGAGGGCGTTACAGGAAGGGTGAGGGCGTTACAGGAAGGGTGAGGGCGTTACAGGGAGGGTGAGGGCATTACAGGAAGGGTGAGGGCGTTACAGGGAGGGTGAGGGCGTTACAGGAGGCGTGAGGGCGTTACAGGGAGGGTGAGGGCATTACAGGAAGGGTGAGGGCATTACAGGGAGGGTGAGGGCGTTCAGGAAGGGTGAGGGCGTTACAGGAAGGGTGAGAGCATTACAGGAAGGGTGAGGGCATTACAGGAAGGGTGAGGGCGTTACAGGGAGGGTGAGGGCATTACAGGAAGGGTGAGGGCGTTACAGGGAGGGTGAGGGCGTTACAGGAGGCGTGAGGGCGTTACAGGGAGGGTGAGGGCATTACAGGGAGGGTGAGGGCGTTACAGGAAGGGTGAGGGCGTTACAGGAAGGGTGAGGGCGTTACAGGAAGGGTGAGGGCGTTACAGGAAGGGTGAGGGCGTTACAGGAAGGGTGAGGGCGTTACAGGGAGGGTGAGGCATTACAGGAAGGGTGAGGGCATTACAAGAGGGGTGAGGGCGTTACAGGGAGGGTGAGGGCATTACAGGAAGGGTGAGAGCATTACAGGGAGGGTGAGGGCATTACAGGAGGCGTGAGGGCGTTACAGGGAGGGTGAGGCATTACAGGAAGAGTGAGGACGTTACAGGAGGCGTGAGGACGTTACAGCAGGGGGTGAGGGCGTTACAGCAGGCGTGAGAGCATTACAGGAGGCTTGAGGGCGTTACAGGGAGGGTGAGGGCGTTACAGAAGGTGTGATGGCGTTACAGTAGGGGTGAGAGCGTTACAGAAGGTGTGATGGCGTTACAGTAGGGGTGAGGGCGTTACAGAAGGTGTGATGGCGTTACAGTAGGGGTGAGGGCGTTACAGGAGGCGTGAGGGCGTTACAGTAGGGGTGAGGGCGTTACAGGTGTGATGGCGTTACAGTAGGGATGAGGGCGTTACAGGAGGCGTGAGGGCGTTACAGTAGGGGTGAGGGCGTTACAGAAGGTGTGATGGCGTTACAGTAGGGATGAGGGCGTTACAGGAGGCGTGAGGGCGTTACAGTATGGGTGAGGGCGTTACAGAAGGTGTGAGGGCGTTACAGCAGGCGTGAGAGCATTACAGGAGGCTTGAGGGCGTTACAGGAGGCGTGAGGGCGTTACAGGAAGAGTGAGGGCATTACAGGAGGTGTGAGGGCGTTACAGAAGGTGTGAGGGCGTTACAGCAGGCGTGAGAGCATTACAGGAGGCTTGAGGGCGTTACAGGAGGCGTGAGGGCGTTACAGGAAGAGTGAGGGTATTACAGGAGGTGTGAGGGCGTTACAGCAGGCGTGAGAGCATTACAGGAGGCTTGAGGGCGTTACAGCAGGCGTGAGAGCATTACAGGAGGCTTGAGGGCGTTACAGCAGGCGTGAGGGCGTTACAGGAGGTGTGAGGGCGGGCAGGAATGCGGCCAGCCCTCTGCTCCACTACTGCCAGCTTGCTAAATGTCAAGGCTTACTGGCCGGGCTCCACGTCCCGGGCTGGTCTCAACCTGTACCCCACACTGGGCTGGTGTGCCCTCCTCTCCTTCCTCTCTCTGGCTAGGGCTGACCCCTGTCCACGGATGGTCAAGGTCACTGGACAGTCTCCTGTCCCACGGGTGGTCAAGGTCACTGGACAAAACTGACAAGTCTCCCCTTCTAGCCATCAACCAAACAAAACAGTCCGTTCTCTCTCTCCTAATGCGTCACATTCTTTACGGAATAAATCTTGTATAAAATGCGACGTATTTGTGAACGTTAAGGCACCTTATCAGACCACAAGCTTATTGAGGCGCAAACTACCATCAATACTCATAATAGGCCTAAAATAGTGATTAAGCGAGAGGGGTTATTCAGTAAATTAAATTTTAATAATAAGAGGATAGACTGGGAGAAAATAAACAGGGAACTTACAAACATTCAATGGGAAAATGTTCTAAGAAATAAAAATCCTACATAAGGAATAGAAAAACTGACTTCTGAAGCATATTTACAGTCTCCGTGGTGTAGTGGTAAGACACTCGCCTGGCGTTCCGCGAGCGCTATGTCATGGGTTCGTATCCTGGCCGGGGAGGATTTACTGGGCGCAATTCCTTAACTGTAGCCTCTGTTTAACGCAACAGTAAAATGTGTACTTGGATGAAAAAACGATTCTTCGCGGCAGGGAATCGTATTCCAGGGACCTGCCCGAAACGCTACGCGTACTAGTGGCTGTACAAGAATGTAACAACTCTTGTATATATCTCATATGAAGTCTGTCTGAAACATGTTCCTTTGAGGAAAGCCAGAAAGAGATCCAACGTAGAAAGAGAACGCAGACGACACTATAAACGAAGGAAAAAATAAAGGAAATTCTTAAGCAAACACAACTTTCCATACAAAGAAGGAAGAATTTAAACAGAGAGATTGAAGAAATCGAACAGAGACTTAAGCATTCATATCAAATTGAAGAAATGCAAGTAAAACAAAAAGCAATACAAGAGATAATGAAAGACACAAAATATTTCTTCACATATGCTAAATCAAAAGCGAAAACCACTGCCAGTATTGGACCTATTCGTATTAGTGAAGGTTCATACACTGAGGATGACAAAGAAATTAGTGAAATCCTAAAAAAGCAGTATGAGGACATGTTTAGCACTCCGATACTCAGCATGAAAGTGGAAGATCCGGACAACTTCTTTATGCATGATATCCAAACACCTGTAAATATAACCGATATCAACACGAGCGTGGCAGATTTTGAAAGAGAAATTGACAATACGCCCATGCACTCGGCCCCAGGTCCAGACTCATGGAAATTCAATATTCATAAAGAAATGCAAAGTGCCAGTAGCACAGGCACTCAGTACAGTGTGGAGGAAGAGCTTGGACACGGGGGAGATACCAGATGCACTTAAAGCAGCAGACATTGCCCCTCTACACAAAGGAGGGAGCAAAGCATTAGTAAAGAATTATAGACCAGTTGCACTAACGTCCAACATAATAAAAATATTTGAGATAGTGATCAGGAGTCAGGTCACTAGATTCATGGAGACCAATGACCTCCACAATCCTGGCCAACATGAATTTAGAGCAGGAAGATCATGCCTCTCACAGCTACTTGACCACTATGACAAAATCACTGAGGCATTAGAGGAAAAACACAATGCAAATGTGGTGTACACAGACTTCGCAAAGGCATTCGATAACTGTGACCATGGAGTGATAGCACGCAAAATGAGGTCAATGGGAATAACTGGTAAAGTAGGACGCTGGATACTCAGTTTTCTGTCGAACAGAACACAGAGTAACAGTCAACTATAAAAAATAGAGTCCAAGCGCAGTTAAAAGCTCAGTACCTCAAGGTACAGTCCTTGCACCGCTACTGTTCCTTATTCTCATATCAGATATAGACAAAAATACAAGTCACAGCTTCGTGTCATCCTTTGCAGATGACACAAAAATCAGCATGAAAATTACCTCTGCTCAAGTCATAGAAAAACTACAAGCAGATATTAACAAAGTTTTCGACTGGGCAGCAGAAAATAACATGATGTTTAACAGTGATAAATTCCAGGTACTCAGGTACGGTAAAAATGAGGATCTGAAACATAATACACGGTACAAAACACAATCAAATCTGCCCATAGTAGGAAAAATGCATGTCAAGGATTTGGGAATAATGATGTCCGACGATCTAACGTTTAGGGAGCATAACCAAGCAAATATTGCGTCAGCCAGAAAAATGATCGGATAGATTACGAGAACTTTCAAATCCAGGGATCCCATCACAATGGTTGTACTCTTCAAGTCACTTGTGTTGTCCCGTCTTGAGTACTGCTCAGTACTCACTTCCCCCTTCAGAGCAGGAGAGATTGCTGAAATAGAGGGAATACAGAGAACATATACGGCACGCATAGACGAGATAAAACACCTAAATTATTGGGATCGTCTCAAAGTTCTCCAAATATACTAGAAAGGAGACGAGAGAGATACCAAGTAATATACACATGGAAAATACTGGAGGGACAGGTCCCTAATCTACACAGTAAAATAACAACGTACTGGAGTGAACGATATGGAAGAAAATGCAGAATAGAACCAGTGAAGAGCAGAGGTGCCATAGGCACAATCAGAGAACACTGTATGAACATCAGAGGTCCGCGGTTGTTCAACGTCCTCCCAGCAAGCATACCCACCACAGCAAGCATACCCACCACAGCAAGCATACCCACCACAGCAAGCATACCCACCACAGCCCGGTTGGTCCGGCACTCCTCCAGGGAGTGCCGGACCAACCGGACTGTGGTGTGTATGTGGGCCTGCGGGCCGCTCCAAGCAACAGCCTAGTGGACCAAACTCTCACAAGTCAAGCCTGGCCTCGGGCCGGGCTTGGGGAGTAGAACAACTCCCACAACCCCATCCAAATGAATAATGTTGACGATTTTATTCTGCCTCGATAGTTTAGGAGACAGACAGACAGCCTCGCGGGTGAACGGAAAGTATGCTCGAGGGTCGCAGTCCTAAGGTCCCGGGTTCGATTTCCGGCCGATGCAAACACAAAGAGGCGGAGTTTTTCACCTCATGCCCCTGTTCACCTCGCAATGCACCTCCCAGTAACGCTGGAGTTATGCAGCTGCTCCCCTCCCATACCATTACCAGTGTCCCCCTCCCATACCATTACCAGTGTCTCCCTCCCATACCATTACCAGTCTCCCCCTCCCATACCATTACCAGTGTCCCCCTCCCATACCATTACCAGTCTCCCCCTCCCATACCATTACCAGTCTCCCCCTCCCATACCATTACCAGTGTCACCCTCCCATACCATTACCAGTGTCCCCCCCTCCCATACCATTACCAGTGTCCCCCCCTCCCATACCATTACCAGTGTCTCCCCCTCCCATACCATTACCAGTGTCCCCCCCTCCCATACCATTACCAGTGTCCCCCTCCCATACCATTACCAGTGTCCCCCCCTCCCATACCATTACCAGTCTCCCCCTCCCATACCATTACCAGTGTCCCCCCCTCCCATACCATTACCAGTGTCTCCCCTCCCATACCATTACCAGTGTCCCCCTCCCATACCATTACCAGTGTCCCCCTCCCATACCATTACCAGTGTCCCCCTCCCATACCATTACCAGTGTCCCCCCCTCCCATACCATTACCAGTGTCCCCCTCCCATACCATTACCAGTGTCCCCCTCCCATACCATTACCAGTGTCTCCCCCTCCCATACCATTACCAGTGTCTCCCTCCCATACCATTACCAGTGTCCCCCCTCCCATACCATTACCAGTCTCCCCCTCCCATACCATTACCAGTGTCCCCCCCTCCCATACCATTACCAGTGTCCCCCTCCCATACCATTACCAGTCTCCCCCCTCCCATACCATTACCAGTGTCCCCCTCCCATACCATTACCAGTGTCCCCCCCTCCCATACCATTACCAGTGTCCCCCCCTCCCATACCATTACCAGTGTCTCCCTCCCATACCATTACCAGTGTCCCCCTCCCATACCATTACCAGTCTCCCCCCTCCCATACCATTACCAGTGTCCCCCTCCCATACCATTACCAGTGTCCCCCCCTCCCATACCATTACCAGTGTCCCCCCCTCCCATACCATTACCAGTGTCTCCCTCCCATACCATTACCAGTGTCCCCCTCCCATACCATTACCAGTGTCCCCCCCTCCCATACCATTACCAGTGCCCCTCCCATACCATTACCTGTGTCTCCCCTCCCATACCATTACCAGTGTCCCCCTCCCATACCATTACCAGTGTCCCCCCTCCCATACCATTACCAGTGTCCCCCTCCCATACCATTACCAGTGTCCCCCCTCCCATACCATTACCAGTGTCCCCCTCCCATACCATTACCAGTGTCCCCCCTCCCATACCATTACCAGTGTCCCCCTCCCATACCATTACCAGTGTCCCCCTCCCATACCATTACCAGTGTCCCCCTCCCATACCATTACCAGTGTCCCCCTCCCATACCATTACCAGTGTCCCCCTCCCATACCATTACCAGTGTCTCCCTCCCATACCATTACCAGTCTCCCCTCCCATACCATTACCAGTGTCCCCCTCCCATACTATTACCAGTGTCTCCCTCCCATACCATTACCAGTCTCCCCCTCCCATACCATTACCAGTGTCCCCCCCTCCCATACCATTACCAGTGTCCCCCCCTCCCATACCATTACCAGTCTCCCCTCCCATACCATTACCAGTCTCCCCCTCCCATACCATTACCAGTGTCCCCCCCTCCCATACCATTACCAGTGTCCCCCCCTCCCATACCATTACCAGTGTCTCCCCCTCCCATACCATTACCAATTGTTTCTTCAGGACTTTAACACCTCTAAAATAATTATAATTAATAATAATTATAATTATAAAAGTAATAATGATAAAATAATAAAGTAATAATGATAAAATAAATAATAGTGATGATGATTGTCCAAATTAACTTGTGGTAATAAAGAAAGTAGAGGTGTTAGGCAACTGGGAGGGAGAGCGGTGTTGCCTAATTACCCAAAGGTCTTCCAAAGGTCACATTCCGCTACCTCTTACAGCTGACCAATATTAGCGGCACTTATTGGCTGGTGTGAGGCACATTAGACGAGCACTTCAGTAGGTAGGACACGCCTGGCTGTGTTGGGTGCTTCCCCAGTAGCCATTAATGTTAGGAACGAGGCAAGTGAGGGTTGGGGACTGTTGTGTGTCAGGGGTGATTTGGGGGGGGGGGGGGCACGTGTCCAACCATTACACACTACATCAACACATACGCAGAGCTGGTCCACCCATGAACATCCATCCACTTGGTCGCGACACTCTGTGGAATACTCGGAAATAAACTTGTATATATTAGAGGGGCTGGTCCCAAACCTGCACACAGAAATAACATCACATGAGACCAGAAGGCATGGCAGGATGTGCAGAATACCCCCGTTGAAGAGCAGAGGTGCAACAGGTACTCTGAGAGAGAACTCTATCAACATCAGAGGCCCGAGACTGTTCAACACGCTTCCACTACACATAAGGGACATAACTGGCCGACCCCTCACAGTGTTCAGGAGAGAACTATCAACATCAGAGGCCCGAGACTGTTCAACACGCTTCCACTACACATAAGGGACATAACTGGCCGACCCCTCACAGTGTTCAGGAGAGAACTATCAATATCAGAGGCCCGAGACTGTTCAACACGCTTCCACTACACATAAGGGACATAACTGGCCGACCCCTCACAGTGTTCAAGAGAGAACTATCAACATCAGAGGCCCGAGACTGTTCAACACGCTTCCACTACACATAAGGGACATAACTGGCCGACCCCTCACAGTGTTCAAGAGAGAACTATCAACATCAGAGGCCCGAGACTGTTCAACACGTTTCCACTACACATAAGGGACATAACTGGCCGACCCCTCACAGTGTTCAAGAGAGAACTATCAACATCAGAGGCCCGAGACTGTTCAACACGCTTCCACTACACATAAGGGATATAACTGGCCGACCCCTTAGTGTCACACTTGCATAAAAACACAAGTAATATCTGATTTGACAAAAGCGATTGGTGTTCTATTGCGTGGGCGTTCGGGTCATTGATTTCGGGCTTTCAGTGACTTTTGTAAAGTCTGCGATAGTCAAGTGGGTAACGTACTGGGTACACTGGTGTTTGGATCCTTCGCGAGGTTGAGTTCTATAAGTTACATATTGTGTATTTATGTAAGTGTGGCATATATATATATATATATATATATATATATATATATATATATATATATATATATATATATATATATATATATATATATATATATTATTAAATATGACCGAAAAAGTAAGATTAATAATTCTAACACGAATTTTCTCAATCTTTCGTACATTACGCTTCACTGTTGGAGGTAAATCAAAAATCACTTCTCCAAAATTCATTTTTATTTCTAGTCTGACGCGACACGGGCGCGTTTCGTAAAACTTATTACATTTTCAAAGACTTCACAAATACACAACTGATTAGAACGTATCTCTGATTTTATATCTACATTTGAGTGAGGTGGGAAGGGTGATGTGGCATTAACACAAGACAGAACAGGAGGGGATATTAATAGGGTATTAAAAGTATCAACACAAGACAGAACAGAAACAATGGGTATTGAATAGAAGTGTTTGTAGAAAGCCTATTGGTCCATATTTCTTGATGCTTCTATATTGGAGCGGAGTCTTGAGGTGGGTAGAATATAGTTGTGCAATAATTGGCTGTTGATTGCTGGTGTTGACTTCTTGATGTGTAGTGCCTCGCAAACATCAAGCCGCCTGCTATCGCTGTATCTATCGATGATTTCTGTGTTGTTTACTAGGATTTCTCTGGCGATGGTTTGGTTATGGGAAGAGATTATATGTTCCTTAATGGAGCCCTGTTGCTTATGCATCGTTAAACGCCTAGAAAGAGATGTTGTTGTCTTGCCTATATACTGGGTTTTTTGGAGCTTACAGTCCCCAAGTGGGCATTTGAAGGCATAGACGACATTAGTCTCTTTTAAAGCGTTCTGTTTTGTGTCTGGAGAGTTTCTCATGAGTAGGCTGGCCGTTTTTCTGGTTTTATAGTAAATCGTCAGTTGTATCCTCTGATTTTTGTCTGTAGGGATAACGTTTCTATTAACAATATCTTTCAGGACCCTTTCCTCCATTTTATGAGCTGTGGAAAAGAAGTTCCTGTAAAATAGTCTAATAGGGGGTATAGGTGTTGTGTTAGTTGTCTCTTCAGAGGTTGCATGGCTTTTCACTTTCCTTCTTATGATGTCTTCGATGAAACCATTGGAGAAGCCGTTATTGACTAGGACCTGCCTTACCCTACAGAGTTCTTCGTCGACTTGCTTCCATTCTGAGCTGTGGCTGAGAGCACGGTCGACGTATGCGTTAACAACACTCCTCTTGTACCTGTCAGGGCAGTCGCTGTTGGCATTTAGGCACATTCCTATGTTTGTTTCCTTAGTGTAGACTGCAGTGTGGAAACCTCCGCCCTTTTCCATGACTGTTACATCTAGAAAAGGCAGCTTTCCATCCTTTTCCGTCTCGTAAGTGAAACGCAGCACGGAACTCTGCTCAAATGCCTCCTTCAGCTTCTGCAGATGTCTGACATCAGGTACCTGTGTAAAAATGTCGTCAACATACCTGCAGTATATGGCCGGTTTCAAGTTCATGTCGACTAAGACTTTTTGCTCGATGGTACCCATGTAGAAGTTTGCAAACAGGACACCTAGGGGAGAACCCATGGCGACCCCATCTACTTGCTTATACATGTGCCCATCCGGGCTCAAGAAGGGTGCCTCTTTAGTACAAGCTTGGAGTAGTTTCCTCAGAATACTTTCTGGCATGTCAAGAGGAGTACAGGCTGGATCACGATACACTCTGTCGGCTATCATTCCGATTGTCTCGTCCACAGGTACGTTGGTAAACAGCGATTCTACGTCCAACGAGGCTCTTATCCCTGTGGCCCGTGTGCCCCGCAGTAAGTCCACAAATTCCTTTGGAGACTTCAGGCTGAAGGCGCAAGGAACATAAGGAGTCAGCAGGCCGTTGAGTCGCTTTGCCAGTCTGTGGCAGGTGGAGTCCAGTCTGGACTCCACCTGCCAAAGATCATTGGGGAATATAAACCTGGATATGCGTATGGAAATGTCAAGACGCACAAGCCTGGAAACCCACTTCGGCCAATCATTAGCCAGATACCCACACCCACGTACAGACTGGCAAAGCGACTCAACGGCCTGCTGACTCCTTATGTTCCTTGCGCCTTCAGCCTGAAGTCTCCAAAGGAATTTGTGGACTTACTGCGGGGCACACGGGCCACAGGGATAAGAGCCTCGTTGGACGTAGAATCGCTGTTTACCAACGTACCTGTGGACGAGACAATCGGAATGATAGCCGACAGAGTGTATCGTGATCCAGCCTGTACTCCTCTTGACATGCCAGAAAGTATTCTGAGGAAACTACTCCAAGCTTGTACTAAAGAGGCACCCTTCTTGAGCCCGGATGGGCACATGTATAAGCAAGTAGATGGGGTCGCCATGGGTTCTCCCCTAGGTGTCCTGTTTGCAAACTTCTACATGGGTACCATCGAGCAAAAAGTCTTAGTCGACATGAACTTGAAACCGGCCATATACTGCAGGTATGTTGACGACATTTTTACACAGGTACCTGATGTCAGACATCTGCAGAAGCTGAAGGAGGCATTTGAGCAGAGTTCCGTGCTGCGTTTCACTTACGAGACGGAAAAGGATGGAAAGCTGCCTTTTCTAGATGTAAGTCATGGAAAAGGGCGGAGGTTTCCACACTGCAGTCTACACTAAGGAAACAAACATAGGAATGTGCCTAAATGCCAACAGCGACTGCCCTGACAGGTACAAGAGGAGTGTTGTTAACGCATACGTCGACCGTGCTCTCAGCCACAGCTCAGAATGGAAGCAAGTCGACGAAGAACTCTGTAGGGTAAGGCAGGTCCTAGTCAATAACGGCTTCTCCAATGGTTTCATCGAAGACATCATAAGAAGGAAAGTGAAAAGCCATGCAACCTCTGAAGAGACAACTAACACAACACCTATACCCCCTATTAGACTATTTTACAGGAACTTCTTTTCCACAGCTCATAAAACGGAGGAAAGGGTCCTGAAAGATATTGTTAATAGAAACGTTATCCCTACAGACAAAAATCAGAGGATACAACTGACGATTTACTATAAAACCAGAAAAACGGCCAGCCTACTCATGAGAAACTCTCCAGACACAAAACAGAACGCTTTAAAAGAGACTAATGTCGTCTATGCCTTCAAATGCCCACTTGGGGACTGTAAGCTCCAAAAAACCCAGTATATAGGCAAGACAACAACATCTCTTTCTAGGCATTTAACGATGCATAAGCAACAGGGCTCCATTAAGGAACATATAATCTCTTCCCATAACCAAACCATCGCCAGAGAAATCCTAGTAAACAACACAGAAATCATCGATAGATACAGCGATAGCAGGCAGCTTGACGTTTGCGAGGCACTACACATCAAGAAGTCAACACCAGCAATCAACAGCCAATTATTGCACAACTATATTCTACCCACCTCAAGACTCCGCTCCAATATAGAAGCATCAAGAAATATGGACCAATAGGCTTTCTACAAACACTTCTATTCAATACCCATTGTTTCTGTTCTGTCTTGTGTTGATACTTTTAATACCCTATTAATATCCCCTCCTGTTCTGTCTTGTGTTAATGCCACATCACCCTTCCCACCTCACTCAAATGTAGATATAAAATCAGAGATACGTTCTAATCAGTTGTGTATTTGTGAAGTCTTTGAAAATGTAATAAGTTTTACGAAACGCGCCCGTGTCGCGTCAGACTAGAAATAAAAATGAATTTTGGAGAAGTGATTTTTGATTTACCTCCAACAGTGAAGCGTAATGTACGAAAGATTGAGAAAATTCGTGTTAGAATTATTAATCTTACTTTTTCGGTCATATTTAATAATATATGTCTACAGGAAAGACTGCTACCAAAATATACTAATATATATATATATATATGAGAAAGCTGCATGAACTCGCAAGCCATTGATCACTAAGAACTCTTTGACCCAGCCAGGATTCGAACCCATGCCGTCTAGGATCACCCCTAGTCAAAGAGTTCTTAGTAATTATATATATATATATGATATACATTGGTTGAAACAAAGAGTACTTAAAGGTTATGGATCTCTTGGATCTCATCCGCTTCCGGACGGGAACCGAGGACACAGCAGGCGTTTCCCCTCTGGATCGCCACACTGAGGCGCTGAAACAAAAAACTGGCAGCTCTTGGGTCCCTAGTGACGTCAATGAGCTTGGAGCCCAATTCCTTGAGAAATCCCAAGGCACTCTTACCCCAGGGGCCGAGCGTCTCAGACGCTATGGGAACAAAGATGTATTGACCTTCCAGTCGCCTGTATTTGACTGATTTTGCTATTTCCCTGTGGATGGCTGCCCCACCTGCTTGATCAGCTCCGAAGTGTACATAGGTGTCAGCCAGGGTGGATACACATGTGTAGTCCCACACTAACTGTCTAACCCCCTTCCAGGAGTATATGGTGATTCCATCAGGGCAAAGAGCGGGGAAATCCGGGTTTTGGTGCCCTAGGATGCGAGGTTCTCTCTCCGCTGGACACTGAGCTGAGACGAGGCTCCTCTTATATATATAAGCACAGTAAAGGTGAGACGCTCCTGACTGGTGGCTGACAAGTACACAAACAGAAGAGTCGTCAGTAAAGTCGACATCCCCCGCCATGTCAGAGAAACAACTGAACATCAACTTCACCGCTCCAGACGCCATGGTGCCACAACTAACGTCAAACAAGTACCACTGTTACCTAGCAGTAAATAGGTACTCGGGAGTTAGTCAGCTGTCACGGGCTGCTTCCTGGGGGTGGAGGCCTGGTGAGAGGACCGGGCCGCGGGGACACTAAAAAGCCCCGAAATCATCTCAAGATAACCTCAAGATAACCACCTTCAGAGAGCTTTTGAACATGGCGTATACTAGGGGGAGGAGATCCCCCCACTACCTCTATAATATCATGTAGTCATTTAGCTCAATATCTCCAGTAGACCAAACAATGAGGCCACTGGTGATGTCTCCCCCCCGCCCCCCCCGGGGGCAGTTTTACATGAGGCCCTAGCTCCTGGCCGCCCTGCTACACGCATCCATCTTCACCCAATAGTCAAGTCCAACTCTCAATACAACCTGGTCTCTTACAGCCTGGTCTCTTATAACCTGTCCTCTTACAACCTGGTCTCTTAGAGCCTGGCCTCTTACAGCCTGTCCACCTACAGCCTGGCCTCCTACAGCCTGTCCTACAGCCTGGCCTCTTACAGCCTGGCCTCCTACAGCCTGGCCTCTTACAGCCTGTCCACCTACAGCCTGGCCTCCTACAGCCTGGCCTCTTACAGCCTGGCCTCCTACAGCCTGGCCTCTTACAGCCTGTCCACCTACAGCCTGGCCTCCTACAACCTGTCCTCCTACAGCCTGGCCTCTTACAGCCTGGCCTCTTACAACCTGGTCTCTTACAACCTGTCCTCTTACAACCTGGTCTTTTACAGCCTGGCCTCTTACAGCCTGTCCACCTACAGCCTGGCCTCCTACAGCCTGTCCTCCTACAGCCTGGCCTCTTACAGCCTGGCCTCTTACAACCTGGTCTCTTACAACCTGTCCTCTTACAACCTGTCCTCCTACAACCTGGCCTCTTACAACCTGTCCTCCTACAACCTGTCCTCCTACAACCTGTCTTCCTACAACCTGTCCTCCTACAACCTGTCCTCCTACAGCCTGTCCTCCTACAACCTGTCCTCCTACAACCTGTCCTCCTACAACCTGTCCTCTTACAACCTGTCCTCCTACAACCTGTCTTCCTACAACCTGTCCTCCTACAACCTGTCCTCCTACAGCCTGTCCTCCTACAACCTGTCCTCCTACAGCCTGTCCTCCTACAACCTGTCCTCCTACAACCTGTCCTCCTACAACCAGTCCTCCTACAACCTGTCCTCCTGCATCCTGTTCTCCTACAACCTGTCCTCCTGTAACCTGTCCTCCTACAACCTGTCCTCCTACAACCTACCCTCCTACAACCTGTCCTCCTGCAACCTGTCCTCCTACAACCTGTCCTCCTGCAACCTGTCTTCCTGCAACCTGTCCTCCTACAACCTGTCCTCCTACAACCTGTCCTACAACCAGTCCTCCTACAACCTGTCCTCCTACAACCTGTCCTCCTACAACCTGTCCTCCTGCAACCTGTCCTCCTGCAACCTGTCCTCCTACAACCTGGCCTCCTACAACCTGGCCTCCTACAACCAGTCCTCCTACAACCTGGCCTCCTACAACCAGTCCTCCTACAACCTGTCCTCCTACAACCTGTCCTCCTACAACCTGTCCTCCTACAACCTGTCCTCCTACAACCAGTCCTCCTACAACCAGTCCTCCTACAACCTGTCCTCCTACAACCTGTCCTCCTGCAACCTGTCCTCCTGCAACCTGTCCTCCTGCAGCCTGTCCTCCTACAACCTGTCCTCCTACAACCTGTCCTCCTGCAACCTGTCCTCCTGCAACCTGTCCTCCTGCAGCCTGTCCTCCTACAACCAGTCCTCCTACAACCTGTCCTCCTACAACCTGTCTTCCTACAACCAGTCCTCCTGCAACCTGTCCTCCTGCAGCCTGTCCTCCTACAACCTGTCCTCCTACAACCTGTCCTCCTACAACCTGTCCTCCTGCAACCTGTCCTCCTGCAACCTGTCCTCCTGCAGCCTGTCCTCCTACAACCTGTCCTCCTACAACCTGTCCTCCTGCAACCTGTCCTCCTGCAACCTGTCCTCCTGCAGCCTGTCCTCCTACAACCTGTCCTCCTACAACCTGTCCTCCTACAACCTGTCCTCCTGCAGCCTGTCCTCCTACAACCTGTCCTCCTACAACCTGTCCTCCTACAACCTGTCCTCCTGCAACCTGTCCTCCTGCAACCTGTCCTCCTGCAGCCTGTCCTCCTACAACCTGTCCTCCTACAACCTGTCCTCCTACAACCTGTCTTCCTACAACCAGTCCTCCTACAACCAGTCCTCCTACAACCTGTCCTCCTACAACCTGTCCTCCTGCAACCAGTCCTCCTACAACCTGTCCTCCTACAACCTGTCCTCCTACAACCTGTCCTCCTACAACCTGTCCTCCTACAACCTGTCCTCCTACAACCAGTCCTCCTGCAACCAGTCCTCCTACAACCTGTCCTCCTACAACCTGTCCTCCTACAACCTGTCCTCCTGCAACCTGTCCTCCTACAACCTGTCCTCCTGCAACCTGTCCTCCTACAACCTGTCCTCCTACAACCAGTCCTCCTACAACCAGTCCTCCTACAACCTGTCCTCCTACAACCTGTCTTCCTACAACCTGTCCTCCTACAACCTGTCCTCCTACAGCCTGTCCTCCTACAACCTGTCCTCCTACAGCCTGTCCTCCTACAACCTGTCCTCCTACAACCTGTCCTCCTACAACCTGTCCTCCTACAACCTGCCCTCCTACAACCTGTCCTCCTACAACCTGTCCTCCTACAACCTGTCATCCTACAACCTGCCCTCCTACAACCTGTCCTCCTACAACCTGTCTTCCTGCAACCTGTCCTCCTACAACCTGTCCTCCTGCAACCTGTCCTCCTACAACCTGTCCTCCTACAACCTGTCCTCCTACAACCTGTCCTCCTACAACCTGTCCTACAGCCTGTCCTCCTACAACCTGTCCTTCTACAACCTGTCCTCCTACAACCTGTCCTCCTGCAACCTGTCCTCCTACAACCTGTCCTCCTACAACCTGTCCTCCTACAACCTGTCCTCCTACAACCTGTCCTCCTACAACCTGTCCTCCTACAACCTGGCCTCCTACAACCAGTCCTCCTACAACCTGTCCTCCTACAACCTGTCCTCCTACAACCTGTCCACCTACAACCTGTCCTCCTACAACCTGTCCTCCTACAACCTGTCCTCCTACAACCTGTCCTGCAGCCTGTCCTCCTACAACCTGTCCTCCTACAAAGAACGTCGCTTTTCTTACGTATACGTTACATAAGGACAACAATTATCGTACTAGAAAAGGAAGGCGGCTGGCGAAAGTGACAAACTGTCCCGTTTTCTTTTTTGCGTCCTCTGGTAGGTTAGGATAAGGCCACTCTAAATTGACGGTTTTCTTGACGTAAAGTGAACCTTACGAGGCGTGGCTGCCTAAACCCCTCCACTCCGTCACCACCTTGCACCAGTGAGGCTCGAACCAGCGTGCAGGTCTGCCAGCACCACGAGAGCAGTTACTCCGAGGGTTCCAGCTTCAATTTAAAGCCTAAACTTCAATTTGCTTGGCCAAAAAAATCCTCACGAATATTAAGGGGTACTTTTGACAAGTCGCCGGCTTCGTGTCCCCGTGGAGGCCCCTGGAGACCCTCGGGTAAACTTCAGGTAAGTGTACCATCTCCCAGAAACGGTGAGAAAGTTTGGCCCGAGAAAATGACTGTTGTTGAGGTCTGGCCATTGCGTCATTTCTGGCGGGAAATGTGTGTGTGGCGCCAGGAGTAATGTTCGATTGTTCTCTCCGGTCGTTAGCCTCCACCAGGCTGCAGGTGGGCACACTCAACACTACACGCAAGTCAATCCACAATTATGGAGAGAGTTCTTAGTATCGCGGGTCGTACGAGTGACCTCACGACCAGGTAGGAGAGTTACTATGCGCTGTGTGTGTGTGTGTGTGTTTACTATTTGTGGCTGCTTAATCCAGCAATTGGCTCTTGTACCTCCCCCTCCTCTCTCTCTCTCCTCTCTCTCTTCTCTCTCTCCTCTCTCTCTCCTCTCTCTCTCCTCTGTGTGTGTGTGTGTGTGTGTGTGTGTGTGTGTGTGTGTGTGTGTGTGTGTGTGTGTGTGTACTCACCTATATGTGCTTGCAGGATCGAGCATTGACTCTTGGATCCCGCCTTTCGAGCATCGGTTGTTTACAGCAATGACTCCTGTCCCATTTCCCTATCATACCTGGTTTTAAAATTATGAATAGTATTTGCTTCCACAACCTGTTCCTGAAGTGCATTCCATTTCCCCACTACTCTCACGCTAAAAGAAAACTTCCTAACATCTCTGTGACTCATCTGAGTTTCAAGCTTCCATCCATGTCCTCTCGTTCTGTTACTATTCCGTGTGAACATTTCGTCTATGTCCACTCTGTCAATTCCTCTGAGTATCTTATACGTTCCTATCATGTCCCCCCTCTCCCTTCTTCTTTCTAGTGTCGTAAGGCACAGTTCCCTCAGGCGCTCTTCATACCCCATCCCTCGTAGCTCTGGGACGAGTCTCGTTGCAAACCTCTGAACCTTTTCCAGTTTCATTATATGCTTCTTCAGATGGGGACTCCATGATGAGGCGGCATACTCTAAGACTGGCCTTACGTAGGCAGTGTAAAGCGCCCTAAATGCCTCCTTACTTAGGTTTCTGAATGATGTTCTAACTTTTGCCAGTGTAGAGTACGCTGCTGTCGTTATCCTATTAATATGTGCCTCAGGAGATAGATTTGGTGTTACGTCCACCCCCAGGTCTCTTTCACGCGTCGTTACAGGTAGGCTGTTCCCCTTCATTGTGTACTGTCCCTTTGGTCTCCTATCTCCTAGTCCCATTTCCATAACTTTACATTTGCTCGTGTTGAATTCTAGTAGCCATTTCTCTGACCATCTCTGCAATCTGTTCAATCTGTGTGTGTGTGTATGTGTGTGTGTGTGTGAGGGGGGGGGGGATGGGTATACACTGTAACAACCTAATTACACTGTAATTTACTAACTTGCGAGCAAATCACTAATTGGTCCGCCTCTCTCCCTGCTCCACCTCAGAACAGTAACCTGCACACTGTGGCTGGTCCCTGGCTCCACCACACGATGGAAAGTGTCCTCTCCTAACCTAACCGAGTAAGCTGGAGGACCTAAAACAGAAAACGGGACAGAACGTCAATTTTGTGAGCCGATTTCATTTTCTAGAACGACCATTTTTGGCCTTAGTGCCACACGAGCGAAAAGCGACGTGATTTGTAAGAGGTTGTGATCTGCGGCGGTGTTGCCCTTCCAAATGTAGGGTGTGCTGGGCCCTCCCATTGGCATGTGTGTGCCCAGGCGGCCGAGGAGGGCCGGGTCATCATTCGTGTAGAATAAGGGACGCCCGGACAGCTGCTCAGCTTTCAGATGAAGTACTTGTATACACTGGCGGGCAGCAGGGCTGTTGGTGCCGCCCGCCTTCACCAGAGGGCCACCGCCCCGTGGTGTATGACCCTCTGTCCTGCGTGACGGTGAATACCAGCATTATCCTCACTTTAATAATGCTTAATTGAAATCCTCAGATTAGGTAAATTTGTAAATTTTTTACAAATTTACAAATTGACTTTATTTTGTCAATAAAGATGTTAATAACCGCCCCGTGGCGTCCTAGTGTGCGAGGCTGTTGTCGTACGACGGTTAAGCGTTGCTGCTGTCAGCTGTGGGGACTGTCTGGGCGCTCCTTGTGACGTGCAGCCGTCTTCCTCTGTCTTCAGACGCGTGCAAAGGGCATTGAAGATGCGAAATTTATGCAGAGCTGCGCTGAAGCAACATATACGGCACACATAGACGAGATAAAGCACCTAAATTATTGGGATCGTCTCAAAGTTCTCCAAATGTAATAGAAAGGAGACGAGAGAGATACCAAATAATATACACCTGGAAAATACTGGAGGGCCAGGTCCCAAATCTACACAGTAAAATAACAACGTACTGGAGTGAACGACATGGAAGAAAATGCAGAATAGAACCAGTGAAGAGCAGAGGTGCCATAGGCACAATCAGAGAACACTGTATAAACATCAGAGGTCCGCGGTTGTTCAACGTCCTACCAGCGAGCATCAGAAATATTGCCGGAACAACCGTGGACATCTTCAAGAGGAAACTAGATTGTTTCCTCCAAGGAGTGCCGGACCAACCGGGCTGTAGTGGGTATGTGTGATGGCCAATCCTTAACTGTAACCTCTGTTCACCCCAACAGTGAATGGGTACCTGGTTGTTAAACGATTTGGCGGGTCGTATTCCAGGGATAAAATAGGATTAAGGACCTATCCTTAATCCACCCAACCGTCAACCTGGGACCTGCCTGAAGCTCTACTGCCGTTGCTGGCTCTACAAGAATGTAACAACTCATATATATATAAATATAAATAAATAAATAAAAGTTCGCCAGCGTGTGTGAGGTGGAACCTTGTGGTTGTGGGTGTGTTGATCACTGTTCTACGGGACTGTGATGGATTGTATGTTGCAAGCTTTTGAAACAAAGCCAACCCCCCCCCCCCCTCTGGTCTATACCGTACCAACACCTATAAATACATAAATATACATACCTATAATATGCAGAATATGCATATATAATATACATATATGTATCTATAGAGATACATAAAAGGTAACCAAACTCCCAGGAATAACCAAACAGCCCTTTACCTTCAAGGGAAAAAAGTAGTCATTCAGTTGTACAATTCTGTGGTGGGCGCCGCTGGAGTAGTGCAGCCAGGCGTGGACACCAGGGGCCAGATTCACGAAAGCACTTACGCAAGCACTTACGAACGTGTACATTTTTCCTCAATCTTTGACGGCTTTGGTTACATTTATTAAACAGTTTACAAGCATGAAAACTTCCCATTCAACTGTTGTTATTGTTATAAACAGCCTCCTGGTGCTTCGGAGCTCATTAACTGTTTAATAATTGGAAACAAAGCTGCCAAAGATTGAGAAAAGATGTACAGGTTCGTAAGTGCTTTCGTGAATCTGGTCCCAGGAGACCGTCCCAGCCGCTCTGGAGAAGGTGCAACACCGGGCAACAAAAATCATTCCAGAGCTGAGTCATCTCGCACGAGGCAGAAACAAATGGGCAAAGTTTCTTTCACCCGGAATGCCCCTGTTACCTAGCAGTAAAATAGGTACCTGGGTGTTAGTCAGCTGTCACGGGCTGCTTCCTGGGGGTGGAGGCCTGGTCGAGGACCGGGCCGCGGGGACACTAAAAAGCCCCGAAATCATCTCAAGATAACCTCAAGATAAGATCTCACGTAGCAGGAACGGTCGAGGACTAACAGCATGGCAGACCAGGCATGACAGGGCGCGTCTCATTGAAACTTTTATAATACTTAACAGTTTGGAGGATGTTGATCCGGGTAATTTGTTTAGAACGTCAGATGTAACACAAACATGGACCAACAAGCCACAATGTAACACTAACATGGACCAACAAGCCACAATGTAACACTAACATGGACCAACAGGTTCAGGCTCAACAAGCCACAATGTAACACTAACATGGACCAACAAGCCACAATGTAACACTAACATGGACCAACAAGCCACAATGTAACACTAACATGGACCAACAAGCCACAATGTAACACAAACATGGACCAACAAGCCACAATGTAACACTAACATGGACCAACAAGCCACAATGTAACACAAACATGGACCAACAGGTTCAGGCTCAACAAGCCACAATGTAACACTAACATGGACCAACAAGCCACAATGTAACACTAACAAGCAACAACAAGCCACAATGTAACACTAACATGGACCAACAAGCCACAATGTAACACTAACATGGACCAACAAGCCACAATGTAACACTAACATGGACCAACAAGCCACAATGTAACACTAACATGGACCAACAAGCCACAATGTAACACTAACATGGACCAACAAGCCACAATGTAACACTAACATGGACCAACAAGCCACAATGTAACACTAACATGGACCAACAAGCCACAATGTAACACTAACATGGACCAACAAGCCACAATGTAACACTAACATGGACCAACAAGCCACAATGTAACACTAACATGGACCAACAAGCCACAATGTAACACTAACATGGACCAACAAGCCACAATGTAACACTAACATGGACCAACAAGCCACAATGTAACACTAACATGGACCAACAAGCCACAATGTAACACTAACATGGACCAACAAGCCACAATGTAACACTAACATGGACCAACAAGCCACAATGTAACACTAACATGGACCAACAAGCCACAATGTAACACAAACATGGACCAACAGGTTCAGGCTCAACAAGCCACAATGTAACACTAACATGGACCAACAAGCCACAATGTAACACTAACAAGCAACAACAAGCCACAATGTAACACTAACATGGACCAACAAGCTACAATGTAACACAAACATGGACCAACAAGCCACAATGTAAACACTAACATGGACCAACAAGCCACAATGTAACACAAACATGGACCAACAAGCCACAATGTAACACTAACATGGACCAACAAGCCACAATGTAACACTAACATAGGACCAACAAGCCACAATGTAACACTAACATGGACCAACAAGCCACAATGTAACACTAACATGGACCAACAAGCCACAATGTAACACTAACATGGACCAACAAGCCACAATGTAACACTAACATGGACCAACAAGCCACAATGTAACACAAACATGGACCAACAAGCCACAATGTAACACAAACATGGACCAACAAGCCACAATGTAACACTAACATGGACCAACAAGCCACAATGTAACACAAACATGGACCAACAAGCCACAATGTAACACTAACATGGCTCAACAGCCACAATGTAACACTAACATGGACCAACAGATTCAGGCTCAACAAGCCACAATGTAACACTAACATGGACCAACAAGCCACAATGTAACACAAACATGGACCAACAAGCCACAATGTAACACTAACATGGACCAACAAGCCACAATGTAACACTAACATGGACCAACAAGCCACAATGTAACACTAACATGGACCAACAAGCCACAATGTAACACTAACATGGACCAACAAGCCACAATGTAACACTAACAAGGACCAACAGGTTCAGGCTCAACAAGCCACAATGTAACACTAACATGGACCAACAAGCCACAATGTAACACTAACATGGACCAACAAGCCACAATGTAACACAAACATGGACCAACAAGCCACAATGTAACACTAACATGGACCAACAGGTTCAGGCTCAACAAGCCACAATGTAACACTAACATGGACCAACAAGCCACAATGTAACACTAACATGGACCAACAAGCCACAATGTAACACAAACAAGGACCAACAGCCACAATGATAACACTAACATGGTACCAACAGGTTCAGGCTCAACAAGCCACAATGTAACACTAACATGGACCAACAAGCACACACCAATGTACACTAACTAAGACATGGACCAACAAGCCACAATGTAACACAACATGGACCAACAAGCCACCATGTAACACAAACAAGCAACAACAAGCCACAATGTAACACAAACAAGCAACAACAAGCCACAATGTAACACTAACATATGGACCAACAAGCCACAATGTAACACACAACATGGACCAAACAAGCCACAATGTAACACTAACAAGCAACAACAAGCCACAATGTAACACTAACATGGACCAACAGGTTCAGGCTCAACAAGCCGCAATGTAACACTAACATGGACCAACAAGCCACAAATGTAACACTAACATGGACCAACAAGCCACAATGTAACACAACATGTGGACACAACAAGCCACAATGTAACACTAACAAGCAACAACAAGCCACAATGTAACACTAACATTGGACCAACAGCCACATGTAACACTACATGGGACCAACACGCCACAATGTAACACTAACATGGACCAACAAGCCACAATGTAACACTAAACATGGACCAAACAAGCCACAATGTAACATCAACATGGACCAACAAGCCACAATGTAACACTAACATGGACCAACAAGCCAGCACAATGTAAACACTAACATGGACCAACAAGCCACAATGTAACACTAACATGGACCAACAAGCCACAATGTAACACTAACATGGACCAACAAGCCACAATGGAACACAAACATGGACCAACAAGCCACAATGTAACACTAACATGGACCAACAAGCCACAATGTAACACTAACAGCAACAACAAGCCACAATGTAACACTAACAAGCAACAACAGCCACAATGTAACACTAACATTGGACCAACAAGCCACAATGTAACACTAACATGGACCAACAAGCCACAATGTAACACTAACATGGACCAACAAGCCACAATGTAACACTAACATGGTCCAACAAGCCACAATGTATACACTAACATGGACCAACAAGCCACAATGTAACACTAACATGGACCAACAAGCCACAATGTAACACTAACATGGACCAACAGCCACAATGTAACACTAACATAGGACAACAAGCCACAATGTAACACAAACATGGACCAAAAAGCCACAATGTAACACTAACAGGGACCAACAAGCCACTAATGTAACCACTAACATGGACCAACAGCCACAATGTAACACTAACATGGACCAACAAGGCCACAATGTAACACTAACATGGACCAACAAGCCACAATGTAACACTAACAAGCAACAACAAGCCACAATGTAACACTAACATGGGACCAACAAGCCACAGATGTAACACTAACATGGACCAACAAGCCACAATGTAACACTAACATGGACCAACAAGCCACAATGTAACACTAACAGTGGACCAAACATGCTCATCAATGTAACACGAACATGGACCAACAAGCCACAATGTAACACTAACTGGACCCAACAGCAACAATGTAACACACTAACATGGACCAACAAGCCACATGTAACATCTACATGGACCAACAGCCACAATGTAACACTAACATGGACCAACAAGGCCACAATGTAACACTAACATGGACCAACAAGCCACAATGTAACACTAACATGGACCAACAAGCCACAATGTAACACTAACATGGACCAACAAGCCACAATGTAACACTTAACATGGTACCAACAAGCCACAATGTAAACACTAACATGACCAACAAGCCACAATGTAACACAAAACATGGACCAACAAGCCACAATGTAACACTAACATGGACCAACAAGCCACAATGTAACACTAACATGGACCAACAAGCCACAATGTAACCACAAACATGGACCAACAAGCCACAACTGTAACACTAACATGGACCAACAAAGCCACAATGTAACACTAACATGGACCAACAAGCCACAATGTAAACACTAACATGGACCAACAAGCCACAATGTAACACTAACATGGACCAACAAGCCACAATGTAACACTAACATGGACCAACAAGCCACAATGTAACACAAACATGGACCAAACAGGTTCAGGCTCAACAAGCCACAATGTAAACACTAACATGGACCAACAAGCCACAATGTAACACTAACATGGACCAACAAGCCACAATGTAACACTAACATGGGACCATAACAAGCCACAATGGAACACTAACATGGACCAACCAAGCCCCAATGTAACACAAACATGGACCACAGGTTCAGGCTCAACAAGCCACAATGTAACACTAACATGGACCAACAAGCCACAAGTCGTAACACGAACATTGGACCAACAAGCCACAATGTAACACGAACATGGACCAACAGGTTCAGGCTCAACAAGCCACAATGTAACACTAACATGGTACCAACAGCCACAATCTAACACTAACATGGACCAACAAGCCACAATGTAACACTAACATGGAGCTAACAAGCCACAATGTAACACTAACATGACCAACAAGCCTACAATGTAACACAAACAAGCAACAACAAGCCACAATGTAACACAAACAAGCAACAAACAAGCCACAATGTAACTACAAACATGGACCAACAAGCCACAATGTAACACTAACAAGCAACAACAAGCCACCAATAGTAACACAAACATGGTCCAACAAGCCACAATGTAACACTAACAAGCAACAACAAGCCACAATGTAACACAAAACAAGCAACAACAAAGCCACAATGTAACACAAACATGGGTCCAACAAGCCACAATGTAACACTAACAAGCAACAACAAGCCACAATTGTAACACAGCAACATGGACCAACAAGCCACAATGTAACACTAACAAGCAACAGACAAGCCACAATGTAACACAAACATGGTCCAACAAGCCACAATGTAACACTAACAAGCACAACAAGCCACAATGTAACACTAACGATGGACCCTAACAAGCCACAATGTAACACTAACATGGACCAACAGGTTCAGGCTCAACAAGCCACAATGTAACACTAACATGGACCAACAAGCCACAATGTAACACTAACATGGACCAACAAGCCACAATGTAACACAAACAATGGACCAACAAGCACAATGTAACACTAACAATGGACGCCAACAAGCCACAATGTAACACTAACATGGACCAACAAAGCCACAATGTAACACTACATGGACCAACAAGCCACAATGTAACACTAACAGGACCAACCAAGCACAATGTATACAGCTAACATGGACCAACAAGCCACAATGTAACACTAACAAGGACCAACAAGCCACAATGTAACACTAACATGGACCAACAAGCCACAATGTAACACAAACATGGACCAACAAGCCACAATGTAACACTAACATGAACCAACAAGCCACAATGTAACACAAACATGGTCCAACAAGCCACAATGTAACACAAACATGGACCAACAAGCCACAATGTAACACTAACATGGACCAACAAGCCACAATGTAACACTAACATGGACCAACAAGCCACAATGTAACACTAACATGGACCAACAAGCCACAATGTAACACAAACATGGACCAACAAGCCACAATGTAACACTAACATGGACCAACAAGCCACAATGTAACACAAACATGGACCAACAAGCCACAATGTAACACAAACATGGACCAACAAGCCACAATGTAACACTAACATGGACCAACAAGCCACAATGTAACACTAACATGGACCAACAAGCCACAATGTAACACTAACATGGACCAACAAGCCACAATGTAACACTAACATGGACCAACAAGCCACAATGTAACACAAACATGGACCAACAAGCCACAATGTAACACTAACATGGACCAACAAGCCACAATGTAACACAAACATGGACCAACAGGTTCAGGCTCAACAAGCCACAATGTAACACTAACATGGACCAACAAGCCACAATGTAACACTAACATGGACCAACAAGCCACAATGTAACACTAACATGGACCAACAGGTTCAGGCTCAACAAGCCACAATGTAACACTAACATGGACCAACAAGCCACAATGTAACACTAACATGGACCAACAAGCCACAATGTAACACAAACATGGACCAACAAGCCACAATGTAACACTAACATGGACCAACAAGCCACAATGTAACACAAACATGGACCAACAGGTTCAGGCTCAACAAGCCACAATGTAACACTAACATGGACCAACAAGCCACAATGTAACACTAACAAGCAACAACAAGCCACAATGTAACACTAACATGGACCAACAAGCCACAATGTAACACTAACATGGACCAACAAGCCACAATGTAACACTAACATGGACCAACAAGCCACAATGTAACACTAACATGGACCAACAAGCCACAATGTAACACTAACATGGACCAACAAGCCACAATGTAACACTAACATGGACCAACAAGCCACAATGTAACACTAACATGGACCAACAAGCCACAATGTAACACTAACATGGACCAACAAGCCACAATGTAACACTAACATGGACCAACAAGCCACAATGTAACACTAACATGGACCAACAAGCCACAATGTAACACTAACATGGACCAACAAGCCACAATGTAACACTAACATGGACCAACAAGCCACAATGTAACACTAACATGGACCAACAAGCCACAATGTAACACTAACATGGACCAACAAGCCACAATGTAACACTAACATGGACCAACAAGCCACAATGTAACACTAACATGGACCAACAAGCCACAATGTAACACAAACATGGACCAACAGGTTCAGGCTCAACAAGCCACAATGTAACACTAACATGGACCAACAAGCCACAATGTAACACTAACAAGCAACAACAAGCCACAATGTAACACTAACATGGACCAACAAGCTACAATGTAACACAAACATGGACCAACAAGCCACAATGTAACACTAACATGGACCAACAAGCCACAATGTAACACAAACATGGACCAACAAGCCACAATGTAACACTAACATGGACCAACAAGCCACAATGTAACACTAACATGGACCAACAAGCCACAATGTAACACTAACATGGACCAACAAGCCACAATGTAACACTAACATGGACCAACAAGCCACAATGTAACACTAACATGGACCAACAAGCCACAATGTAACACTAACATGGACCAACAAGCCACAATGTAACACAAACATGGACCAACAAGCCACAATGTAACACAAACATGGACCAACAAGCCACAATGTAACACTAACATGGACCAACAAGCCACAATGTAACACAAACATGGACCAACAAGCCACAATGTAACACTAACATGGCTCAACAAGCCACAATGTAACACTAACATGGACCAACAGATTCAGGCTCAACAAGCCACAATGTAACACTAACATGGACCAACAAGCCACAATGTAACACAAACATGGACCAACAAGCCACAATGTAACACTAACATGGACCAACAAGCCACAATGTAACACTAACATGGACCAAAAAGCCACAATGTAACACTAACATGGACCAACAAGCCACAATGTACACTAACATGGACCAACAAGGCCACAATGTAACACTAACAAGGACCAACAGGTTCAGGCTCAACAAGCCACAATGTAACACTAACATGGACCAACAAGCCACAATGTACACTAACATGGACCAACAAGCCACAATGTAACACAAACATGGACCACAAGCCACAATGTAACACTAACATGGACCAACCCCAGGTTCAGGGCTCAACAAGCCACAATGTAACACTAACATGGACCAACAAGCCACAATGTAACACTAACATGGACCAACAAGCCACAATGTAACACAAACAAGGACCAACAAGCCACAATGTAACACTAACATGGGACCCAACAGGTTCAGCTCAACAAGCCACAATGTAACACCTAAACATGGACCAACAAGCCACAATGTAACACTAACATGGACCAACAAGCCACAATGTAACACAAACATGGACCAACAAGCCACAATGTAACACAAAACAAGCAACAACAAGCCACAATGTAACACAAACAACGCAACAAACAAGCCACAATGTGAACACTACATTGGGACCAAACAAGCCACCAATGTTAACACAATAGTAATGGGTACATGGACCAACAAGTGCTTACAATGAACACTAATCAAGGCACCAAGCGAAGCCACAATGGTAAACACTATGACATGGACCAGACAGGTTCAGGCTCACCAAGCCGCAAATGTACACAGCTAACATGGACCAACAAGCCACAATAGTAACCACTAACATGGGACCAAACAAGCCACAATGGTAACACAAAACATGGATCCACCAAGCACAAGATGTAACAGCTAACAAGCAACAACATCAAGCCACAATGTAACACTAACATGGACCAACATAGCCACAATGTAACACTTGAACTAGGTGGACGACATGACCACAAGCAGCATTGTAACTACTTCACATGGACCAACAAGCCACAATGTAACACTAACATGGAGCCAAACGTAAGCCACAATGTAACACTAACTATGGACCACCAAGCCACAATGTAAACACTAACATGGACAACAAGCACAATGTAACACGACATGGACCAACAAGCCACAATGTACACTAACATGGACCAACAAGCCACAATGTAACACTAACATGGACCAACAAGCCACAATGTAACACTAAACATGGACAACAAGCACATATGTGAACACTAACATGGACCTACAAGCCACAATGTAACACTACAGCAACAACGAAGCCACAAATGTAAACGACTAGACAAGCACAACAAGCCACAATGTAACACTAACATGGACCAACAAGCCACAATGTAACACTAACATGGACCAACAAGCCACAATGTAACACTAACATGGACCAACAAGCCACAAATGTAACACTAACATGGACCAACAAGCCACAATGTAACACTAACATGGACCAACAAGCCACAATGTAACACTAACATGGACCAAACAAGCCACAATGTAACACTAACATGGACCAACAAGCCACAATGTAACACTAACATGGACCAACAAGCCACAGATGTAACACTAACATGGACCAACAAGCCACAATGTAACACTAACATGGACCAACAAGCCACAATGTAACACAACATGGACCAACAAGCCACAATGTAACACTAAAGCATGACAACAAGCCACAATGTAACACTAACATGGACCAACAAGCACAATGTAACACTAACATGGACCAACAATCACAATGTAACACTAAACATGGACCAACAAGCCACAATGTAACACTAACATGGACCAACAAGCACAATTGTAACACTAACATGGACCAACCAAGCCACAATGTAACACTAACATGGACCAACAAGCCACAATGCTAACACTAACATGGACCAACAAGCCACAATGTAACACTAACATGGACCAACAAGCCACAATGTACACAAACATGGACCAAGTCAGCCATCAATGTAACACTAACATGGCCACAAGCCACACAATGTAACACTAACATGACCAACAAGCCACAATGTAACACTAACATGGACCAACAAGCCACAATGTAACACTAACATGGACCAACAAGCACAATTGTAACACAAACATGGACCAACAAGCCACATGTAACACAACATGGACCAACAAGCCACAATGTAACACAAACATGGACCAACAAGCCACAATGTAACACTAACATGGACCAACAAGCCACAATGTAACACTAACAGGGACCAACAAGCCACAATGTACCACTAACATGGACCAACAAGCCACAATGTAACAAAAACATGGACCAACAAGCCACAAATGTAACACTAACATGGCACCAACAAGCCACAATGTAACACTAACATGGACCAACAAGCCACAATGTAACACTAACATGGACCAACAAGCCACAATGTAACACTAAACATGGACCAACAAGCCACAATGTACACCAATCGACTCAACAAGCCAACAAGGTAACATACATGGACCAACAAGCCACAATGTAACACTAACATGGACCAACAAGCCACAATGTAACACTAACATGGACCAACAAGCCACAATGTAACACTAACAGGACCAACAAGCCACAATGTAACACTAACATGGACCAACAGGTTCGGCTCAACAAGCCACAATGTAACACTAACATGGACCAACAAGCCACAATGTAACACTAACATGGACCAACAAGCCACAATGTAACACGAACATGGACCAACAGGTTCAGGCTCAACAAGCCACAATGTAACACTAACATGGACCAACAAGCCACAATCTAACACTAACATGGACCAACAAGCCACAATGTAACACTAACATGGAGCAACAAGCCACAATGTAACACTAACATGGACCAACAAGCCACAATGTAACACAAACAAGCAACAACAAGCCACAATGTAACACAAACAAGCAACAACAAGCCACAATGTAACACAAACATGGACCAACAAGCCACAATGTAACACTAACAAGCAACAACAAGCCACAATGTAACACAAACATGGTCCAACAAGCCACAATGTAACACTAACAAGCAACAACAAGCCACAATGTAACACAAACAAGCAACAACAAGCCACAATGTAACACAAACATGGTCCAACAAGCCACAATGTAACACTAACAAGCAACAACAAGCCACAATGTAACACAAACATGGACCAACAAGCCACAATGTAACACTAACAAGCAACAACAAGCCACAATGTAACACAAACATGGTACCAACAAGCCACAATGTAACACTAACAAGCAACAACAAGCCACAATGTAACACTAACATGGACCAACAAGCCACAATGTAACACTAACATGGACCAACAGGTTCAGGCTCAACAAGCCACAATGTAACACTAACATGGACCAACAAGCCACAATGTAACACTAACATGGACCAACAAGCCACAATGTAACACAAACATGGACCAACAAGCCACAATGTAACACTAACATGGACCAACAAGCCACAATGTAACACTAACATGGACCAACAAGCCACAATGTAACACTAACATGGACCAACAAGCCACAATGTAACACTAACATGGACCAACAAGCCACAATGTAACACTAACATGGACCAACAAGCCACAATGTAACACTAACAAGGACCAACAAGCCACAATGTAACACTAACATGGACCAACAAGCCACAATGTAACACAAACATGGCACCAACAAGCCACAATGTAACACTAACATGAACCAACAAGCCACAATGTAACACAAACATGGTCCACAAGCCACAATGTAACACAAACATGGACCAACAAGCCACAATGTAACACTAACATGGACCAACAAAGCCACAATGTAACACTAACATGGACCAACAAGCCACAATGTAACACTAACATGGACCAACAAGCCACAATGTAACACTAACATGGACCAACAAGCCACAATGTAACACTAACATGGACCAACAAGCCACAATGTAACACAAACATGGACCAACAAGCCACAATGTAACACAAACATGGACCAACAAGCCACAATGTAACACTAACATGGACCAACAAGCCACAATGTAACACTAACATGGACCAACAAGCCACAATGTAACACTAACATGGACCAACAAGCCACAATGTAACACTAACATGGACCAACAAGCCACAATGTAACACAAACATGGACCAACAAGCCACAATGTACACTAACATGGACCAACAAGCCACAATGTAACACAAACATGGACCAACAGGTTCAGGCTCAACAAGCCACAATGTAACACTAACATGGACCAACAAGCCACAATGTAACACTAACATGGACCAACAAGCCACAATGTAACACTAACATGGACCAACAGGTTCAGGCTCAACAAGCCACAATGTAACACTAACATGGACCAACAAGCCACAATGTAACACTAACATGGACCAACAAGCCACAATGTAACACAAACAAGGACCAACAAGCCACAATGTAACACTAACATGGACCAACAGGTTCAGGCTCAACAAGCCACAATGTAACACTAACATGGACCAACAAGCCACAATGTAACACTAACATGGACCAACAAGCCACAATGTAACACAAACATGGACCAACAAGCCACAATGTAACACAAACAAGCAACAACAAGCCACAATGTAACACAAACAAGCAACAACAAGCCACAATGTAACACTAACATGGACCAACAAGCCACAATGTAACACAAACATGGACCAACAAGCCACAATGTAACACTAACAAGCAACAACAAGCCACAATGTAACACTAACATGGACCAACAGGTTCAGGCTCAACAAGCCGCAATGTAACACTAACATGGACCAACAAGCCACAATGTAACACTAACATGGACCAACAAGCCACAATGTAACACAAACATGGACCAACAAGCCACAATGTAACACTAACAAGCAACAACAAGCCACAATGTAACACTAACATGGACCAACAAGCCACAATGTAACACTAACATGGACCAACAAGCCACAATGTAACACAAACATGGACCAACAAGCCACAATGTAACACTAACATGGACCAACAAGCCACAATGTAACACTAACATGGACCAACAAGCCACAATGTAACACTAACATGGACCAACAAGCCACAATGTAACACTAACATGGACCAACAAGCCACAATGTAACACTAACATGGACCAACAAGCCACAATGTAACACTAACATGGACCAACAAGCCACAATGTAACACAAACATGGACCAACAAGCCACAATGTAACACTAACATGGACCAACAAGCCACAATGTAACACTAACAAGCAACAACAAGCCACAATGTAACACTAACAAGCAACAACAAGCCACAATGTAACACTAACATGGACCAACAAGCCACAATGTAACACTAACATGGACCAACAAGCCACAATGTAACACTAACATGGACCAACAAGCCACAATGTAACACTAACATGGACCAACAAGCCACAATGTAACACTAACATGGACCAACAAGCCACAATGTAACACTAACATGGACCAACAAGCCACAATGTAACACTAACATGGACCAACAAGCCACAATGTAACACTAACATGGACCAACAAGCCACAATGTAACACAAACATGGACCAACAAGCCACAATGTAACACTAACATGGACCAACAAGCCACAATGTAACACTAACATGGACCAACAAGCCACAATGTAACACTAACATGGACCAACAAGCCACAATGTAACACTAACATGGACCAACAAGCCACAATGTAACACTAACAAGCAACAACAAGCCACAATGTAACACTAACATGGACCAACAAGCCACAATGTAACACTAACATGGACCAACAAGCCACAATGTAACACTAACATGGACCAACAAGCCACAATGTAACACTAACATGGACCAACAAGCCACAATGTAACACTAACATGGACCAACAAGCCACAATGTAACACTAACATGGACCAACAAGCCACAATGTAACACTAACATGGACCAACAAGCCACAATGTAACACTAACATGGACCAACAAGCCACAATGTAACACTAACATGGACCAACAAGCCACAATGTAACACTAACATGGACCAACAAGCCACAATGTAACACTAACATGGACCAACAAGCCACAATGTAACACTAACATGGACCAACAAGCCACAATGTAACACTAACATGGACCAACAAGCCACAATGTAACACTAACATGGACCAACAAGCCACAATGTAACACAAACATGGACCAACAAGCCACAATGTAACACTAACATGGACCAACAAGCCACAATGTAACACTAACATGGACCAACAAGCCACAATGTAACACAAACATGGACCAACAAGCCACAATGTAACACTAACATGGACCAACAAGCCACAATGTAACACTAACATGGACCAACAAGCCACAATGTAACACTAACATGGACCAACAAGCCACAATGTAACACTAACATGGACCAACAAGCCACAATGTAACACAAACATGGACCAACAGGTTCAGGCTCAACAAGCCACAATGTAACACTAACATGGACCAACAAGCCACAATGTAACACTAACATGGACCAACAAGCCACAATGTAACATTAACATGGACCAACAAGCCACAATGTAACACTAACATGGACCAACAAGCCACAATGTAACACAAACATGGACCAACAGGTTCAGGCTCAACAAGCCACAATGTAACACTAACATGGACCAACAAGCCACAATGTAACACTAACATGGACCAACAAGCCACAATGTAACACGAACATGGACCAACAGGTTCAGGCTCAACAAGCCACAATGTAACACTAACATGGACCAACAAGCCACAATCTAACACTAACATGGACCAACAAGCCACAATGTAACACTAACATGGAGCAACAAGCCACAATGTAACACTAACATGGACCAACAAGCCACAATGTAACACAAACAAGCAACAACAAGCCACAATGTAACACAAACAAGCAACAACAAGCCACAATGTAACACAAACATGGACCAACAAGCCACAATGTAACACTAACAAGCAACAACAAGCCACAATGTAACACAAACATGGTCCAACAAGCCACAATGTAACACTAACAAGCAACAACAAGCCACAATGTAACACAAACAAGCAACAACAAGCCACAATGTAACACAAACATGGTCCAACAAGCCACAATGTAACACTAACAAGCAACAACAAGCCACAATGTAACACAAACATGGACCAACAAGCCACAATGTAACACTAACAAGCAACAACAAGCCACAATGTAACACAAACATGGTCCAACAAGCCACAATGTAACACTAACAAGCAACAACAAGCCACAATGTAACACTAACATGGACCAACAAGCCACAATGTAACACTAACATGGACCAACAGGTTCAGGCTCAACAAGCCACAATGTAACACTAACATGGACCAACAAGCCACAATGTAACACTAACATGGACCAACAAGCCACAATGTAACACAAACATGGACCAACAAGCCACAATGTAACACTAACATGGACCAACAAGCCACAATGTAACACTAACATGGACCAACAAGCCACAATGTAACACTAACATGGACCAACAAGCCACAATGTAACACTAACATGGACCAACAAGCCACAATGTAACACTAACATGGACCAACAAGCCACAATGTAACACTAACAAGGACCAACAAGCCACAATGTAACACTAACATGGACCAACAAGCCACAATGTAACACAAACATGGACCAACAAGCCACAATGTAACACTAACATGGACCAACAAGCCACAATGTAACACAAACATGGTCCAACAAGCCACAATGTAACACAAACATTGACCAACAAGCCACAATGTAACACTAACATGGACCAACAAGCCACAATGTAACACTAACATGGACCAACAAGCCACAATGTAACACTAACATGGACCAACAAGCCACAATGTAACACAAACATGGACCAACAAGCCACAATGTAACACTAACATGGACCAACAAGCCACAATGTAACACAAACATGGACCAACAAGCCACAATGTAACACAAACATGGACCAACAAGCCACAATGTAACACTAACATGGACCAACAAGCCACAATGTAACACTAACATGGACCAACAAGCCACAATGTAACACTAACATGGACCAACAAGCCACAATGTAACACTAACATGGACCAACAAGCCACAATGTAACACAAACATGGACCAACAAGCCACAATGTAACACTAACATGGACCAACAAGCCACAATGTAACACAAACATGGACCAACAGGTTCAGGCTCAACAAGCCACAATGTAACACTAACATGGACCAACAAGCCACAATGTAACACTAACATGGACCAACAGGTTCAGGCTCAACAAGCCACAATGTAACACTAACATGGACCAACAAGCCACAATGTAACACTAACATGGACCAACAAGCCACAATGTAACACTAACATGGACCAACAAGCCACAATGTAACACAAACATGGACCAACAAGCCACAATGTAACACTAACATGGACCAACAAGCCACAATGTAACACAAACATGGACCAACAAGCCACAATGTAACACAAACATGGACCAACAAGCCACAATGTAACACAAACATGGACCAACAAGCCACAATGTAACACTAACATGGACCAACAAGCCACAATGTAACACAAACATGGACCAACAAGCCACAATGTAACACTAACATGGACCAACAAGCCACAATGTAACACTAACATGGACCAACAAGCCACAATGTAACACTAACATGGACCAACAAGCCACAATGTAACACAAACATGGACCAACAAGCCACAATGTAACACAAACATGGACCAACAAGCCACAATGTAACACTAACATGGACCAACAAGCCACAATGTAACACTAACATGGACCAACAAGCCACAATGTAACACTAACATGGACCAACAGGTTCAGGCTCAACAAGCCACAATGTAACACTAACATGGACCAACAAGCCACAATGTAACACTAACATGGACCAACAAGCCACAATGTAACACTAACATGGACCAACAAGCCACAATGTAACACAAACATGGACCAACAAGCCACAATGTAACACTAACATGGACCAACAAGCCACAATGTAACACTAACATGGACCAATAAGCCACAATGTAACACTAACATGGCTCAACAAGCCACAATGTAACACTAACATGGACCAACAGGTTCAGGCTCAACAAGCCACAATGTAACACTAACATGGACCAACAAGCCACAATGTAACACTAACATGGCCCAACAGGTTCAGGCTCAACAAGCCACAATGTAACACTAACATGGACCAACAAGCCACAATGTAACACAAACAAGGACCAACAAGCCACAATGTAACACAAACATGGACCAACAAGCCACAATGTAACACAAACAAGGACCAACAAATACAAACATGGACCAACAAGCCACAATGTAACACAAACATGGACCAACAAGCCACAATGTAACACAAACATGGACCAACAGGTTCAGGCTCAACAAGCCACAATGTAACACTAACATGGACCAACAAGCCACAATGTAACACTAACATGGACCAACAAGCCACAATGTAACACAAACATGGACCAACAAGCCACAATGTAACACAAACAAGGACCAACAAACACAAACATGGACCAACAAGCCACAATGTAACACTAACATGGACCAACAAGCCACAATGTAACACAAACAAGGACCAACAAGCCACAATGTAACACAAACATGGACCAACAGGTTCAGGCTCAACAAGCCACAATGTAACACTAACATGGACCAACAAGCCACAATGTAACACAAACATGGACCAACAAGCCACAATGTAACACAAACATGGACCAACAAGCCACAATGTAACACAAACATGGACCAACAAGCCACAATGTAACACTAACATGGACCAACAAGCCACAATGTAACACAAACATGGACCAACAAGCCACAATGTAACACTAACATGGACCAACAAGCCACAATGTAACACTAACATGGACCAACAAGCCACAATGTAACACTAACATGGACCAACAAGCCACAATGTAACACTAACATGGACCAACAAGCCACAATGTAACACTAACATGGACCAACAAGCCACAATGTAACACAAACATGGACCAACAGGTTCAGGCTCAACAAGCCACAATGTAACACTAACATGGACCAACAAGCCACAATGTAACACAAACATGGACCAACAAGCCACAATGTAACACTAACATGGACCAACAAGCCACAATGTAACACTAACATGGACCAACAAGCCACAATGTAACACTAACATGGACCAACAAGCCACAATGTAACACTAACATGGACCAACAAGCCACAATGTAACACTAACATGGACCAACAAGCCACAATGTAACACAAACATGGACCAACAAGCCACAATGTAACACTAACATGGACCAACAAGCCACAATGTAACACTAACATGGACCAACAAGCCACAATGTAACACAAACATGGACCAACAAGCCACAATGTAACACTAACATGGACCAACAAGCCACAATGTAACACTAACATGGACCAACAAGCCACAATGTAACACTAACATGGACCAACAAGCCACAATGTAACACTAACATGGACCAACAAGCCACAATGTAACACTAACATGGACCAACAAGCCACAATGTAACACAAACATGGACCAACAAGCCACAATGTAACACAAACATGGACCAACAAGCCACAATGTAACACAAACATGGACCAACAAGCCACAATGTAACACAAATAAGGAACAACAAGCCACAATGTAACACTAACAAGCAACAACAAGCCACAATGGAGGACAGAGAACAGGAGACGCTTCTTCACCCATTGGATTATTAACCCGTGGAACCGCCTACCCGCCGGAGCCGTACATACCCAAAGTCTGTTGGGTTTTATAATACAACTGGGAAAGAGCATCAGTGCAAATGAAGGGGGGGGATGTTTGACAAGCCGTCGGCTTCCTGTCCTCGTTAAGGCCACTAGTATTGGTGGCCCTCAGGTAAATTCAGGTAAATACATACCGGATTTTGTCAAGGTTTTCCATAGCTTCAGTGAAATATTAATTTGTAAACATATTTCTTACACGTCAAGACAATAGTGTAGGCTACTAGAAGGGCTTAATTTATGACATATTTTAATGAATATACTAAAGGGGGTACCCGGTAGTGCCCAGGTCCACCCAGTAGTGCCCAGGTCTACCCAGTAGTGCCCAGGTCTACCCAGTAGTGCCCAGGTCTACCCAGTAGTGCCCAGGTCTACCCAGTAGTGCCCAGGTCCACCCAGTAGTGCCCAGGTCTACCCAGTAGTGCCCAGGTCTACCCAGTAGTGCCCAGGTCTACCCAGTAGTGCCCAGGTCTACCCAGTAGTGCCCAGGTCCACCCAGTAGTGCCCAGGTCTACCCAGTAGTGCCCAGGTCCACCCAGTAGTGCCCAGGTCCACCCCGCAGTGCCCAGGTCTACCCAGTAGTGCCCAGATCCGCCCAGTAGTGCCCAGGTACACCCAGTCGTGCCCAGGTCTACCCAGTAGTGCCCAGGTCCACCCAGTAGTGCCCAGGACTACCCAGTAGTGCCCAGGTCCACCCAGTAGTGCCCAGGTCCACCCAGTAGTGCCCAGGTCTACCCAGTAGTGCCCAGGTCCACCCGGTAGTGCCCAGGTCCACCCAGTAATGCCCAGGTCTACCCAGTAGTGCCCAGGTCCACCCAGTAGTGCCCAGGTCCACCCAGTAGTGCCCAGGTCCACCCAGTAGTGCCCAGGTCCACCCAGTAGTGCCCAGGTTCACCCAGTAGTGCCCAGGTCCACCCAGTAGTGCCCAGGTCCACCCAGTAGTGCCCAGGTCCACCCAGTAGTGCCCAGGTCCACCCAGTAGTGCCCAGGTCTACCCAGTAGTGCCCAGGTCCACCCAGTAGTGCCCAGGTCCACCCAGTAGTGTCCAGGTCTACCCTGTAGTGCCCAGGTCTACCCAGTAGTGCCCAGGTCCACCCAGTAGTGCCTAGGTCCACCCAGTAGTGCCCAGGTCTACCCAGTAGTGCCCAGGTCTACCCAGTAGTGCCCAGGACTACCCAGTAGTGCCCAGGACTACTCAGTAGTGCCCAGGACTACCCAGTAGTGCCCAGGACTACCCAGTAGTGCCCAGGACTACCCAGTAGTGCCCAGGACAACCCAGTAGTGCCCAGGACTACCCAGTAGTGCCCAGGACTACCCAGTAGTGCCCAGGACTACCCAGTAGTGCCCAGGACTACCCAGTAGTGCCCAGGACTACCCAGTAGTGCCCAGGACTACCCAGTAGTGCCCAGGACTACCCAGTAGTGCCCAGGTCTACCCAGTAGTGTCCAAGTCTACCTAGTAGTGCCCAGATCTACCCGGTAGTGCCCGGGTCTACCCAAATGTCACCATCATTAGTCGTACTCGTAATTTATTACCGCGTCGAGCCAGTGCCGGCGACGCTGCTAAGTTCATGAGGGTCGTTATAGGAGCATTGTGGCCCTCCCTGACCATTATGGGAGCATTGTAGCCCTCCCTGACCATTATGGGAGCATTGTGGCCCTCCATGGCCATTATGGGAGCATTGTAGCCCTCCCTGACCATTATGGGAGCATTGTGGCCCTCCATGGCCATTATGGGAGCATTGTAGCCCTCCCTGACCATTATGGGAGCATTGTGGCCCTCCCTGACCATTATGGGAGCATTGTAGCCCTCCCTGACCATTATGGGAGCATTGTAGCCCTCTCTGACCATTATGGGAGCATTGTAGCCCTCCCTGACCATTATGGGAGCATTGTAGCCCTCTCTGACCATTATGGGAGCATTGTGGCCCTCCCTGACCATTATGGGAGCATTGTGGCCCTCCCTGACCATTATGGGAGCATTGTGGCCCTCCCTGGCCATTATGGGAGCATTGTGGCCCTCCCTGACCATTATGGGAGCATTGTGGCCCTCCCTGACCATTATGGCCCTCCCTGACCATTATGGGAGCATTGTGGCCCTCCCTGACCATTATGGGAGCATTGTGGCCCTCCCTGACCATTATGGGAGCATTGTGGCCCTCCCTGACCATTATGGGAGCATTGTGGCCCTCCCTGACCATTATGGGAGCATTGTGGCCCTCCCTGACCATTATGGGAGCATTGTGGCCCTCCCTGACCATTATGGGAGCATTGTGGCCCTCCCTGACCATTATGGGAGCATTGTGGCCCTCCCTGACCATTATAGGAGCATTGTGGCCCTCCCTGGCCATTATGGGAGCATTGTGGCCCTCCCTGACCATTATGGGAGCATTGTGGCCCTCCCTGACCATTATGGGAGCATTGTGGCCCTCCCTGACCATTATGGGAGCATTGTGGCCCTCCCTGACCATTATGGGAGCATTGTGGCCCTCCCTGATCATTATGGGAGCATTGTGGCCCTCCCTGACCATTATGGGAGCATTGTGGCCCTCCCTGACCATTATGGGAGCATTGTGGCCCTCCCTGACCATTATGGGAGCATTGTGGCCCTCCCTGACCATTATGGGAGCATTGTGGCCCTCCCTGACCATTATGGGAGCATTGTGGCCCTCCCCGCTCGGGCCATGTTTGTCACCACTGGTATATGTTTACTTATCAATTTTTGTTTTCTCTTGGTTTAACCTAGGCTTCCGTGAAGCCTACGATCATCTATATAGTATATAAAATTATATAATTATAGTAACTTATTGACTAAATGAATTTTTGGGTTCGATTCTGAGCCTATATGGACCTCTCTAACCTTTTCCTCCACAACTTACACGTTTAATATGGGACACATAAATTAAGTAAACCCAAAAAAAATAGCCAGTTAGCGTGAATTTTATTTATCTTCTACCACAGACGTGGCCGGACATTTACAATGCTAACCAGCATATATACATTTTCTTCTGTCCTCCATGGACAGGGTGAGAGATGTGTTAAACTTATAGTTCAGTGTTTTATTAAGCAATCAGGCAGGTGTGAGAGTGAGGGCTGGCGGGTGTGTGAGAGTGAGGGCAGGCAGGTGTGAGAGTGAGGGCTGGCGGGTGTGTGAGAGTGAGGGCTGGCGGGTGTGTGAGAGTGAGGGCTGGCGGGTGTGTGAGTGAGGGCTGGCGGGTGTGTGAGAGTGAGGGCTGGCGGGTGTGTGAGAGTGAGGGCTGGCGGGTGTGTGAGAGTGAGGGCTGGCGGGTGTGTGAGAGTGAGGGCTGGCGGGTGTGTGAGTGAGGGCTGGCGGGTGTGTGAGAGTGAGGGCTGGCGGGTGTGTGAGAGTGAGGGCTGGCGGGTGTGTGAGAGTGAGGGCTGGCGGGTGTGTGAGAGTGAGGGCTGGCGGGTGTGTGAGAGTGAGGGCAGGCGGGTGTGTGAGAGTGAGGGCTGGCGGGTGTGTGTGAGTGAGGGCTGGCGGGTGTGTGAGAGTGAGGGCTGGCGGGTGTGTGAGAGTGAGGGCTAGCTGGCGGGTGTGTGAGAGTGAGGGCTGGCGGGTGTGTGAGAGTGAGGGTAGGCAGGTGTGAGAGTGAGGGCTGGCGGGTGTGTGAGAGTGAGGGCTGGCGGGTGTGTGAGAGTGAGGGCTGGCGGGTGTGTGAGAGTGAGGGCTGGCGGGTGTGTGAGAGTGAGGGCAGGCGGGTGTGTGAGAGTGAGGGCTGGCGGGTGTTTGAGAGTGAGGGCTGGCGGGTGTGTGAGAGTGAGGGCTGGCGGGTGTGTGAGAGTGAGGGCTGGCGGGTGTGTGAGAGTGAGGGCTGGCGGGTGTGAGAGTGAGGGCTGGCGGGTGTGTGAGAGTGAGGGCTGGCGGGTGTGTGTGAGAGTGAGGGCTGGCGGGTGTGTGAGAGTGAGGGCTGGCGGGTGTGTGAGAGTGAGGGCTGGCGGGTGTGTGAGAGTGAGGGCAGGCGGGTGTGTGGGAGTGAGGGCTGGCGGGTGTTTGAGAGTGAGGGCTGGCGGGTGTGTGAGAGTGAGGGCTGGCGGGTGGTGTGAGAGTGAGGGCTGGCGGGTGTGTGAGAGTGAGGGCTGGCGGGTGTGAGAGTGAGGGCTGGCGGGTGTGTGAGAGTGAGGGCTGGCGGGTGTGTGAGAGTGAGGGCTGGCGGGTGTGTGAGAGTGAGGACTGGCGGGATAAAAGTCCACTTTTTAGTGCCATATTCGAGGGTCGGGGAAGCGTGCCGATCCCACAGGCCAGAGGAAATACTGTCATAGCTTTTTCACCGCCGCGGTGAGGTAGTGTCCGTGTCGTAGCCTCGCCTCTTAACATGGGGCTACACCAATATATATAGTTGTGGTGAAGAGTTACCGTCACACAGTATAAATTCACTAAAAATCAAAAAACAAATCTACCACTTTCGGGCTATTCATGCCCATGCCACCTCCTGGTTGGCTTAATCTTAATCAATCAATCAATCGAGTTACCGTAGCCTCGCCGATCAACTCGGGCCTGATTCACGAAGCAGTTACGCAAGTACTTACGAACGTGTACATCTTCCCTCAATCGTTGACGACTTTGTTTACATTTATTAAGCAGTTTACAAGCATGACAACTTCATAATAACGGGTTCGCCAACTCAACCCCAAACCTTCATTTAACAGAGGATAATAATAATAATAATACTTTAGAATGCTTTTTTACATTGAAACCTGATAGGTTAAAATGGAGTTTGAACATATATATATAGTTGTAACTATACCACAGTCACGTATGTTGTATTTGACACGTAGGATGTATAAATACAACAGGTCAGATTTTTAATACCAGTGGGCGACCTTCTCACAAGGTTACACTAGACCAACAGTACTGTTGTGTGTTACAGGTCCTTGTGTGTGGCGGCAGACTGCTCACTGTGTCCTGCATGCCTGTGTTACAGGTCCTTGTGTGTGGCGGCAGACTGCTCACTGTGTCCTGCATGCCTGTGTTACAGGTCCTTGTGTGTGGCGGCAGACTGCTCACTGTGTCCTGCACGTCTGAGTGTGTTACAGGTCCTTGTGTGTGGCGGCAGACTGCTCACTGCGGCCTGCACGCCTGTGTTACAGGTCCTTGTGTGTGGCGGCAGACTGCTCACTGCGGCCTGCACGCCTGTGTTACAGGTCCTTGTGTGTGGCGGCAGACTGCTCACTGTGTCCTGCATGCCTGTGTTACAGGTCCTTGTGTGTGGCGGCAGACTGCTCACTGTGTCCTGCACGTCTGAGTGTGTTACAGGTCCTTGTGTGTGGCGGCAGACTGCTCACTGTGTCCTGCATGCCTGTGTTACAGGTCCTTGTGTGTGGCAGCAGACTGCTCACTGTGTCCTGCACGCCTGAATGTGTTACATGAAGCACAGTCCAGAAATAAAGAAAATTCTTGGTATAAATACATAGATAAAACACGTCACAGCTTCGTGTCATCCTTACCAGACGATACAAATATCAACATGAAAATGACTTTTGTAGAAGAAAAACAATGAACAACTTCAAGCCGATATCAGTTGAATCTTCGATTTGACGACATATTTCACGATGTTTAACAGTGATAAATTTCAGGTACTAAGATACGGCAAAAATGAGGATCTTAAACATAATACAGGGTACAAAACACAATCAAATCTGCCCATAGTAGGAAAACAGCATGTCAAGGATTTGGGAATAATGATGTCCGACGACCTAACGTTTAAGGAGCATAACCAAGCAAATATTGCGTCAGCCAGAAAAATGATAGGATGGATTACGAGAACTTTCAAGTTCAGAGATCCCATCACAATGGTTGTACTCTTCAAGTCACTTGTGTTGTCCCGTCTTGAGTACTGCTCAGTACTCACTTTCCCCTTCAGAGCAGGAGAGATTGCTGAAATAGAGGGAATACAGAGAACATATACGGCACCCATAGACGAGGAGAAGCCTCGTCCTGTACTGTACTGTACTTGTAGTGATGATCAGCAGCATAGTACATATACCGACTTTCCACGAAATTGGGCAATAGAAATCGGACATATTGAATTTGGACAGTGCGGAAAAGATTTTATATTAATGTTGCAAAGACAAACTCACCTAACCTTCCTAGGCCTAATACGCGCTATCTGAAGCCAAATATAGTACATATATGTATATATATATTAGGCCTAGGATTATTTAAGTTGTTTCTTAGCTTCGATTTTTCGGACTATAAAGTGAATAATACAAAATCTACTATCTAATTGCTTAATATGTCAATATTTGTACTATGATGCACATAGTTACAAAAAGTATTATATACACAGGAGGATGTGCTGGGAAAAGCACGTGAACTATTGGAACTGTGCCCAACCACTTGGGCAGAGCGACCGTCTCTGTGGCAGGACACCATTCCTTCCCCCCGTCCCATCCCAAATCCTGATCCTGACCCCTTCCCAGTGCTATATAGTCGTAATGGCTTGGAGCTTTCCCCTGATAACACCCTCCCTCCAAAGCCCACCAAATGTTCTACGAAGGACATGAGAGGGTTATCTGTTCAACCTGTCCTCCTACAACCTGTCCTCCTACAACCTGTCCTCCTACAACCTGTCCTCCTACAACCTGTCCTCCTACAACCTGTCCTCCTACAACCTGTCCTCCTACAACCTGTCCTCCTACAACCTGTCCTCCTACAACCTGTCCTCCCACAACCTGTCCTCCTACAACCTGTCCTCCTACAACCTGTCCTCCTACAACCTGTCCTCCTACAACCTGTCCTCCTACAACCTGTCCTCCTACAACCTGTCCTCCTACAACCTGTCTTCCTATAACCTGTCCTCCTACAACCTGTCCTCCTACAACCTGTCCTCCTACAACCTGTCATCCTACAACCTGTCCTCCTACAACCTGTCCTCCTGCAACCTGTCCTACAACCTGTTCTCCTACAACCTGTCTTCCTACAACCTGCCCTCCTACAACCTGTCCCCCTAAAACCTGTCCTCCTACAACCTGTCCTCCTACAACCTGTCCTCGTACAGCCTGTCCTCGTACAACCTGTCCTCGTACAACCAGTCCTCCTATAACCTGTCCTCTTACAACCTGTCCTCCTACAACCTGTCCTCCTATAACCTGTCATACAGCCTTTCCTCCTACAACCTGTCCTCCTACAACCTGTCCTCCTGCAACCTGTCCTCCTACAACCTGTCCTCCTACAACCTGTCCTCCTACAACCTGTCCTCCTACAACCTGTCCTCCTACAACCTGTCCTCCTACAACCTGTCCTCCTACAACCTGTCCCCCTACAACCTGTCCTCCTACAACCTGTCCTCCTACAACCTGTCCTCCTACAACCTGTCCTACTACAACCTGTGCTCCTACAACCTGTCTTCCTATAACCTGTCCTCCTACAACCTGTCCTCCTACAACCTGTCCTCCTACAACCTGTCCTCCTACAACCTGTCCTCCTGCAACCTGTCCTACAACCTGTTCTCCTACAACCTGTCTTCCTACAACCTGCCCTCCTACAACCTGCCCTCCTACAACCTGTCCTCCTACAACCTGTCCTCCTACAACCTGTCCTCGTACAGCCTGTCCTCGTACAACCTGTCCTCCTACAACCAGTCCTCCTATAACCTGTCCTCTTACAACCTGTCCTCCTACAACCTGTCCTCCTATAACCTGTCATACAGCCTTTCCTCCTACAACCTGTCCTCCTACAACCTGTCCTCCTACAACCTGTCTTCCTATAACCTGTCCTCCTGCAACCTGTCCTCCTGCAACCTGTCCTCCTACAACCTGTCCTACAACCTGTCCTCCTACCACCTGTCCTCCTATAACCTGTCCTACAACCTGTCCTCCTACAACCTGCCCTCCTACAACCTGTCCTCGTACAACCTGTCCTCCTGCAACCTGTCCTACAACCTGTTCTCCTACAACCTGTCTTCCTACAACCTGCCCTCCTACAACCTGTCCTCCTAAAACCTGTCCTCCTACAACCTGTCCTCCTGCAACCTGTCCTCGTACAGCCTGTCCTCGTACAACCTGCCCTCCTACAACCTGTCCTCCTAAAACCTGTCCTCCTACAACCTGTCCTCTTACAACCTGTCCTCCTACAACCTGCCCTCCTACAACCTGTCCCCCTACAACCTGTCCTCCTACAACCTGTCCTCCTACAACCTGTCCTACAACCAGTCCTCCTACAACCTGTCCTCCTACAACCTGCCCTCCTACAACTAGTCCTCCTACAACCAGTCCTCCTACAACCTGTCCTTCTACAACCTGCCCTCCTACAACCTGTCCTACAACCTGTCCTCCTACAACCTGTCCTACAACCTGTCCTCCTACAACCTACCCTCCTACAACCTGCCCTCCTACAACCTGTCCTCCTACAACCTGTCCTCCTACAACCTGTCCCCCTACAACCTGTCCTCCTTCAACCTGTCCTCCTACAACCTGCCCTCCTACAACCTGCCCTCCTACAACCTGCCTTCCTACAACCTGTCCTCCTACAACCTGTCCTCCTACAACCTGTCCGCCTACAACCTGCCCTCCTACAACCTGCCCTCCTACAACCTGTCCTACAACCTGTCCTCCTACAACCTGTCCTTCAATCTGTCTTCCTACAACCTGTCCTCCTACAACCTGTCCTCCTACAATCTGTCCTCCTACAACCTGCCCTCCTACAAAATGTCCTCCTACAACCTGCCCTCCTACAACCTGTCCTACAACCTGCCCTCCTACAATCTGTCCTACAACCTGTCCTCCTACAACCTGTCCTACAACCTGTCCTCCTACAACCTGTCCTGCAACCTGCTCTCCTACAACCTGTCCTACAACCTGTCCACCTACAACCTGTCCTCCTACAACCTGTCCTCCTACAACCTGTCCTACAACCTGTCCTGCTACAACCTGTCCTCCTACAACCTGTCCTACAACCTGTCCTACAACCTGTCCTCCTACAACCTGTCCTCCTACAACCTGTCCTCCTACAACCTGTCCTCCTACAACCTGTCCTCCTACAACCTGTCCTCCTACAACCTGTCCTACAACCTGTCCTCCTACAACCTGTCCTCCTACAACCTGTCCTCCTACAACCTGTCCTCTTACAACCTGTCCTCCTACAACCTGTCCTGCAACCTGTCCTCCTACAACCTGTCCTACAACCTGTCCTACAACCTGTCCTCCTACAACCTGTCCTCCTACAAACTGCCCTCCTACAACCTGTCCTCCTACAACCTGTCCTCCTACAACCTGTCCTACAACCTGTCCTCCTACAACCTGTCCTCCTACAACCTGCCCTCCTACAACCTGTCCTCCTACAACCTGTCCTCCTACAACCTGTCCTCCTACAACCTGTCCTCCTACAGCCTGTCCTCCTACAACCTGTCCACCTACAACCTGTCCTACAACCTGTCCTCCTACAACCTGTCCTCCTACAACCTGCCCTCCTACAACCTCTCCTCCTACAACCTGTCCTCCTACAACCTGTCTTCCTATAACCTCTCCTCCTACAACCTGTCCTACAAACTGCCCTCCTACAACCTGTCCTACAACCTGTCCTCCTACAACCTGTCCTCCTACAACCTGTCCTCCTACAACCTGTCCTCCTACAACCTGTCCTCCTACAACCTGTCCACCTACAACCTGTCCTCCTACAACCTGCCCTCCTACAACCTGTCCCCCTACATCTTGTCCTCCTACAACCTGTCCTCCTACAACCTGTCCTCCTACAACCTACCCTCCTACAAACTGCCCTCCTACAACCTGTCCACCTACAACCTGCCCTCCTACAACCTGTCCTCCTACAACCTGTCCACCTACAACCTGTCCTCCTACAACCTGTCCTCCTACAACCTGTCCTCCTACAACCAGTCCTCCTACAAGCTGCCCTCCTACAACCTGTCCTACAACCTGTCCTACAACCTGTCCTCCTACAACCTGTCCTCCTACAACCTGTCCTCCTACAAACTGCCCTCCTACAACCTGTCCTCCTACAACCTGTCCTACAACCTGCCCTTCTACAACCTGTCCTCCTACAACCTGCCCTCCTACAACCTGCCCTCCTGCAACCTGTCCTCCTACAACCTGCCCTCCTGCAACCTGTCCTCCTACAACCTGTCCTCCTACAACTTGTCCTCCTACAACCTGTCCTCCTACAACCTGTCCTCCTACAACCTGTCCTACAACCTGCCCCCCTACAACCTGTCCTCCTACAACCTGTCCTCCTACAACCTGTCCTCCTACAACCTGTCCTCCTACAACCTGTCCTCCTACAACCTGTCCTCCTACAAACTGCCCTCCTACAACCTGTCCTCCTACAACCTGTCCTCCTACAACCTGTCCTACAACCTGCCCTCCTACAACCTGTCCTCCTACAACCTGCCCTCCTACAACCTCTCCTCCTACAACCTGTCCTCCTACAACCTGTCTTCCTATAACCTCTCCTCCTACAACCTGTCCTCCTACAAACTGCCCTCCTACAACCTGTCCTACAACCTGTCCTCCTACAACCTGTCCTCCTACAACCTGTCCTCCTACAACCTGTCCTCCTACAACCTGTCCACCTACAACCTGTCCTCCTACAACCTGCCCTCCTACAACCTGTCCCCCTACATCTTGTCCTCCTACAACCTGTCCTACAACCTGTCCTCCTACAACCTACCCTCCTACAAACTGCCCTCCTACAACCTGTCCACCTACAACCTGCCCTCCTACAACCTGTCCTCCTACAACCTGTCCACCTACAACCTGTCCTCCTACAACCTGTCCTACAACCTGTCCTCCTACAACCAGTCCTCCTACAAGCTGCCCTCCTACAACCTGTCCTACAACCTGTCCTCCTACAACCTGTCCCCCTACAACCTGTCCTACTACAACCTGTCCTCCTACAAACTGCCCTCCTACAACCTGTCCTCCTACAACCTGTCCTACAACCTGCCCTCCTACAACCTGTCCTCCTACAACCTGCCCTCCTACAACCTGCCCTCCTGCAACCTGTCCTCCTACAACCTGTCCTCCTACAACTTGTCCTCCTACAACCTGTCCTCCTACAACCTGTCCTCCTACAACCTGTCCTACAACCTGCCCCCCTACAACCTGTCCTCCTACAACCTGTCCTCCTATAACCTGTCCTACAACCTGTCCTCCTACAACCTGTCCTCCTACAACCTGTCCTCCTACAAACTGCCCTCCTACAACCTGTCCTCCTACAACCTGTCCTCCTACAACCTGTCCTACAACCTGCCCTCCTACAACCTGTCCTCCTACAACCTGCCCTCCTACAACCTGTCCTCCTACAACTTGTCCTCCTACAACCTGTCCTCCTACAACCTGTCTTCCTACAACCTGCCCTCCTACAACCTGTCCTCCTACAACCTGTCCTCCTACAACCTGTCCTCCTACAACCTGTCCTCCTACAACCTGTCCTCCTACAACCTGTCCTCCTACGAACTGCCCTCCTACAACCTGTCCTCCTACAACCTGTCCTACAACCTGCCCTCCTACAACCTGTCCTACAACCTGCCCTCCTACAACCTGTCCTCCTACAACTTGTCCTCCTACAACCTGTCCTCCTACAACCTGTCCTCCTACAACCTGTCTTCCTACAACCTGTCCTACAACCTGTCCTCCTACAACCTGTCCTCCTACAACCTGTCCTCCTACAACCAGTCCTCCTACAACCTGTCTTCCTACAACCTGTCCTACAACCTGCCCTCCTACAACCTGTCCTCCTACAAACTGCCCTCCTACAACCTGCCCTCCTACAACCTGTCCTCCTACAACCTGTCCTCCTACAACCTGTCCACCTACAACCTGTCCTCCTACAACCTGTCCTCCTACAACCTGCCCTCCTACAACCTGTCCTCCTACAACCTGCCCTCCTACAACCTGTCCTACAACAAGCGTCACTTTTCACACGTATGCGTTACCTAAGGCCAACAATCGTCGTACCAGAAAATGGGAGCGGCTGGCGAAAGTGACGTACTGTCCCGTTTTCTGTTTTGGGTCCTCTGGTAGGTTAGGATAAGGTCACTTTGGTACGACCATTTCTTGACGTTGGGGAAGCTCCGGAGTGCGGGCTCATGTGTTACTGATATATCTTGAGGTTATCTTGAGATGATTTCGGGGCTTTAGTGTCCCCGCGGCCCGGTCCTCGACCAGGCCTCCACCCCCAGGAAGCAGCCCGTGACAGCTGACTAACACCCAGGTACCTATTTACTGCTAGGTAACAGGGGCATTCAGGGTGAAAGAAACTTTGCCCATTTGCTTCTGCCTCGTGCGGGAATCGAACCCGCGCCACAGAATTACCAATCCTGCGCGCTATCCACCAGGCTACGAGGCCCCTGATGACCAGGGGTTATATATGGTGTTGTCGTATTTTTAGCCTTAATCACCAGCATATAATTTTTCACAAGAAGTAGTGGAATAGGCGCCACGGAGATAACAGTTTAGGATATTAGCCTAACTTACCGGGTCTCCGCGGCCCGGTCTCCGACCAAGCCTCCATAAGTAAAATATAAATAAATAAATAAATGTTTATTTAGGTAAGGTTCATACATACAAGAGATTTTACAAAGAGTGATGGATTTATAGATAGAGCTAGTACATACAATGCCTAAAGCCACTATTACGCAAAGTATTTCGGGCATGAAAAACTGAAATGACTAAAACTTAATAGTAATTGAGTATAAAGAATAAAAAGTGTTGAGAACAAATAAAAATAGAGATAAAAAGGGGGGAACATGGCTGAAAAAGCACAAATACAATTAGGTCGACAAACAGCGTTGTTTAAAAAAAAAAAAAGATATGGGTTGACAATATAGGGGTAAGGTAGGTTACAGGGAATTTATTAGATAGTGCTTCGTTTTTATCTTAAACTGGTTGAGTACAAGTTTCCTCCTCATGGACACGCCCAGATAACAATTAGAAGTATGATGATGTCCTCACCTGGTATCTTGTCTCACGGATAAGAAACACTGTTTCTTAATAGGGTTTGATACCTGGTTGATACCTGGTTGATGGGGTTCTGGGAGTTCTTCTACTCCCCAAGCCCGGCCCGAGGCCAGGCTCGACTTGTGAGAGTTTGGTCCACCAGGTTTCAGCGTCTGGGATGCTCTCGGACGCAGGTTTGAATCCTCGTCACGGCTCTTGTGGATTTGTTCACTGTTTCTTAATTAATAATGTTTATTAACAACAATCCCCTCTCCAACTCTCATGACAAAATATCTTACCTTCTGAAATATACGTTGCTAGAGCCATCTTACCGCATAGCCCAATGGGCACTTGCCCGGGGCCCCCACGAGCATAGGGGGCCCCCACGAGCATAGGGGCCCCCACGAGCATAGGGGGCCCCCACGAGCATAAGGGGCCTCCACGAGCATAGGGGGCCCCCACGAGCATAGGGGGCCCCCACGAGCATAGGGGGCCCCCACGAGCATAGGGGCCCCCCACGAGCATAGGGGGCCCCCACGAGCATAGGGGGCCCCCACGAGCATAAGGGGCCCCCACGAGCATAAGGGGCCCCCACGAGCATAGGGGCCCCCACGAGCATAGGGGCCCCCCACGAGCATAGGGGCCCCCACGAGCATAGGGGCCCCCCACGAGCATAGGGGCCCCCACGAGCATAGGGTCCCCCACGAGCATAGGGGCATGTTGTTAAGTTCCTCCTTAGTAAATACAGATATAAAATATGAGCTGAATGAGGACGGAGTCGTGGAGCTCTTATGTGGGAGAGTGTGGCGGCTCGATGGGGAATCGTGAGTGTGTAAACTAGATGGGGAGCAAGAGCATTGTAGCTGGATGCAGTCGTAGTCTGCTGTCTGCTCTGTGTCGAAGCTGTACCCGCCAAACACACACCGAAACTACGTCGTTGGTACAACGTTCGAACAAGTTTTAACACCTCCTAAACAGTTATAACAACCAATATAGCAAGTTGTAACAAAGTTCTAATACGTCATAAACATGTTAAGCCAAGATGTAACAACTTTATTACAAGTTGTAACAAGCGGAAAATAGAGACAGTTTCGGTTTGTGTTTCCAGGGTATATAGCGTCTCGGGGTCGATTAGAACTGTACACGCCGAGTGCTACAGTCTTGAGGTTGAAGAGGTGTGGTAACACCCGAGCGTCTGTACCGAAGTTATCTGACTCACTGTGGAAAGTGTACAGTTGGTTATTCAGTTGTTGTTTTAGATTTAACTACTCTAAATAAGATGCATTTAGGGAGCCGGTCGGCCGAGCGGACAGCACGCTGGACTTGTGATCCTGTGGTCCTGGGTTCGATCCCAGGCGCCGGCGAGAAACAATGGGCAGAGTTTCTTTCACCCTATGCCCCTGTTACCTAGCAGTAAAATAGGTACCTGGGTGTTAGTCAGCTGTCACGGGCTGCTTCCTGGGGGTGGAGGCCTGGTCGAGGACCGGGCCGCGGGGACACTAAAGCCCCGAAATCATCTCAAGATAACCTCAAGATAACTCAGAACGAAATGTCCTTGTAGCACGGGCTATGGTGAGCAAGTCTGACTATTCACTTCTCGCTTGCTTATGTATGGTGACTACACCTCAGCTTCCTCCAACAGGATGGAAAGGATGTTACCTGTAATGAGGAAAAGGATTTCAGTATACATAATTTGTGCTAATTAGTTTGTCATTAAGGTAATAAGAGATTGGAGTGAGTACAATGTTAATTTACTCGCTACAGCTTTATAACTAAGTTGTAAAGTTGGTTATGGTCTTTACTTAGAAACAACCATGTTTCTGTTAAGATAATGAACGATAATTTAGTACCTGTGAGTAGTGCATTTATATCATCAAAATGTTTACCAAGTGATCTGACATTTGAGTTGAAAACTTATAGGCAAGTGTTATTTTGAAGTGTTTTTTAGCCTGGTGTGCTGTGTAATACTTGCAGTAACGGGCTCACCATAGCCCGTGCTACATGGACACTTCGTCCTCAGTAGCTAAATCTTTAACAACAACAACGAATAATAACTACGGGAGACATCTCCCGTCACGCAGGGTGCAGTCGCACCTCCACAGATCTCCAGTATCAGCTCTTGATACTGGTAATGGCTCAAAAGGGCCACCACTTACGGGCTATGTGCCACCTTTTGGATGTCTTAATCGTCATCTGGGAGACATCTCCCGTCACGCAGAGTGCACTTGCACCTCCACAGATCTCCAGTATCAGCTCTTGATACTGGTAATGGCTCAAAAGGGCCACCACTTACGGGCTATGTGCCACCTTTTGGATGTCTTAATCGTCATCTGGGAGACATCTCCCGTCACGCAGAGTGCACTTGCACCTCCACAGATCTCCAGTATCAGCTCTTGATACTGGTAATGGCTCAAAAGGGCCACCACTTACGGGCTATGTGCCACCTTTTGGATGTCTTAATCGTCATCTGGGAGACATCTCCCGTCACGCAGAGTGCACTTGCACCTCCACAGATCTCCAGTATCAGCTCTTGATACTGGTAATGGCTCAAAAGGGCCACCACTTATGGGCTATTCATGCCCGTGCCACCTTTTGGATGGCTTAATCTTTATCGTAATACTTGCAGTAGTGATGGTCAGTATATGCTAGTTAGTGTAAATTTGAGACAGCAAATTTAGTTCAGGGTCAATATCAGCTTGCATGTTGATACAGTGGAGTCAAGATACAATAAAGAAAGCGATTACACAACAGTAAAATACTAAATCTGCTGTAAATCTCTACCCGCCAAACACACACCGAAACTACGACGTTGGTACAACGTTCGAGCAAGTTTTAACACCTCCTAACCAGTTATAACAACCAATATAGCAAGTTGTAACAACGTTCTAATACGTCATAAACACGTTAAGCCAAGATGTAACAACTTTATTACAAGTTGTAACAAGCGGAAAATAGAGACTAGTTAAGGTTTGTGTTTCCAGGGATATACTATAATTTTGACAAATTACAGTAAAATTTAGATTGATAATAAGCAATATTAAAAATTTAAATTATGCAAATGGAATAAAAGTAAAAGCAAATGACAATACAATAAGTGACAAATGAGGAAGTGAATAATAGAAAATGGTGGATAAACAAGAAAGAATAATCTTAAAATTAAAACCTTTTGAATGGAAAGGCAAAGCTATAGTTCACTTTGGTACAAAATCAAACTCTCATACAGTAACCGTTCACGTTCTCTTAAGTGATACCTGGTTGATGGGGTTCTGGGAGTTCTTCTACTCCCCAAGCCCGGCCCGAGGCCAGGCTTGACTTGTGAGAGTTTGGTCCACCAGGCTGTTGCTTGGAGCGGCCCGCAGACCCACATACCCACCACAGCCCGGTTGGTCCGGCACTCCTTGGAGGAATAAATCTAGTTTCCTCTTGAAAATGTCCACGGTTGTTCCGGCAACCTATCTGGCCCAATATTTAACAACTATAGTTTTACTACCCTACTGACTCCCAAATACTTACTCAACTACTATGCCCCAATTCTTAATTACAACCAGTAGTTTATACATATCACAATTTAATCGTACCGCCGGCAGTGGTGCAAACACCGGTAGCCACTAGTAGCTGACTTGTGTGTACTTGTCTCTCTAAAGCCTTGTTTCTCTCTGCGTAGACCACCCTGGTCCAACCCGTTCTCGCACTTTCGTATAGTCAATATTGACTTATTAAATACGTGCATATGTGACATACTAAATTATTGTGAATATTTTAGTTTACCTTGAAAAGCTTCATAAAAAACACTGACCTTACCTAACCTTCTTAGTATGTTAAGATAAGCATCTTATTGCTTCGTAATTATAATTATTACTTAACCTATTATAGGTATAGGTTAAGTAATAATTGTAATTACGAAGCAATAAGATGCTTATCTTAACATAGTAAAAAGGTTAGGTAAGGTCGGTGTTTTCTATGAAGCTTTTCAAGGTAAACTAAAATATTCACAATAAATTAGTATGTCACATATGCACGTATTTAATAAGTCAATATTGACTGTAAGAAAGTGCGAGAATGGGTTGCCTGGTCATAACAGCATCACATAATATATACATGGAAGGTACTGGAGGGCCTGGTTACTCCTGTAAATTTCCAAATTTACACAGTAAAATTGTGTGTAAAATATAAATATACTAGAGAAAACGATATGGAAGGAAATGCAGACTAGAACCAGTGAAGAGCAGAGGTGCCATAGGCACAATCAGAGAACACTGTATAAACATCAGAGATCTGCGGCTGTTCAATATCCTCCCAGCAAGTATAAGAAATATTGCTGGAACAAAAGCAAAGTCTTCAAGAAAACTTTAGGCAGTTTTCTGCAAGAAGTGCCGGACCAACAAGGCTGTAATAGATATGAGGCCTGCGGGCCGCTCCAAGCAACAGCCTGGTGGACCAAGTTATCACAAGTCGAGCCTGGGCTCGGGGAGTAGAAGAACTCTGAGATCTCAATTCAGGTACAATCCACTCATCCTACCCGTCCTCACTGCCTTCTCTCAGACAATTTAATATTAAGAAGCACTGAAACAATTGTGTGAGTCTCTCAGATAGTCTTTCCTTTTCTCTCTTCTCTTTTCCGTTTGTGAATGTTCTTTTATTCTCCTTTTATTCTTCTTCCCCCTTTCATCCCTGCCTTCGTTCTCCCCCTTTCATCCCTGCCTTCGTTCTCCCCCTTTCATCCCTGCCTTCGTTCTCCCCCTTTCATCCCTGCCTTCGTTCTCCCCCTTTCATCCCTGCCTTCGTTCTCCCCCATTCATCCCTGCCTTCGTTCTCCCCCATTCATCCCTGCCTTCGTTCTCCCCCATTCATCCCTGCCTTCGTTCTCCCCCATTCATCCCTGCCTTCGTTCTCCCCCATTCATCCCTGCCTTCGTTCTCCCCCTTTCATCCCTGCCTTCGTTCTCCCCCATTCATCCCTGCCTTCGTTCTCCCCCATTCATCCCTGCCTTCGTTCTCCCCCTTTCATCCCTGCCTTCGTTCTCCCCCATTCATCCCTGCCTTCGTTCTCCCCCATTCATCCCTGCCTTCGTTCTCCCCCATTCATCCCTGCCTTCGTTCTCCCCCATTCATCCCTGCCTTCGTTCTCCCCCATTCATCCCTGCCTTCGTTCTCCCCCATTCATCCCTGCCTTCGTTCTCCCCCATTCATCCCTGCCTTCGTTCTCCCCCATTCATCCCTGCCTTCGTTCTCCCCCTTTCATCCCTGCCTTCGTTCTCCCCCTTTCATCCCTGCCTTCGTTCTCCCCCTTTCATCCCTGCCTTCGTTCTCCCCCATTCATCCCTGCCTTCGTTCTCCCCCTTTCATCCCTGCCTTCGTTCTCCCCCTTTCATCCCTGCCTTCGTTCTCCCCCTTTCATCCCTGCCTTCGTTCTCCCCCTTTCATCCCTGCCTTCGTTCTCCCCCTTTCATCCCTGCCTTCGTTCTCCCCCTTTCATCCCTGCCTTCGTTCTCCCCCTTTCATCCCTGCCTTCGTTCTCCCCCTTTCATCCCTGCCTTCGTTCTCCCCCTTTCATCCCTGCCTTCGTTCTCCCCCTTTCATCCCTGCCTTCGTTCTCCCCCTTTCATCCCTGCCTTCGTTCTCCCCCTTTCATCCCTGCCTTCGTTCTCCCCCTTTCAACCTTCTCTCAGAAAATGTGTTGTTAATTGGCATTGAAACAATTGTATGAGTCTCACATATTATATTATAACCCTACAAACTCCATGGGAATCACACAACATATTTCACATCAAACTCTGAAGATGGTCTTGGGGGGGGGGGGTTCCTTTATAATTTCTAATGTTTCTTAAAGCATTTAACTTAGATCTATCTCGATCAGTCTATGTCCATCCCATACCCCAGACTATTCCCACTGCAAATTTGGGTGAGACTAGCCCCAAGCATCTGGCCTCTAACTTAGGACAAACAGACACAGACATAATCTCTTAGGGTTCCATCTTAATGTACACGTGAAAGTACAGTGGGCTGTCAGTACATATTTTGCCAAGTGATTTATGCATTCTTGCACAGCCACTAACATGGATATTTTCCCAGCAAGTCATAACGCTAACACTAACTTCGCAGAGAACTCGGTTACAAAATAATATTAGTTTATATCATGATGATAATAGATTTTATTGTTGAATTTCTACGCAAGTTATAATAGCACAAGACGAGGTACTGTAAGAAATTTGTTGTGGAACTCTGTTATTCTTTTAAATAAAGTATAGATTAGGCAGTATTTTGCTTTATTAAGAAGGAATTTCCATATATTAGGTCTCTTTATTTCCGGTATAAGCCTAACATGTACTGTATGTATAACGTGGCTTCCTGTCCCTTGACGCAGTGAATTATATACAGAGAGAAGTGTAAACCGCTTCTTGGTGTGTGTAAACTGAGAATTTAGTACTGGACTATGTTCAAAAATAAATTATATGCTTTCAAATTAAAACTTAAAATGTTTATTCAGGTAAATGTACATACATAGATGATGAGTTAAAAACATAATGTTGGATTTATAGATAGAGCTAGTATGTACAATACCCAAAGCCACTAATACACACAGCGTTTCGGGCTAACTTGACTTATCAGTAAGCTGCTGGAGCAGCTAAGTTGCTTGATTTATATGGCACAGCTGCAATAGATAACGAATCAGACCTGCTTGTGTCTTGTCAATGTGTTCAATGGTTGTCAGTCCTCGACCCGCCAAACACACACCGAAACTACGACGTTGGTACAACGTTCGAACAAGTTTTAACACCTCCTAACCAGTTATAACAACCAATATAGCAAGTTGTAACAACGTTCTAATACGTCATAAACACGTTAAGCCAAGATGTAACAACTTTATTACAAGTTGTAACAAGCGGAAAATAGAGACAGTTTCGGTTTGTGTTTCCAGGGTATCACCATTCCCATTTGTATTTCAGGTGATCGGTGGTTCGTGTCGTGTCTGGGATGTCTCCACCTGACGAAGGGCCTCTTCTACCGGGTCGTCCCCGCGGACCAAGACTTTGAGACAGAGTCTGGCTACTGCGGTGTTTTCAGGTAAAGGCATTAAATACTAGTCTTGGACAGGTGTAGAACCCACCTTGATCTTACTGAAGCATATACACTGATTGATACTTGAAGAAACTTGGGGTAAATTATATTTACCCCAAGAAATAGCCTAAACTACTGTATCCCTTTGAGATGTATTTCTTTCTTCTCTCAATAAACATACTTGAAGTTGAACTTGAATTATATTAATGCTCCGGGCATTATGTATTATTTTTCTGCTGATGTTTTAAATATGGAAATTTAGCAGGTTGATGCAGATTAGATGTAGAATCAGTATTACATCAGGTGTAAACGAGTTTTGGACGTGTTTAGATTCCGCGTGTGGTGGTGCGGAGAGTGGAGGGAGGTACTGGTTGATGACCGCCTGCCCACTGTCAACGGTAAGCTGGTGTTTGTCCACTCCCAGTCCGTCACCCAGTTCTGGCCAGCTCTTCTCGAGAAGGCTTATGCAAAGTAAGTGGCTTTGTCTTGCTAGTCATTATTGGTTTTCATTACTTTTTTAATGTGCACCAAGCAAAATATTATTGAGCAGCATGGATGCATCACTGGCCTTTTATTGTATATGGTAATCAGTTGTTGGTCATTAAATTTCAGTGAAAAATTTATAGTACCTGTAGTTGTATTTAATATGTCTTAAAAGACCAAATGCATTATGATATCAACAAAACAGACTTCATTGCTGCTTACAGGGTAGGCAAAATGAATCCAGCACGTCAAAATCAAAAAACATTTTGCCTAAAACTATCTACTCATTCCGTAAAATCCGATCTTGTCCAGGCAGCAGTAGCCTCTAACAAGGTGCACACCAAGGAGTGCCAAGCTGGCGGGGACAAGGCAGGAACTCCTCAGCCATCTGCCAAGCTGGCGGGGACAAGGCAGGAACTCCTCAGCCATCTGCCAAGGTGGCGGGGACAAGGCAGGAACTCCTCAGCCATCTGCCAAGGTGGCGGGGACAAGGCAGGAACTCCTCAGCCATCTGCCAAGCTGGCGGGGACAAGGCAGGAACTCCTCAGCCATCTGCCAAGCTGGCGGGGACAAGGCAGGAACTCCTCAGCCATCTGCCAAGCTGGCGGGGACAAGGCAGGAACTCCTCAGCCATCTGCCAAGCTGGCGGGGACAAGGCAGGAACTCCTCAGCCATCTGCCGCAAGTCCGTAAACAAAAAGAAGGAACGATCCATCAGTGCTATGTTAAAGATGGCATAATAAAAGTGAGGGAGGCTCCTACAGAAAAAACTTTTGTGATATCGAGTGTGGATAGCCTCAATAAATTCCTCTCCCGATGTGATTTGTCTGAACTGACTGAGCCTATCTCTGCCTTGTCTTAATTAGCCGCTTGTTGCCTAGTGCAGGCTGGGTAACCTAGGTTACATTGTTACCTAGGTTACCTAGCCTCTGCATACTCCCTTGCTCTCCGGTGGTTCATTGTCTGAAGCGCGGGGCTTCTCTTCAGTCCTTGGCTCTTTGGGGCTGGTCGCTTCTAGTGACTTGTCTGCTGGTTTTCTCAGGGGTTTGGATCTCCATGCGGTTCATATCCAGGGAGTGTCCAACGTCCTGGCGACAGCCTGTCTTGGTTCATTCCTCTGTCTACGGAATGGATGGTCGATGCCAACTCCTTCAGAGGTGGACCTCTTCATGTCGCAGTGGTCTTGGCATCTCCTGATATATGTGGCACTCATCCTTGACTGCGGAGCTGTCGCGGTTGACGCCTTTCGGCAGGACTGGTCGAGGTGGGATTACCTGTACCTCTTCGGGTCCAGCTGTTGCCTTGGATTCTGGGTCGTTTGGAGTCTTACCACGGGAGTCTTGTTCTTCTGGCCCCTTGGTGGCCGCCCTAGCTTTGGTTTCAGGTGCTGCTTGCTTGGTGTCCAAACCTGGTGTGTTTTCCGCAGCTCCGCCTCTTTCAGCAGATCAGACCAATCCGGTACACGGCTGATTTCGTCTACTCCTCCACTCTTTGCGTCTGGTCTTTTTGACATGGGTATATCACCGCTTGTATGGTGATCAGGTGGCTTTTTTTATGGTGTCCCACCTGCGAGCTTTGTCTCGGCAACAGTATGAAGTTTCCTGCTGTTCTTGTCGCCATTTTCTGTCCCTTCATAGGTTGTATTCTATTTCTGATCAAGTTGTTTTGTCCTTTATATCTTGGCTTTTTCAGGATCGTTATGTAATGCCGAATACTGTCACCTCGTATCGTGTGGCGCTAGCGGAGCCGCTCCAGCTTGTGTTTTGGGTGGATGTCACTTACGCCACATTCTGTAAGCTTTTTCGTGCTTTGTTTCACCTCTGGCCTGCTCATGCGCTGCCTGAGCCATCCTGAAACTAGGATCGGGTGCTTTCTTTTCTGTCTTCTCCTCGGTTTGCGTTGGCCCCTTTCGCTCAAGATTGTTTTTCCAAGTCCCTGTTTCTGTTGGCATTGGCCTCTGGGGGTCGGGTTGGTGAGCTTCATGCTCTCCTCCGGTGCAGGGGTCTCTGCTACTTTGGTCCTGGTGGTCGGTTTGTTCGGTTGCAGCCGTCTCCCCTTTTCTGGTGAAGAACGAGAAAGCGGCTTTCCGGAGGGGCCCCGTGGGCCATTGATGCTTGGTTGGTCAGGCCGGTCACACTAGCTTATCAGTATTCAACCAAAATGTCAGATAACTTGTAAAATATCTTGATGACATCAATGCGCCACTTGAAACAGTGGGCTCTAAACTATCTTTCATTATTTTAACAGAAATATGGCTAAGTAAAGACCATACCCAAATAAACAACTTAGCCGGATATACAGCCATTCACTACTACAGGCCTGATAAAAAAAGGAGGTGGTACAGGTGTCTATTATCAAGATAACTTTACTTGCATAAGTGTTATTAGCAGTAGAGATGACTACTGTGAATATACCTTTGCTCAGTTCTGTCAAATCCCTTAAATTGTCAATAACTATTGGAGCTATTTATAGATTTCTCAATACTAATACAACTGCATTCTCTGATAATATAAGGAACCTAATCATAAACAACAAACTCAACAAAAATCACATCATCTTAGGAGGAGACTTCAACATTGGCCTTTGTCAACAAAATAGCCCCTAAGTCGAATACTTCCTAAACAGCATGAACGCCTGTATGCTCATCCTCACAATCACCAAGACCACATGACTTACTCAAACATCTGTTACAACCCTGGACCACATATAGACTAATATAACAGCCCCCCCCCCTTGTCTCTGGTATAATCACTGACAACAACTGATCACTATCCTACCGTCCTCTCAGCAAACAAGGACATAACACCCTCAGTTACCAATAAACATACCTGTAGACTACACAGCAAAGCAGCAATAACAAGCCCCATAAATGCACTTCCCAATATAAACTGGGAATCTGAATTCAATAATACACAGGATATAAATTCATTAGGTGACATCTTTCTCTCCAAAGCTCTAAGCCTCTACAACACTCACTGTCCTCTCCTCACCAAGGAAGTAACTTCCAAAAGAATAAATAAACCTGACTCACAAGATTGTGAGTCAATCGACTCAAGTCGATTGACTCACAATCGACTTGAGAATGGTCCAGGACGGATCGAAACGTCGTCGTCCCTTCAATTTCTAGTGTGTGGTCTGGTCAACCTGACTCACAAGTGACATACTTAAAGCAGTCATCAAGAAACATGAATATGAAAAAAAACATAGGATTGGCCTAGTTACAAAAGATGTTAAGTGATACTCATCAATGCTTACCAGTATAATTATAATAGCCAAACTTTCCTGTCATGAGAATAGATTTCAAGAAGCCAAAAGAAATATTAAAAGTACATGGAAAGCCATCTCTAACATCCTAGGGCCTAATCAACAATCACATAACAAGCAGATAAAACTCTCCAAAGATGGTTACACACTTACAACAGACTTCGATATTGCAACTGAATTCAATAGCTTCTTTTCATCAGCTGGTACAAACCTTGCCAGAAAAATCCCAGAGACCCAGACACATGTTATTACATATCTCACCGGCAGCTATCCTAACTCTCTCCTCCTTTTACCAGTCAGCCTGACAGACATTATATCCATAATTCAATCACTTGAAACCAAAGCTGGGAACATTAGTGAAATACCGTCCATAATATATAGGAGTGCTGCTCCTGCTCTTGCACCACCCATAGCTCTCCTATTTAACAAATCTCTAGTGTCATACTTTTTCTGATATCCTTAAAAAAGCAAGAGTAATGCCAGTTTATAAAGGAGGTGAGACAGCTGACATAAACAATTACAGACCAATATCAAATCTACCTATACTGCACTACACACAGAAATCACAATAGCGTGATGTATCAAATGAACAAATCCACAAGGGCTGTGACGAGGATTCGAACCTACATCCGAGAGCATCCCAGACGCTGATTTAATCGACTGAGCTACGACATGGTAAAAGAACTGCAACCAGAAATTCTACTGAATTTACTTAGATCCTGCAGCCTCTCCGAGACACAAACAAGGATTTTACACAGTGAACGTAGATTCTAATCCTCGACACAGCCCTTGTGGATTTGTTTTACCTGCACTGTATTGTTTTAAATATTTGAGAAAATAATTTACAAACAGCTTTTTTCCTACCTTTTAAAACTCAACATACTAAGTCCCTGCCAGTTTGGCTTCCATTCCCAAAAGAGTACCAGTGATGCCATTATTAATATGCTTAATATAATCTACACAGCCCTTCACAAAAATGAGTTCCCAATGGGCATTTTCATTAACCTGAGAAAGGCCTTTTGATACTGTAAACCATAACTATCTCTTACTTAAACGTTACCACTATGGTTTCTGAGGCCTTGTTAGGCCTTGTTGACAAGACCACACACTAGAAATTGAAGGAACGACGACGTTTCGGTCCGTCCTGGACCATTCTCAAGTCGATTGTGATTTGTCGATTCGATTGTCGATTTTAAACTTGTTAGGCTTTGTTCTGGGCTATATTCGTCCCTATCTCAGTGACAGACGTCAATATGTAGCCATCAACAACATAACCTCCCCGACTCTACCATTAACTGTAGGAGTGCCACACGACAGCATCTTACGACCTTTCCTATTTCTTATATACATCAATGATCTGCCTAATGTCTCTGATATTCTTAAACCTATACTATTTGCTGATGATACTACCTTCATCTATTCTGATCCCCACATTAAATAATATTGTAAATAATGGATTAAAAAAAGTCAACTCGTGGATTTCTACCAACAAGGATAAGGGTGACCCCCCTAGGGTCAACACTTGCATCAGAGAAGCTCCAGCATATTTCAACAATCCAAAGTATTGTAGTACAGGTTGATGATAGTGAGTGGTGTCCCAGAGAACATAAAGGTATAGTGCTTTGGAAAAATAGGTGAGATAACAGGAATGTGCTAAGGGAAGGGAAAAATTGGATGAGAAAAAGATGCCCCTAGTGTTTACAGTGCAGAGAAGAACATTCAAGATGGCGGCCGGCAAGAGGAAAAACAAAACAGAGCTTGATTTTGTGGGATTCAGTGAAGAAAGCATTGATATTAGCAGTCTACACAACAAGTTGGTAAAATTAGATACTATTGTGAACTCTCATGTTGAAATAAGTAGTAAAATGAAAGAAAGTAATGACCATTTAAATAGCAAAGTTTTATGTCTTGAGGGTTTAGTGAAAGACTTGCGCAAGGATAAGAATCAATTGGAAACAAATTGCAAAGCCATGGAAGAAGAAAATAAACTCTTAAAAATAGCTTTGGAAGAAGTTAAAGGAAATTTAAACATAAATGACTACAATAGGTTAGGTAAGGAAATTCAACAGGGGAAATAACTTTTGTCAGCACAGATGGAGGAAGTTACACAGGGAATAGAACAGTGCAAGAAAGATATGCAACTCACTTATGCACAAGTGGCCAAGGAGAAGGAAAAAATAGAAGCAGCAGTAAAGGAAGTCAAACACTGCAGCAACCAAGATAAAACAAACATTAGGCTAGAAGTGAGGAAAGAATTGGCATCTAACCCGAAGTTGGTGCAAAACACAGTTGATCGGAGTAAGTCCCTGATCATTTTTGGCTGCAAAGAAAAGGAGATAACATCTAGGTCAGAAAGAGCTGTAGAAGAAGCGAAAGTAGTAGATAAAATTGTTGGCCTCGTGGAAGGTCTTACAACCATAGAGAATGTGTGCGACTACAGGAGAATAGGCAGGTACATAAAAGGGAAAGATCGACCTTTGAGGATCACCCTAAATGGTGCCAAACAGATGGAAGAAGTACTAAGGAATGCTAGAAAATTACAAAGTGATGAGGATGGGAAAGTGTGGTCGTTAAGACGAGATCTTTCAAAAGAAGACAGAGAGAAGCTGAAACTGAACCTGCCGAGGCAAAATGTTTAAATGAGAGCAGGAATGAAGAAGAAATCCATTCTTTTTTCTACAAAGTGATAGGGGTAGGCAGACCAGTAAAGTGGTACATAAAGGCAAACCAACAAAATCATTAGAGAGAGGGGGAGTGAAGAATAAGGAGAGGGGGAACAAGTTCCTGAAGATTGCATACACCAGCATAGACGGAGTGAGAGCGAAGATACTGGAGTTAAGTGATGTAATACAGCTGCAGACACAAGACATTGTTGCACTCACAGAGACAAAACTTGAGATGGTATTTTAAATGAGGTCATATTCCCAAGGGGCTACTCAATTTGGAGACGGGACAGAAAAATTAGGAAAGGCGGTAGCGTTGCTGTGCTGGTGAAAGAACACCTAAAGGTGAACGAAATAGTGACTGCCAATCCACAAGAAGTTGACATAATAGCACTAGAGATCTGCCATGAGGATGATAAACTAATGATCATAAATGCATATAGTCCACCGCCAAGCAGCACATGGTCAAAGGAGGAGCTAGATAGTAAGTGCAAAGGTCTTATAACAATAATAAGAGAGATTATAGCAAGAGCGGATAATGATAGATCACGACTGTTGATAGTCGGCGACTTCAACTTGAAATCCTTAGACTGGGAAGCATATGAAGCTAAAACAGAAGATTTTTGGACCTGAAGATTTGTAGACCTCATCCTGAAAACATTCTTGTATCAACATGTTAAACAAGCTACGAAGATGAGGGAAGGTTACCTTAAGGTGCTTCCGGGGCTTAGCGTCCCCGCGGCCCGGTCGTCGACCAGGCCTCCTGGTTGCTGGACTGATCAACCAGGCTGTTAGACGTGGCTGCTCGCAGCCTGACGTATGAGTCACAGCCTGGTTGATCAGGTATCCTTTGGAGGTGCTTATCCAGTTCTCTCTTGAACACTGTGAGGGGTCTGCCAGTTAAGCCCCTTATGTGTAGTGGAAGCGTGTTGAACAGTCTCGGGCCTCTGATGTTGATAGAGTTCTCTCACAGAGTACCTGTTGCACCTCTGCTTTTCAACGGGGGTATTCTGCACATCCTGCCATGTTTTCTGGTCTCATGTGGTGTTATTTCTGTGTGCAGGTTTGGGACCAGTCCCTTAATTATTTTCCACGTGTAAATTATTATGTATCTCTCCCGCCTGCGCTCAAGGGAGTACAGATTTAGGCTCTTTAGTCGGTCCCAGTAATTTAGATGTTTTACTGAGTGGATTCTAGCAGTAAAGGATCTCTGCACGCTCTCCAGGTCAGCAAGGGAAGGGGACGTTCCCTCCATGCTTTTTTTCTTTTTTGTTTTACCTAGACATACTAGATTTGCTATTTACCTGGAAGGAGGAAGAGATATTTGACATTCAGTTCCTTCCTCCCTTGGGAAAAAGTGACCATATCTTTTTGGGGATAAAGTATGCAATGTGTTATAATCTGGAAGAAAATATGAAGGTTGAAGTAGTTGAAAAACCTGACTTCAGGAGAGTACATTATGGCGACCTTAGAATTTTTTTTAGTGAGTATAATTGGACAGACTTGTTGCTTGGCAAGAAAGTGAATGAGATGTATGTCAAGTTTTGTGAAATATATGATAAAGGCACAAAAAAATTTATGCCAAACCAGAGATGCAGAACTAGGAAACAGGATTGGTTCAACAGAAATTGCGAGAGGGCCAGAGACCAAAAGACACAAAAGTGGAATCAATACAGGAAGAGGCCAAACCCCCAAACATACCAGCGATACAAAGATGCGAGAAACAACTACATGGCAGTGAGGAGAAAGGCAGAAAGAAATTTTGAAAAAGGGATATCAGACAAATGTAAAACAGAACCAGGTCTATTCTATAAATTCATAAACAACAAATTGCAGGTAAAGGATAATATTCAGAGGTTGAAAATGGGAAATAGATTCACAGAAAATGAAAAGGAAATGTGTAAAACACTAAACGAAAAGTTCCAAAGTGTGTTTGTACAAAATGAAATCTTTAGGGAACCAGACACAATAAGAATTCCAGGGAACAACATAGAGCACATAGAGGTGTATAGAGATGAAGTGCAAAAAATGCTCAAGGAGCTAAGTAAGAACAAGGCAGTTGGTCCAGATGGAGTTTCACCATGGGTTCTGAGAGAATGTGCACCTGAGCTCAGCATTTCACTTCAAGTGATTTTTCAAACATCCCTGTGTACAGGAGTTGTAGCTGATATGTGGAAAAAGGCTACGTAACATAGTTCCAGTCTACAAAAGTGGAAGCAGGGAAGACCCCCTTAATTATAGACCTGTATAACTGACAAGTGTAATAGTCAAAATATTGGAAAAAATAATTAAAACTAAATGGGTAGAACACCTGGAGAAAAACAATATAATATCAGACAGGCAGTATGGTTTTCGATCTGGAAGATCCTGTGTAATGAACTTAATCAATTTTTATGATCGAGCCACAGAGATTTTACAGGAAAGAGATGGTTGGGTTGACTTCATCTATCTGGACCTAAAAAAGGCTTTCGACAGAGTTCCCCATAAGTGGTTGTTCTGGAAACTGGAACATATTGGAGGGGTGACAGGTAAGCTTCTATCATGGATGAAAAATTTCCTAACTGACAGAAAAATGAGGGCCGTAATCAGAGGCAAGGTATCAGATTGGAGGAATGTCACAAGTGGAGTACCACAGGGTTCAGTTCTTGCACCGGTAATATTCATTGTCTACATAAACGATCAACCAGTGGGAATACAGAATTACATGAACATGTTTGCTGATGATGCTAAGATAATAGGGAAAATAAGAAACCTATATGATTGTCAAGCCCTTCAAGAAGACTTGGACAAAATAAGTATATGGAGCAACTCTGAGTTACCTATGTGCTTTAATATACCTGCAAATTTCTCTCATTTTTTTTCTTGATATGTACTTGCTATCATTTTTATAAATTTTGCAAGTATTTACCTACTAAAAATTTTCTTAGATTAAGGACCTGCCCGAAAAGCTGCGCGTACTAGTGGCTTTAGAAGAATGTAATTACAGTACTATGCTATGTATCCTCACAATCCCAATGTACTTTCTTGATATATATATATATATATATATATATATATATATATATATATATATATATATATATATATATGACAATGTCAGACCACGGAGGAAAAATGAAACAGGAATTTCCTTAAGTACTTTCGTATATTAATACATCTTCAGAAGGAGTCCTACTGTAGATGTATTAATATACGAAAGTACTTAAGGAAATTTCCTGTTTCATTTTTCCTCCGTGGTCTGACATTGTCATATATATATATATATATATATATATATATATATATATATATATATATATATATATATATATATATATATATATATATATATATATATATATTTATATATAAATAAATAAATAAAACACTTGGCAAATGGAATTTAATGTGAATAAATGCCATGTTATGGAATGTGGAATTGGAGAACATAGACCCCACACAACCTATAAATTATGTGAGAAATCTTTAAAGAATTCTAACAAAGAAAGGGATCTAGGGGTGGTTCTAGATAGAAAACTGTCACCTGAGGACCACATTAAGAACATTGTGCGAGGAGCCTATGCTACACTTTCCAACCTCAGAATTGCTTTTAAATACATGGATGGAGAAATACTAAAGAAATTGTTCACGACTTTTGTTAGACCAAAGCTGGAATATGCAGTGGTTGTATGGTGCCCATATCTTAAGAAGCACATCAACAAAGTGGAAAAGGTGCAATGACATGCCACAAAGTGGCTCCCAGAACTGAAGGGCAAGAGCTACGAGGAGAGGTTAGAGGCATTAAATATGCAAAAACAAGGAGATAGAAGAAAAAGAGGCGATATGATCACTACGTTCAAAATAATAACAGGAATCGATAAAATTGATAGGGAAGAATTCCTGAGACCAGGAACTTCAAGAACAAGAGGTCATAGATTTAAACTAACGAAACAAAGCTGGCGGAGAAATATAAGAAAATTCACTTTTGTAAACAGAGTGGTAGACGGTTGGAACTAGTTAGGTGAGAAGGTGGTGGAGGCCAAAACCGTCAGTAATTTCAAAGCGTTATATGACAAAGAGTGCTGGGAAGACAGGACACCACGAGCATAGCTCTCATCCTGTAACTACACTTAGGTAATTACAAACTCACATTAAACATAGCAAAGACCTACTACATTTTATTTTGTAGTAAATCTTCAAATCAAATTCAGCTTCAGATAGACAATGTTAACATTAGTAATAAAACTGAGGGAAAGTTCCTTGGCCCATACATGGACAAGAGACTGAACTTCAGCACCCACATACAACACATAGCCAAAAAAGTCTCAGAAACAGTCGGTATACTCTCTAAAATCAGATACAGTATTATGTTCCCCACTCTGCTCTACTCTCATACTATGCGGTAATCAATCCCTATCTTACATACGGTATCTGTACATGGGGTTCAACCACTGCAAATAACATCAAGCCCATCATCACTCGGCAAATATCTGCTATCAGAACTGCAACAAACTCTGTTTTCAGACAACACACCGCCCCTCTGTTTAAGGGACTTAACATGCTAAACATAAACTCCACACATTCTCATGTGCTCTTTACATGTACAGATCTGTGTTCCTAAATGCTAATCTTGATCTGAAACTTTTCCGTGATAGGTGCAATAGAACCCATGAGCACCCAACCAGAAATAAATATCTCTGATATTCCCAGAGTGAAACTAAATCTGTGTAAATACTCCATGCAGTCTCCGTGGTGTAGTGGTAAGACACTCGCCTGGCGTTCCGCGAGCGCTATGTCATGGGTTCGTATCCTGGCCGGGGAGGATTTACTGGGCGCAATTCCTTAACTGTAGCCTCTGTTTAACGCAACAGTAAAATGTGTACTTGGATGAAAAAACGATTCTTCGCGGCAGGGGATCGTATTCCAGGGACCATAGGATTAAGGACTTGCCCGAAACGCTACGCGTACTAGTGGCTGTACATGAATGTAACAACTCTTGTATATATCTCAAAAAAAATAAAAAATAAAAAATAAAATAAATACTCCATGCAAATGAAAGAACCCAGTCTATGGAACTCACTCCCTAATGATTTAAAAAATTATCCAACTATGACCTATTCAAAAGTGAAACCAAAAAATAAAAAAAATCATCCCTATAGTTTCCTACCTTGTGCTTCAAACTCTCACTTTATCTTGAGCTGCCCACTTCGTCAATATTAGTATTTAAGACATATATTTTCACCAGTGTAATCACCTCTCAATTTATATTATAGTTATTTGTTGATATAAAACCTTGCTACAATGTACCTTTTCATCTTACCTGATATGTTAGATTCCAACCCGTTCTCGCAAATTTAATAAGTCAATATTGACTTATTAAATATGTGCATAGGTGACATACTTAACATAATAGTTTCCCTTAAAAAGATTCATAGAAAACACCGACCTTACCTAACCTACTTAGTATGTTAAGATAAGCATCTTATTGCTTCGTAATTACAATTATAACCTAACCTATAATAGGTATAGGTTAAGTAATAATTGTAATTACGAAGCACTAAGATGCTTATCTTAAGATACTAACAAGGTTAGGTAAGGTCGGTGTTTTCTATGAATCTTTTTAAGGGAAACTATTATGTTAAGTATATCACCTATGCACGTAGTTAATAAGTCAATATTGACTTTACGAATTTGCGAGAACGGGTTGCAGATTCAGGACCTGCCCGAAATGCTATGCATATTAATGGCTTTGCAAGAATGTAAAAATACCAATCTTATGTCATCTCACAATCCCATTGTACGTTCTTTTGCATAAAAAGTGTTATTATTACTATTATTTTTATTATTATATTTCAGACTCCATGGGTCATACGAAGCACTGAAGTATGGGACGTCCCTGGATGGCCTCTCAGATTTCACTGGTGGGATTGCCGAGTCAGTGAGCCTGCGGTCAGACCCAACCACGTGTGGACGACTCTTGGCCAAACTACTTGACCTAACCTCCATTGTCACTGCCGTTGTCACTGCCCCTACACATTCCAAGGTGCACTCAGAGAAGCTTGCCAGTGGCATTGTCATGGGTATCAACTACAGAGTCTACTGTATTGAGAAGGTTTGTTCCTCTAACCATAATCAACAGTCTTTTTGTATAAACTGTTCAATTTTGCTTTCTCAAATTATTTTAATGTTAGACACTAATGTGTTGTTTGGTTTTAGTATTATGTAAAGTAATGGTACGGCTCTATGTAGCTCCATAACTAATGACCTTGAGTAATAATACAGTATATTGGAGTTGTTGATAATATGGTTTTAAAGTGTGTGTTTATCACAGGTGGAGCGCTACAGTGGGGAGCAAGTGACCTTAGTGAAATTACGAACGCCACTTGGAACAAGCGCAGAATACCTCGGGGCGTGGGGTAGGGCTGCACCGGAGTGGGATGAAGTGCCACCCCATGAAAAAGAGAGACTCAACCTCAAATATATGCCTGATGGAGAGTTTTGGTAAGGACATGAAAATCTTTGTCATAATGCAAATTTTACACCTCTGCAGTTAAAGGAGTTTAACAAAACACAAATTAATGCAGACTTTTCTGTTCAGTATTAAAATAAATAAAAAATACTCATAATAATAATACACAGAGAGTAATCATACTAATATGATGAATAAACCAGAAGATCCATAGAAGTTGTAATAAGGATTCGAACCTATGTTGACCAGACCACACACTAGAAATTGAAGGGACGACGACGTTTCGGTCGACTTGAGAATGGTCCAGGACGGACCGAAACGTCGTCGTCCCTTCAATTTCTAGTGTGTGGTCTGGTCAACATACTTCAGCCACGTTATTGTGACTCATCGCCTGCATTCGAACCCATGTGCTGGACATTCCAAGGCACACACCCCAGACAACTAGGTCAAGACATGGCTTGTGGCCTGATTGTCTAGGGCGTGTGCCTGGGAATGTCCAGTGCATAGGTTCAAATCCTCATCACAGCCCCTATGGATTTTCTCAATAGTAATAATAATAATGAGAATGATGATATTAATAAAAATTGTAGGATGTAATGAAATGTCTTTCTGGGAAAGCCTCAAGGTGGCTTCCTCTAGCTATCTTACTGAGATTGCTCCAATCTACCAGTCACGTCAAATACAATTGGGTTCATTTGACCTACCGGGTGCCAGTGCCAGAACCTGACCCCCTCACACGAAGCACAGGGAGCAGATGGCATTCCACTATTTCACTGGGAAAGCATCCAGAAAGTCAGCGAAGCTTTATAGACAACTGCTGGGTTCACAAGACTCAAAAGCCATAAACTCCCAAATAACTCGCACACAATTCAAATTAAACAAAACACTCAAAACTAGCTAGAACTTGTAAGTACTGAATACCATTATCAGGCGGGTCAGAGCTTAATCTGGCATCGGCTATCAGATCAGTTCAGGAGCAGATAAAACATTGCAATGAACATGGAAAGCAGGGAGAGAGATAGGGATCCACTGGTGCTCTACCAGAAAGAGCCGTTTCATTACATTCAATTATGGTTTTCTGGGGGAGCCGATGGTGAGCACCTGTAGCTAAATACCCACAAACAAACAAAAAATTGAGAGACATAACAGAGGAGGCAAGGTAGCAGGCACTAAGACAAAGTAGAGACCAATGACTGAAAAACACGACCCAGGAAGTGGTGTGGTTGAGGTAGACTCCATACACAGTTTCAAATGTAGATATGATTAGAGCTCAATAAGCTCAGGAATCTATACACCGATTGATTGACAGTTGAGAGGCGGGATCAAAGGGCTGAAACTTAACCCCCACATCCACAATTAGGTGAGTATAATTAGATGAGTTCAGGACTAAAGAGGACCAGAGACATTACCTTGCCGCCATGACTCCTGTTAGTCTGCCAAACCCCCCCCCCCAGCCCAAATATCCTCCTAAGATATATTCATAATATTAGAAAAGACCATCGCGAGTACAGCATATTTGTGAATATCATGGGGGCCTTGATGACACTGTGGAACACCTGAGAAATATGAGGCTAGAAACAGGGGACCAAGGAGACCAAATCAACTCGAAGCGTCCACTGAAGCCGAGGTGGTTGCATACATGTAGCGACGAATTGCTGTCACCGGACACAACAAATGATGTATCCCTGGCCAAATGAACCAAGCATCAGTAACCAAAGAACCCTCCGGAAACCAGCCAACTCCTGATTTACCTGGTTTACCTGAAGGCCACTAATCCCAGTAGCCTCAACGAGGACAGGAAGCCAGCGGCTTGTGGAAAGTCCCCCCCCCCACAATTTGCCTTGATGTTCTTTCCTGGGTATATTTAAAACTCCACACAGTTTTGGCAGTTACGGCTTTGGTAGGTAGGCGGTTCCATGGGTAAATAACCCTGTGGGTGATAAAGCATCTCCTGTTTTCAGTCCTACATTGTGACTTGTTGAGCTTGAAAATCTAAGAACCTCCAAGAGCCCAAATTGGGTTGCTCCCTGCACCGGGAGCCTGCAATAAAAGCTCCGGAGCAGAGCCAAAGTTATCATCCATTGCCTGGGAAAGAAAGATGTTCTCCAAAGGAGAAAGTATAAAAAAAGTATGCAGTTGTGAAGGAAAAAATTCCATGATCTTGATGGGACTAGATGGCTCGACTACCTCTGCACTTGAGAAGGAAAAGCCAACCCTCAGAACTTGCTGGCCTACACCCATAGCTAAACCTGGCCCAGACTCTCAAACCCTCAAACATTTTGGAGCCAGAAGCTGGGGAAGGAACTGAAGCAGGGCGAACCACACCTGCCTGGGAAGGAAGTGGAGTCATGGCTGGAGCCAAGGTGGAGATCCCCAGCACCTCCAGTTCTGGATCCCTAAATATCACACGGAGTAATTCCAGGACCACCTCCCGAGCATAAAGCCGTGAATGCTGAAACCTGTCAAACTTACCCTGTAATGTGGCAGCTGCCTGAAATGTCTCTACTTCAGTGGCAGGATCAAAACTCGTGGGGATTAAACCCCACAGGATTTGGGGTCGTAAGAGTCATCTACCTAACAGGCAGCATGACACAGGCAGAGAGAATGATCATTACCATGTAGCAAAGGCAATGAACCACCTTCAGACTTGTAATGGAAAATAGCAGGCACAACGGGCCGTCCTTTATCCAGAATTAACCAAATGACCTGCTGGGTCATTTAAGTTAAAATTTGAATTGTAGGTTTACATAATGAATTTAAGGCTAATACTGTAGTGGTACTGTACCAGAGGATTGTGAAAGAAGCAATGATTGAATGCATAACAATAAAGGATAAAGTAGTGAGTGTAAGAATTATAGTGGCATTAATTTACAAAGTGTACATCAAAATATACAAAACAGTGTATAGCAAAGTAATATTCTGTATTGTCTTGATCAGTATCCTGCTACATACTGTGCTTGCTTCACTTGATAAACTATTTGAATTGAGGGAGCTTGTAGAGAATATCTTTAAAAAAAGAATAAAAGATGTAATAGTACAGTACATAATTATGATATTTATGGACTTGGAAAAAACATGACAAAGCTACTTTGTTTTGTTTTCTATGTTATGATATGATCTTTGCTTCTCATACATAAAGTGAGAGTAATGCAGAAAAGGGGATGTTTTTAAGTTTACAGTATAGAGAAAAATCAGATTTCGGTACTTAGTACATGAGGGGATTTCATAGTTTATGCACAGTTTTGAAAAAACTAAAATAGAATGAAAGCAAAACTCTTGAAACTTTCTCTTATGGCTTGCAGAGAGTTTTTTTTTTTTTTTTTTTTTTTTTGAGATATATACAAGAGTTGTTACATTCTTGTACAGCCACTAGTACGCGTAGCGTTTCGGGCAAGTCCTTAATCCTATGTTCCCTGGAATACGATCCCTGCCGCGAAGAATCGTTTTTTCATCCAAGTACACATTTTACTGTTGCGTTAAACAGAGGCTACAGTTAAGGAATTGCGCCCAGTAAATCCTCCCCGGCCAGGATACGAACCCATGACATAGCGCTCGCGGAACGCCAGGCGAGTGTCTTACCACTACACCACGGAGACTGTATATTCTTCCTCCACAATATGAGCTTGGAGCCTTAATATCCACCTCTTTCCTCATTTAACATCATCACACTTGCCTAGATGTCATTCCAAGACCGTATGTGGAGAAACACTTGGACCTCTTATATTGTACTTTATAATATTCATTTATTGTGTACTGTTTACCTGTACAATATTCTGATATATTTCACAATATTTCCTCATGGGCAGAGTCTCTGTGGCACAGTGGTAACGCATTTGCCAGGTGCTTTGCAAGCGCTCTGGCCTGAGTTCATATACTGGTTGGGGAGGATTAACTGGGCTCCAATCCTTAACTGTAGCCTCTGTTCACCCAGCAGTGAATGGGTACCTGCTTGTTAAACAATTTATTGAGACATATTCTGGAGAAAATCAGCAGTTTTAAAAAAAGAAAAATTTAGCAGTCTCCGTGGTGTAGTGGTAAGACACTCGCCTGGCGTTCCGCGAGCGCTATGTCATGAGTTCGTATCCTGGCCGGGGAGGATTTACTGGGCACAATTCCTTAACTGTAGCCTCTGTTTAACGCAACAGTAAAATGTGTACGTGGATGAAAAAAACGATTCTTCGCGGCAGGGGATCGTATTCCAGGGACCATAGGATTAAGGACTTGCCCGAAACGCTCCGCGTACTAGTGGCTGTACAAGAATGTAACAACTCTTGTATATATCTAAAAAAAAAAAAAAAAAAAAAAAAAAAAGAGGATTAAGCACCTGCTCAAAATGTATGCGTCCTAGTGGCTTTAAAAGAATGTAAAAACTCTTGTATATATAAATAAAATAAAAATAAACAAATTTAGTGAATCAGTGTGCGATGTATTTTTTGGACAGAGGTAAAATATTTTCAGGACGGGAGGGTATGCTTGCATACCTGACCAACTTGTTGTGTACAATTGGTTTTGGACCTGTGCTAGTCAGATAACAGGAATGGTGACTGTTGTACAGATTTTGAAGGCTGTACTGTACATTACATTATGCATAAATATTTCACATACCAAGTTATTAAATATTATTTTCCTCGTACAGGATGGCGTATAGTGACTTTGTACGGACATTTTCTCAACTTGAGGTCATCCATTTAGACGGAGAAACATCAAGAGATGAGCCATCTCTCAGACACAAAAATCCTTCGACGTCACGGGTGTATCAAGGAGCCTGGCAGAAAGGTGTTACCGCTGGTGGCTGCAGGAACAACCCGGGTAAGATATAACCACACTAATTTATTTATTTATTTGTTTATTATGAAATAATAATTGTCCATGTATTTTAGAAAGTTGGATTTATTGTTACCAGTCTGGATAACATTCAGGCAAATATTTTACATATTAATTTAGGTGTTCATTTTTATTGTTTTGTTCATTTATATTTATTCACTCCATACCCATCTTTTATTCACTCCATACCCATCTTTTATTCACTCCATACCCATCTTTTGAATAATGGAAAATATTATTATTTTCTCATAGTAATATTTTGAGAAAATATTATATTTCTCATAGAGCTGATAATAGGCCTTGGAACTGAACCCCTAAAATTCATTTAGGTAAACAAATTAGATAGGTTTCACACATTTTAATATATATATATATATATATATATATATATATATATATATATATATATATATATATATATATATATATATATATATATATGTGTCGTACCTAGTAGCCAGAACGCACTTCTCAGCCTACTATGCAAGGCCTGATTTGCCTAATAAGCCAAGTTTTCATGAATTAATGTTTTTTCGACTTCCTAACCTACCTAACCTAACCTAACCTAACTTTTTCTGCTACCAAACCGAACCTAACCTATAAAGATAGGTTAGGTTAAGTTAGGTAGGGTTGGTTAGGTTCGGTCATATATCTACGTTAATTTAAACTCCAATAAAAAAAAAATTACCTCATACATAATGAAATGGGTAGCTTTATCATTTCATAAGAAAAAAATTAGAGAAAATATATTAATTCAGGAAAACTTGGCTTATTAGGCAAATCGGGCCTTGCATAGTAGGCTGAGAAGTGCGTTCTGGCTACTAGGTACGACACACACACACACATATATATATATATATATATATATATATATATATATATATATATATATATATATATATATATATATATATATATATATATATATACATACATACATATATTTTAAGATGAATAGGAAAACCAGGGATATACAGAACATCTTGTTTCAGATTTTTTACTTTAAAATGCATAACGTTTCGAATACTTCTCGTATTCATCATCAGATCTAAAAGAAAAAACAGAAATCACAGTCAAATAGCTGGTAAACAAAGAACTCATACTGAATATAATTGCCTATCAAAGAAAGGAAAATGCTTAAAAAACAAAACACTTAAGCGCACTTAAAGTGATCAATACAAATAAAACTTATTAACTGTCACATATATTAAAACTAATTTAAAAGTCCATTAAACTACAAGATGAATTTTATAACTACTAAAACAAACCATTCCATTAAACTTACGTGAAGTGATCAGAAGTGAAACATGATACCTAACATTCATTCATTCATTTAAATATAGGTCAAGATACCCTAATGGGTGAGCGTGGAAGTGGGGATAGGGGAAGAATTAGTGGGGGTGAGAGGAAGGGTTTTCAGTATGAGGTAAAGTGCCAGGGCTAGACCCAGCTGCATGGCATTGAAATCGTTATGACCAGACTAGGCAGTGAAGGCAAGGAATCGGATCTGTGACAACATTTCGTCTTTTCTGAGCACCCACGGAGACAGCAGTCCTCAGCTGGGTGTGCCCTGGAGGCTCACACCACATGTGGTCTTTGATCTGTTAATCAGCATCGCGGCCCACCCAAGGCACCAGAAAACGGGAGCTAGTTGGTCCTCTTATAGACTATGGGTTGGTTGGTGTTGTCGCCGTTGATCCTTCTCTATGGACAACCCAACCCACAACTCGGTAGAGTGCTTATACTAGGAGATCACCCTTGGCGCTTCTGGCTCTTGGAGAGGGGCTCAACGTCACACGTTCAGGGGATGCGGCTCCAACACTTAGCCTCGTTGTCACGTGCACACACCCACTCGAGCCGCTGTGACTCCCCACTCTCTCCTTACGAGATATGATCTCCTCAATCCCCCCTTATGACTTACTAGTATTACCTCCTACCCTGTCCACAGCAGTGGTTCGTGGTTCTTCCTCTCTCTCTCTCCTTCTTTACTACCTCCTGGGAAGCCTCACTAGGACAAGGGCAAACACCAGCAAATTGTGACACATTTACTGAACAAAGCACATACACGATACATACACACATATAATAATAATGAATCCTATACTCTATAATATCACAATCAGGTTGCACTCCAATACCATCAGAACTCTATTATCAGCTTATCAAGTGGTATCCTATCCCCTGGTTCACCACCTGATACTATTAACCTCCTCAAGTTGGTCAAGCCTACACACTGTTGCACCATCAGCAAGATAACATATATATATAGAAAACCAGCATTTGAATGCAATAACATCTACCAGTATAAATGTTCATTGATACTTCATTATAAAAAAACTCCTTGACATAAGGATGCCAACAGTCACTCACCTCTCACTGCGTCTTGCACGCTAATGACAACCAAACACTATCAACTCCCTACTAGTAATCCACCAGAACTTCCCCCTTCCACCTCTGGAAGTTCACAACCCTAATATCCTTAGGTTCTTCCGGGCTTCACTACCAGGATCCTCTGCAGCTCCTCCAGGCTGCTATCATGAAGTTTCCTTGTGCAACTACGGTGCTTCACCCTTCTGTTAGGTTCTTCCACAGCTCTCTTGGCTGCTACACCACCTCTACAGAAGCACGTGACACTCCTCTTCACTGCTGCTTCTCCTCACAGCTCGAGGTCCTCTGCTCCACTACCTTGGAGTCTCATCAGCTACATCATCTGCTGGCTTCGAAGTTCTCAGCAACTTCTTCCCCAAAGACAAACCTGCAACCCATCGACGTTCCAATAAAATGTTCCCCTTTAACACATAAACAAAAATAACCACACAATATGCTTGCCTCAAACCTCTATCTGTTCTCTACATACAGTGAGAGTGGACTCCCCCGTTTTGGGCGGGTCCATACTCCACCTCGCCGGGCGGCGCTCCTCACTCACTGGGAGGGTCTTCCTCCGTCAAGAGCCAGGCTCCCTCAGTCTTCCGCCAGCGCTCAGAGGGGACGGACGTCGCTCCGTGTTCCTCCCTCTCCACTCTCTTATTTCAGGCCTTCTGCCTTATTAAAACATGTCTAACTTATAAATAAACATTGCTACTGTCGCTGGGCACACGACCAACTACAAACAATCACTATGAACTGGCGTATATCGTGCTTACCACAGATTAATTGGTCGAGGGCGCTTTCCCTCTGACGGCGTCTGGTCAGGGCGCTCCACACAGCCCACAATAATGCTTCTGGGCGATTTAATATCTGCTCGTCGACCAGGACTTGAGACCACAACGTTCCCAGCTCGATTCCACAGCTGGTACGTCTGCACACTTCTCTTCTCTTAGAGATATATCACTAGGGGTTCCCTTCTGACGGGAGCTCAAACGGAGCGCGGCTTCCCCCTGCGATGTCTGGCACTCAAGTGAGGTCAAGGTCCTCCAGAAGCGAGCCTCACGCCTCCAGCAAAATGTCCACATCTCCTAGCCCGTCATTTATCTATTTTCTTCTGCATTGCCCATAATCTCAAACTGTTACACATATCCAAGCAACTATTTTACATATGCGTTATCACCTCAATACTTGCTAGACCTTCTAGTTAGGTCAGGCTTGCTGAATAACTCTCAAGAAGGGAGACTCGTTTCTCCTGCAGGCTGAGATCATAACACTCCCCTCCCCTTATTTTTGAGAGTTATTCCAGTGGCAAAGCTCGGGATAATACATCCGCCACCACACTGTCTCGTTCTTCACCCCATATACTCTCTTAGGAGTCTACAATTAATTCGTTGCACCTTGCAACATCTGGCTCACAACTCTCCAGAAATATGGTCTTCTCACAAACGATTTGACTTCTCTGGCACCTCTTGGCTAGGCTGTCCTCCTTGGACGCCTGCAATCCATTGGTCCACTCTACTTACTGTCTCCACCCTCCGTTTCCTCGTCCTCTTCTCTTCTCGTCCAGAGTCAGACATCTACTGTCTGTACCTCCTCTGTCGTCTTCATTCTTCCATCTACTGCCATTATACTTCCGCCTCCTGTCATCATACTTCACTTCCTCGTCTTCACCGACGATCCTCCCTTGCGTCTCCGCATTTATCCAAGATCTCATCCTGTCTGACTTCCATCGAGTCCTCGGCTTTCTTCTATCCCTCCATGCTTGCATCATCATCCTCTTCCTACACTTTTCACTTCTATACCACTCCATTTCTTCCCCTTCAACTCTTCTTCGTTCCCTAAAAGTTTCTTCGGGCACTGTACTACAACCAATAGCACTCGACTGTACATGTCGCTTTACCTCTCCTTGTGTGCTCGTAAGCACCTCGCCACACATACTGTCTCTTCTCCTTTCATTTTCTCGGCTATTACTCTTCTTCATTATTTCTCCTTCACGTTTCCTGTGGAACATGTCAACTCTTGACATCTCAAACAACTTAACTGCACTATCCCTATGCCTCTGTGCTCGTGGACAACGTGACGCTCTACTCCCGTCCTCAGCATGTCCACATCTTCCCTCATTCCTACTCAGCACAGTTGCATTCACCTTCCGACTTTTAATTTCAGCAGTCTGAGCTCTACTCAGGTCAACTCCCTTCACAGTATTCTTCTTCGGCTGGGCCATCTTCACTTTCGACCTCACCGAGACTTCATTTTCCTGGGCTGGACCTTCATCAAACAGCCATGCTATATCTACATCGATATCTTCTACCGGCTGAATCGACACTGTCTCATCTTCTTCAGCGTCTTCCTTGTCGGCCACCTCTGTTTTCATCACTACCGAGACAGGGTTTTCAATGGCTTGGCGGTCTCCTGACTCATCTCCTCGGATGTCAGTCAGGTTCACACTCTCAGGTGTCCCACACGTGCCGTGGCCTTCTGGGCACTCCTCTGGCACAGTCTCTGCCATGACTCTCGGCAACACCTTTGTCCCGCACAAGTCATTCCCCAGGATCACTTGGACTCCTGGAACAGGTATGTCAGGGCACACTCCCAACATCACCTCTGCCGACACATATTCCGACCTTAGCTGGACAGTACAAACGGGCATGTCACTCTCCGACAATAACCCATATACTCTCATCTTACTCCTGCCAGCTAACCGTCGATCATTCCCAATCAGGCTTCTCGTAATCAAGCTCTGATTAGCTCCGGTATCTCTTAAGATACCAACTTCTACCTCAGGTTGGCCTCCTATACTGATCCAACCTTTACTCATGAACGGCCTATACCTCTCGTTCACTAAGTTCGCTCTCTGTGGTTTGTCTCGGAACACATTAGTATATTTACCTCGGGGGTCACACATGGCCAGGGTCACAACTCTCTTGCCCTGCCGACAATCTCGCATCACGTGACCCAATCCGTTACAATTGTAACATCTCCTCTGGGAAAAGTCTCTTCTATATGTACCAGAGTAGCTCTGACTCTGCCCACTCGTATGAGAATTCCTCGGGCCAGGTACACTACTTGCACTCTGTGGGGTTCTACTGGACTCTTGATTTCCAGGATAACGATTAGTTTCTCGTTTTGCTCCTCCATCCTCACTTTCAGACGAAGTGCGCGACCTACTCTTCTGAGTTTTAGGGTACTTACTTTTATCTGCCCATTTATCAAAATTTTTCTCATCCCAGACTCTTCTGGGCCTCTCGTAATTTCTTCCTCCCCAGACTCCATTGGATCTGCCATTGCTGCGTCTCGCCTCGCTTCTCACTCTGTTCTCCCTTAAGCTCTTGTACGCTTCAGTAATCATATCCGCCCTATCTGCGGCATCTTTCACCTCCTTTATCCCTGCTTCTTGGATCTTGAACTTTGTTTCGGGATGCATCATCTCCAAGAACTTCTCCATGACCATCAGTTGCTTCAGGTCAGCGTAAGATCCAACTCCAGCAGCCTCAATCCACTTCTGGAATCGTCTTTCCAGATCCCTTGCTGTCTCAGCAAACGTACATGCTCCAACTTTCACCATCTCTCTGAAGCGCTTTCTATAAGCTTCTGGGGTTAACTGAAACGAGCGCAATATGCTGCTCTTTACTGTGGCGTAATCCTGGCACTCTTCCAGTGACAATTGGGTGTATGCCTCCCTGGCTGCACCGGTCAATCTTAACTGGACCAGCTGGGCCCATTCCTCCTGTGGCCACTCCTTGATGCTGGCTACTTTTTCAAAGTGCTCGAAAAAGCTCTCTGCCTCTTCGGGAACAAACAAGGGAATGTCCTTCTCCCTAACCCTAACATCTGGTGGGTGTGATACCTGGGTGGTGCTCTCTGGCAACCCATGTTCAATCCTCTGCTCAGCCAAGGTTCTATTCGCTTCTATCTGCATTTGTTTTGTTCTCTCTTTTTCTTTTTCGACCTGGGCTTTTTCTTTTTCGACCTGGGCTTTTTCTTTTTCTACTTCCAACCTGGTTTTCTCTTTTTCTACTTCCAGCCTGGTTTTCTCTTTTTCTACTTCCAGCCTGGTTTTCTCTTTTTCCTTCTCGGCTTCATTTTTCATCTGGAGTTCTAATTTCATCTTTTCCAGCTGGAACTGTCTCTCCTTGTCCTCACGCTGCATCTGGAGCTCTAACTGGAATCTCTCCAAGCTCCTATTCCGGCTACTCCTGCTACTGCGGCTACTCTTGCTGCTCCTACTCGATCCCTGGGATCTCACGTCATCCTGCCCATCATCCTCCTTTCTACTTTCAGCTCCTTCCTGGGCTCCTTGTTCTGCCGCTTCACTTCTGGCTCTCAACTGCCTCAGGATCTCATCCTTCATCCCAGCTACTTTAGATGCTTTCAACCTGATGCCACATTTTTCTGCTATCTGTTTCAATTGATCCCTCGTGCAACCTTCCAAGTCCTCAGGCTTGCCTGACTCCACAAATGCTTGCACCTTATCCATCTTTGTCCTGTGAGTCTTCCCAAGAGAGAGAGTATACACCTGCGGTCACACAGTTTATCTCAGCAGGGGTGTACAAATCCACTCTTGGACAGGGTGTGGGTGTGTCAGTTCACTCTCCCGGACACAGGCCCCCAATTTATTATAGACTGTGGGTTGGTTGGTGTTGTCGTCGTTGATCCTTCTCTACGGACAACCCAACCCACAACTCGGTAGAGTGCTTATACTAGGAGATCACCCTTGGCGCTTCTGGCTCTTGGAGAGGGGCTCAACGTCACACGTTCAGGGGATGCGGCTCCAACACTTAGCCTCGTTGTCACGTGCACACACCCACTCGAGCCGCTGTGACTCCCCACTCTCTCCTTACGAGATATGATCTCCTCAATCCCCCCTTATGACTTACTAGTATTACCTCCTACCCTGTCCACAGCAGTGGTTCGTGGTTCTTCCTCTCTCTCTCTCCTTCTTTACTACCTCCTGGGAAGCCTCACTAGGACAAGGGCAAACACCAGCAAATTGTGACACATTTACTGAACAAAGCACATACACGATACATACACACATATAATAATAATGAATCCTATACTCTATAATATCACAATCAGGTTGCACTCCAATACCATCAGAACTCTATTATCAGCTTATCAAGTGGTATCCTATCCCCTGGTTCACCACCTGATACTATTAACCTCCTCAAGTTGGTCAAGCCTACACACTGTTGCACCATCAGCAAGATAACATATATATATAGAAAACCAGCATTTGAATGCAATAACATCTACCAGTATAAATGTTCATTGATACTTCATTATAAAAAAACTCCTTGACATAAGGATGCCAACAGTCACTCACCTCTCACTGCGTCTTGCACGCTAATGACAACCAAACACTATCAACTCCCTACTAGTAATCCACCAGAACTTCCCCCTTCCACCTCTGGAAGTTCACAACCCTAATATCCTTAGGTTCTTCCGGGCTTCACTACCAGGATCCTCTGCAGCTCCTCCAGGCTGCTATCATGAAGTTTCCTTGTGCAACTACGGTGCTTCACCCTTCTGTTAGGTTCTTCCACAGCTCTCTTGGCTGCTACACCACCTCTACAGAAGCACGTGACACTCCTCTTCACTGCTGCTTCTCCTCACAGCTCGAGGTCCTCTGCTCCACTACCTTGGAGTCTCATCAGCTACATCATCTGCTGGCTTCGAAGTTCTCAGCAACTTCTTCCCCAAAGACAAACCTGCAACCCATCGACGTTCCAATAAAATGTTCCCCTTTAACACATAAACAAAAATAACCACACAATATGCTTGCCTCAAACCTCTATCTGTTCTCTACATACAGTGAGAGTGGACTCCCCCGTTTTGGGCGGGTCCATACTCCACCTCGCCGGGCGGCGCTCCTCACTCACTGGGAGGGTCTTCCTCCGTCAAGAGCCAGGCTCCCTCAGTCTTCCGCCAGCGCTCAGAGGGGACGGACGTCGCTCCGTGTTCCTCCCTCTCCACTCTCTTATTTCAGGCCTTCTGCCTTATTAAAACATGTCTAACTTATAAATAAACATTGCTACTGTCGCTGGGCACACGACCAACTACAAACAATCACTATGAACTGGCGTATATCGTGCTTACCACAGATTAATTGGTCGAGGGCGCTTTCCCTCTGACGGCGTCTGGTCAGGGCGCTCCACACAGCCCACAATAATGCTTCTGGGCGATTTAATATCTGCTCGTCGACCAGGACTTGAGACCACAACGTTCCCAGCTCGATTCCACAGCTGGTACGTCTGCACACTTCTCTTCTCTTAGAGATATATCACTAGGGGTTCCCTTCTGACGGGAGCTCAAACGGAGCGCGGCTTCCCCCTGCGATGTCTGGCACTCAAGTGAGGTCAAGGTCCTCCAGAAGCGAGCCTCACGCCTCCAGCAAAATGTCCACATCTCCTAGCCCGTCATTTATCTATTTTCTTCTGCATTGCCCATAATCTCAAACTGTTACACATATCCAAGCAACTATTTTACATATGCGTTATCACCTCAATACTTGCTAGACCTTCTAGTTAGGTCAGGCTTGCTGAATAACTCTCAAGAAGGGAGACTCGTTTCTCCTGCAGGCTGAGATCATAACAGTCCCCCCCTAAAGAGGGGGGAGAAGAGTTAGGAGGTTATAGTTGGAAGTTTGGTGATTTGAGTAGTGATATTATAGGAGAGGGGTTATGTAAAGGACGGAGCAGGAGGTGGATCGTCGATCAGGTTAAAGAGGTTGTGCGTATGTCTGGGTCTGCTTAGGACGTTTCTGAGGAACGTGTCGTAGTTGTCATGATAGGTGAGAATTCTGTCAATCTGTTTCTTCCCCATAGTATCCCAGGTTATGTTCAGAGGTGGGATGTTCGCCCTCTCATGCAGGGCCTCACTGGTGGTGAAGTCCTGCCAATGGGTATCGAACACCCATCTCAGAGCCCTGTTCTGGGTACGCTGGAGTTTCTTCCTATTTGTTGGTGCTGCAAGTGTGAGTGGGATCGGTGCATATGTTAGGAGTGGGAGAATAAGTGTTTTGTATAAGTAGAGCTTGGTGGGTTGGGAGGCATGTTTGAGTGGGTAGAGTTTTGATAGGGCGTTTGAGGCTATAGCTTTCTTGGGTGTTATGTGTGTGTGAAAGCGAAGGTTAGAGTCTAGTGTGAGTCCAAGTACTGTGGTTTTGTTGACTCTTGGGATCTGGGTTGCATCTGGTGATTGAGAGTAGAGTTTTACTGGGTCAGGGTTACGTCGTTTGTTGTAGAAAAAGTATGTTATTTTTGACTTGTTGGGGTTTGTTTTTATTCGCCAGTCGTGTTCCCAGAGGGTGACTTTGTCTATTTCTTGTTGTGCTTTCCGTGTGAGGGCGTTAATCGTATAGTCTGTGATCAGTTGGGTTACGTCGTCAGCGTAGCAAAGGGTCATTGATGTCCAGTATACTGGGTCAGGGATGTCGTTTATATAGAGTATGTATAAGGTTGGTGAAAGAACTGAGCCCTGAGGGACACCTGCATTTAGGTTGAAATAACCTGACAGCTTGCTGAGGAACTTGATCTGCATCTTTCTATTTGTTAGAAAGCTGCAAAGTAGCCTCTGCATGTTATCAGATAGTTGAAACAGAGTGCAGAGTTTGTAACGTAGGCCGTCGTGCCATACAGTGTCAAAAGCTTTTTCGACGTCCTTTGCAATGAGGGCCGTCTTGGCCCTTTGGTGTTTATTTATGGAGAGGTAGTTTGTTATTATGTTCAGTGCATCTTGTGTTGAGCGGTGTTGTCTGAAGCCAAATTGTTTGTCTGTCAATATGTTTTTGTGTTCTAGGTGATTCCTGAGTTTATGATTAATGAGTTTTTCGTATACTTTTCCTAATGTCTCTAGTAAGCTGATCGGTCTGTAGTTCTTAGGGTCTGTCGGGGATTTTTGGGGTTTTGGAATGAGGATTGCTGTGGCTTCTTTGAATGGGCTTGGGAAATATCCTGATGCTAGTGAGGCGTTGTAGACGTCTGTGAGTGCAAAGATTAGGGGGTCTGGAAGTTGCTTGAGGAGAGCTTGGCCAATGCCAGAGGCTCCTGGGGCTTTTCGTCTGGTGTTCTTGAGCATGAGTTTAACTTCTTCAGGTAGTATTGATTCTGTGAGGTCACTTTCTAAGTCGTCTAGTGTCGTGAGGTCAATGGTAGGGTAGTGTGTGATGGCATGAGGGTTGTGTCGTATCCATGTTTCTACTCTGTTTATGTTTTGTATTGCTGTTGGCTGTGGGGGGTGGGGATTGAAGATGTCCTGCCAGTGTTGTTTGAATATGCCTACTACTTCTGAGGGATCGGTGTAGTTTTGATTGTTGTGAGTGATGTATGTAAAGGCAGAAGAGGAGGAGTTTCCTCTGATCCTCTTTATGAAGTTCCAAAATTGTTGTGGAGTTGTTTTTCTTTGTATTTCAGCTTTATGTATGAGTTTCTCCCAGTGGTTAGCATGGTCTTGGTCAAGGCTGTTGAGTATGTGGTTTTTGAGTATAGTGAGGTCTGTGTTTACTTGATTGTATCTGTGAAGGTTGTGGGTGAATCTGTTGTGATAGCAGGAGAGTAACCTTTTTGTTCTGATCGAAGGAAAAAAGGAGTATCTGGTTTTGTGGGTAGTTTTTGGAATGGTGGCATCAGCTGCTTGTATGATGTTATTCTGGATGGTGAGGATTTGGGAATCTATGTCTGTGTGTGGTTTGTCTTGGAAGTTGTAGGGCTGTGTATTGGCAGTTAGGTGTTGTTTGAAGGCTTCCCAGTCTGCATTTTGATAGTCATATTGTGGGGTGGCTGGGATGAGTATGGGGTTGCTGGAGAGTGTGAGTGATATGGGTATGTGATCTGAGCCAGTGAGGGGTCCGGGTGTGATGTAGTGTTGTAGGTGGGTGCCTGCTCTGTTGGTGAGGATTAGATCTGGTCTCCCAGTTCCATTGTGTGTGTAAGTTGTTTGGAAGTCAGGGCCAAGGAAGGTGAGGTGTTTGTTTTGGTGGAGTTGGTGTAGTTGTTGACCGTGCATGTTGTGTTGGCGATGGTTGAATGTTTGGTGTTTTGCATTTAGGTCTGCTAGGAGGAAGACTGGTATGTGTGTGTGGTTGAAGAGAGTGTTTAGGTCCTGGAGGGGGAGACCTAAGTTTGGACGAATGTATGTGGTACCAATGATCATCTGCCCGTGTTGAGTGTGAATGCGGACTGCTAGGAAGTGTTTGTGCTGCCAGTTGGTAGTGAGGAGGTCATGTTTATAGGTGTTCTTTATTAGAATAGCAACCCCTTCGTGTGCTTCATCAGGAGATTGGTATGTTGTGAAGCCAAAATGTCTAATTTTGTGAGAGTTCGTCACGCATGTGCTGTTTAGTAGCAGCACATCCGGTCTTTCATTCTCCACAAAGTTAGCAATTAGGTGTCCGATGTTGTAATATGCTCTAACGTTAAATTGTGTGATTTTCATATTTACTGACTTGATGGGGGAGTGTTTGTGGCGTTTGAACCAGAGGGGTTCTCCTTTGTGGATTGATTCGTTGTGTAGATAGATTTGGTAATTACAGATTTGGGTAGGAGATATGTATGACGTCCGTTTTGCATGGTTTCTGGTATGAATTTAGGAAGTTTTGGTGTAGGGGTGAGGGAGTGGTCTGGGGAGGTGTTAGTCCTCTTGGCTGAGAAAGACACGTTTTGGGGCTGATTTTGTGGGATTTTGGGCTTTGTACCTGTGTGGTATTGGGTTAGGGGCGTGAGGTTGGCTAGCGTGTTGGGCGTGAGGTGAGTTGACGTGTTGGGCGTGTGGGCTAAGGTGAGGGAGGTTACATGTTTCTTGGTATCTGATGTCCTTCTTAGTGATGGGTCGGTTTTCTTGTGTATTTGGGTTGTTTCTTCTTGCAGGCAGAAATTTTTTGTTTTGTTTTGGTGAGTTTGTTCTTTTCACTTGAAGAGTTCTTTTGTGTTTTGGTGAGCTTGACCTTTTTGACTGGGGAGGGGTAGCTGTCATGGGGAGCGTGGTCTGTGAGAAGCAGTTAGAGGCCTGGGTGTCAGGGAAGGGTGTAGATGGTTCTGGGTTTGGTGCTTGGGGGGTGATGGGGGGAGGGGGTGGTGTTGGGTTTGTTGTCTGGGAGGTGGTGAGGGGTGGGGGCGAGTGTAGGGGTGGTACTGGGTTTGATGCCTGGGGGGTGGTGGGGGGTGGGAAAGAGAGTGGGGGTGGTGCTGGGTTTTTTGTCTGGGAGGTGATGAGAGGTGGGGGTTGTACTGGGTTTGTTGCCTGGGTTGTGATAGGGGGTGGGGAAGGGGGTGGGGGTGGTGCTGGGTTTTTTGTCTGGGAGGTGATGAGGAGTGGGGGTGGTACTGGGTTTGATGCCTGGAGTGTGATAGGGGGTGGGGGTGATACTGGGTTTGGTGTCTGGGGAGTAATAAGGGGTGGTGGTGGTGGTGGTGGTGTAAGTGCTTGTGGGGTGATGGGGGGAGGTGTTAGGGGTTGTACTGGTTGTGACGCCAAGCTGGGAGGGATGACTATTGGAGGGAGGTTGTTTGCTAGTAGGATTTGTTGGATGTTGGAGATTGCCTTCCTAGTGTCTCCTTGTGCTGATATCTGCGCTATTATGATAGCTGCCACTATTCTCGGGGTGTCGTCTGTTGGTGGGTGAGGGGGGGAGGGGGGCCTGAGTATGGTGGTGTGCGAGATGGTGTCCGCTGGTGGTGTGGGTTTGGAGAGGTGGGAAACCTGGGGGGGGTGGGGAGCAGGGCACCTCTACCTTGAGGGTTGATGGGTATTGTTTGAGCATTTTGGGGAAGTGTGTTGGGGCGGTGAAGCTGGTTAGTGAGGTTTTGGGGATAGAGCTGGCGTGCTGTCTGGGCATGATATTGGGGTAGTGTGTTTTGGGTCTTATTCTTCATTGCCTTGATGAGTTGCACCCTGATTTTGCAATTGTGGTGGGTGGCAGGATGGTTTTCACCACAGTTTATACAGCATCGTGAACCTTCTGTGCAATCTTTCCAGAAATGTCCTTTGTTGGCGCATAAGGAGCAGGCTTGTTCCTTTTCCTTGCATTGCCTGGTGGTATGGTTGAATCCATAGCACCTGAAGCATTGTGTAATGGACTGGTATGTGCTCATCTTGAAGTTATAATGTGGGATGGAAATGTGGTCTGCTTTAAAGCCATGTGTGAGGAGGGATTCAGCTTCAGTGGGGGAGGAGCATCGGATTCTGAGGATCTTTGTGTTTGGTGGGTGGAAGAGATCTTCTATGATGATGTTGTTGGCTTTTCCGATGTCGGCAGTACGTTGTTTGTCTAAAGTTGTAATCGTGGAGAGGAGGGTGGTGTCTACGTTGAAGGCAACAGCAGTGCAATTATGTTTCTGTTCCAGTGTCAGTGCAGGGGTGAGTCCAAGTGTCTGTAGTCCTGTTCGGGCTTTGGGGGTGAGGCAAGCATAGAGGTCAGATTCAGAGGGTAGAAAGAGCTTTATTCCTTTGTCAATGGGGGTGATGGAGGTGTAAGGAGTCTGGGTGATCATGTAGATTTTCTGTCCTATTCCGTCAGGGTCAAGGGGAGGATCAAGAGCATAGAGGAGGCGAAGGCAGTGCATTTTAGGTGAGGTAGTGGTCTGGTGGAGGAGGTGGTGGTGGGTTGACTCAGCTGGGTAGCTGCGATCTCCGTGGAGCTGTGGATCTTAGGCTCGTGAGCTGTGGGTTGGAGCTCGGTTGTCAGAGGCGTAATTCCGGGTTCTTAGCAGGCTAATTGAACCCGGTTCGGCACAAATACAAAGTATTCGTGAGTCCTGAAGGTGTTACTCAAGGGCAACCCCCACTGCTAGTTGACTCGCACTATCACGAGGTTGTAGCAGTGGATCGGCATAGCAAACAAGCCAGGCAGGGAGACACAGGGCGCAAGCACGTGCTGTGGCCCCACCTGGGAGGAAAGGACGAATACCCCACTGCACTTTCACCGCACAGGGGGTAGGTCCTGGCCTGAAGAGGAAGAAATGTTTAGCAGAGGAGAGAAAGAGTGCTATACACGGCAATACACATTACGTAAGTTAGGCCATCCAGCTGTCCCTGGTTTTATTCAGGGTGGCAGTACGGGTTGGCCCACTAGGGTAATGTATTTTTGCACGCTATATCACTGATAAAGCTGAAAAAGCTGAATGATGAAAAAATAAGATGATGATATCTAACACATAGATACTAAACACTATAACAAATATTTATATAATGTCTACAAATCTACAAAAAATGTATGTAAAATACAAACAGAATAAACGACAATTATAAAGTACTAACCAAAATCTTATAAAAAACTCAAATATTAAATAAAATTAAATACCAAAAAATGTATTATATATCCTAAATAAAAGATTATATTAATGTACAATGTCAAGACTTGAAATAAATAAGAAAGGGCAAAGACATGGTAAACTAAACAAAATTATAATAAAATTAAACTACCAAAATGAACTATAAATCAAATTACAGGGCCTACTGTGCACTATACAGTGTACAATTGAACAGCTGAAAGGTTGCTATTTAACAGAGGCCGCAGCTCCTTTATATATAAGGATTCCATTACTCTCAAATCTGACTGGCCATTCATACAAGTGTCCAGAATATCAACCTTCTAGGAAGCTTTTAAGGTCCGGTTGATACCTGGTTGACACCTGGTTGATGGGGTTCTGGGAGTTCTTCTACTCCCCAAGCCCGGCCCGAGGCCAGGCTCGACTTGTGAGAGTTTGGTCCACCAGGCTGTTGCTTGGAGCGGCCGCAGGCCCACATACCCACCACAGCCCGGTTGGTCCGGCTCTCTTTGGAGGAATAAATCTAGTTTCCTCTTGAAGATGTCCACGGTTGTTCCGGCAATATTTCTTATGCTTGCTGGGAGGACGTTGAACAACCGCGGACCTCTGATGTTTATACAGTGTTCTCTGATTGTGCCTATGGCAGCTCTGCTCTTCACTGGTTCTATTCTACATTTTCTTCCATGTCGTTCACTCCAGTACGTTGTTATTTTACTGTGTAGATTTGGTACTTGGCCCTCCAGTATCTTCCAGGTGTATATTATTTGATATCTCTCTCGTCTTCTTTCTAGTGAGAACATTTGGAGGGCTTTGAGACGATCCCAATAATTTAGGTGCTTTATTGCGTCTATGCGTGCCGTATATGTTCTCTGTATTCCCTCTATTTCGGCAATCTCTCCTGCTCTGAAGGGGGAAGTGAGTACTGAGCAGTACTCAAGACGGGACAACACAAGTGACTTGAAGAGTACAACCATTGTGATGGGATCCCTGGATTTGAAAGTTCTCGTAATCCATCCTATCATTTTTCTGGCTGTCGCAATATTTGCTTGGTTATGCTCCTTAAACGTTAGGTCGTCAGACATTATTATTCCCAAATCCTTTACATGCTGTTTTCCTACTATGGGTACATTTGATTGTGTTTTGTACTCTGTATTATGTTTAAGGTCATCATTTTTACCGTACCTGAGTACCTGGAATTTATCACTGTTAAACATCATGTTATTTTCTGATGCGCAGTCAAAAACTTTATTAATATCAGCTTGAAGTTTTTCAATGTCCTCAGCCGAGGTAATTTTCATACTGATTTTTGTGTCATCTGCAAAGGATGATACGAAGCTGTGACTTGTATTTTTGTCTATATCTGATATGAGAATAAGGAAAAGCAGCGGTGCAAGGACTGTACCGTCCGGATTGATATTACAGTTCAGCGTTTTATAAATATATAATACACATGAGAGGATGTGCAGTGACTTAATATCTAACATATTAAGAGATTTGAGTAAGGGTACCGAGTGATGTCTGGGGCCAGAGTTAGATATTATCCTAATAGCAGCTTTGTATTGATTAATTAGAGGACGTAAATGATTTTGGGTAATAGAACCCCAAGCACAAATACCATAGTTGAGATAAGGATAGATAAGGGAGTAATAGAGCGTCACCAGGGCAGGGCGTGGTACATAATATCTGATCTTGGAAAGAATGCCAACAGGTTTTGAAACTTTTTTTTATATATTTAGAATGTGTCCCTGGAAATTCAGGTTTTGGTCAATGAGAACTCCAAGGAATTTGCCATCTACTTTGTTACAAATTTGGGTATTGTTAATCTTGAGATTTATTTGATTTGAGGATTTATTGCCAAACACAATATAGAAAGTTTTGTCAATATTGAGGGTGAGTTTGTTGGCAGTTAGCCAGTGATGGACTTTATTTAGCTTAGTATTCACTGTGACATTTAGAGCAAGGGGGTCAGGACTGGAGTAAATGAAGGTTGTGTCGTCAGCAAATAGAATTGGTTTGAGATGTTGGGAGGCATTTGGGAGGTCATTAATGTAGATGAGAAAGAGGAGAGGGGCCAAGTATGCTGCCCTGGGGAAACTTATCAAAGGTTTTATCAAATTTCATGTACTGTATACTACATCCACCGGAAGACCTTTGTCTGAGTAGCTGGATACTATTTCCAAGAATGGGAGCATATTTGTAAGGTAGGATCTGTTTTTTAACAAATCCATGTTGTGTTGATTGTACATGGTTGTTCACTGAAAGATGAGAAATGATTCCCTCCCTGAGGATTCTCTCCATGAGCTTGCCGAGGTGTGATATCAAGCTGATCGGCTGGTAGTTTTCTGTTGAGCTCTTTCTGCCTTCTTTCAAAATGGGGTAACATTTACATATTTCCAGTCTAGAGGGACTACCCCTTGGTCCAGGAATTTTGTGAAAATTAGTTTCAGTGGCAGGCATAGTTCTTCTGCCAGTTCCTTTAAGACTTTGGACTTTATTCAATCCACACCTGGGACTTTAGGGTCTTTTAGTTTGTCAGTGTTCTTTCTAATTATTTTGTATGTTATGGGTATATCCCTAAATTCATTCTCCTTCCTTCCATCAAAAATTTTGTGGGTGACGGGATGTCATCCAACCTTTCGGTGTGAACACTGATGTAAAATAATCATTTAGAGTGTTTGCTGCCCTTTTATCATCCATTATAGCTTGGTTAGTCTAATCTATTAAGGGTCTACCTGGTTGATGGGGTTCTGGGAGTTCTTCTACTCCCCAAGCCCGGCCCGAGGCCAGACTTGACTTGTGAGAGTTTGGTCCACCAGGCTGTTGCTTGGAGCGGCCCGCAGGCCCACATACCCACCACAGCCCGGTTGGTCCGGCACTCCTTGAAGGAAACAATCTAGTTTCCTCTTGAAGATGTCCACAGTTGTTCCTGTAATATTTCTGATGCTCGCTGGTAGGACATTGAACAACCGCGGACCTCTGATGTTCATACAGTGTTCTCTGATTGTGCCTATGGCACCTCTGCTCTTCACTGGTTCTATTCTGCATTTTCTTCCATATCGTTCACTCCAGTACGTTGTTATTTTACTGTGTAGATTTGGGACCTGACCCTCCAGTATTTACCATGAGCATATTATTTGGTATCTCTCTCGTCTCCTTTCTTGTGAGTACATTTGGAGAGCTTTGAGACGATCCCAATAATTTAGGTGCTTTATCTCATCTATGCGTGCCGTATATGTTCTCTGTATTCCCTCTATTTCAGCAATCTCTCCTGCTCTGAAGGGGGAAGTGAGTACTGAGCAGTACTCAAGACGGGACAACACAAGTCCAACACAAGTCCAACTGAGTCCTTTGTTTTGTCCTCTTATAGTGGGGAATTGACTTGTGAAATTTATATTTATTTAATTTATATTAATTTATATACTTAGTAATTTATATTTTACGTAAATTTATATTTTTCGATAGTAAACTGTTTGTTGTTTAAAGTGGACTGTATTTCTTAAAATTCCTACAAATCGATTTCCTTTCACATTATTGGGGGGTTTTCTGGTTTATGTGTAGTCAACAATATAAATTATTGGTTAGTAAACATTCACTACAGTATTAGACTACATATTATTAACTAAAATGGTAAGCCTTGTCTTATTGTTGTTATATCCTAGACAACCAGTATGAACACGGATGAATAAGCCAGTTAATACACTGGGTGTGGCTGGCCTCTAATTTATGTACTTGGGTGCTAGGTTTCTAGTGTTAATTCTTGTTCCGCTTCTGTTCTACCTGTCATAGGGCACTCACAAATAATAACAGTAATCCTAATATGACTGCTATATCAGGGGGAAATAAAGTATATTGATCATGAGATAACAACCAAGGAATATCTACTTTGGTTATGTCGCTGTCTAATGTTCTAACTGGCTTCACCTGGTCTGGCCCTAGCTTCGGTACGGGGTGGACGTGTTGAATCGGCGCTCCAGCAGTTGGTGTTGTTTTCCCGTTTCGGCCGGTTGGGGGCGGGTGTGTCTCTGCCCGCCTGTGCTGACGTGGCGTTACGATGGGGGTCCCTCTACCCCCTGTCGTCCGGGCTCAGTCTGTGGGATTAGAGTTCTCTGTGCGGGCTGGTTACCCGGAGATTGCCCTGGCTTGTGAAATGCTCTCTGTCCCTGTGTTTGCGATTTATGGGGTCGAGTTGGTAACGGCCCGTAGGGCAATTGTGAAGTTTGCAGAGGAGGTGGCATATCGCGATTTTCTCCGGCGATAAGAGGGGCGGACACTGCCCCTGCCGGATGGTGCGGGCACTGTCACCCTCTCGGATAGGAGTGGTGCACTTACTTACATCAGTGTGCATGGGGCTCCCTTGGAGTTTCCAGAGGCTCTGCTACGGTGGTATTTCGGCTGGTTTGGCGCAGTTGTTAGTGTGAGAGTGAACGTGGTGTCTTCTAGTCCTCTTAAGGGTGTGAGGTCTAACATTCGCACCCTGGGCATGAGACTCCGGACGGATATTCCGTCCTCTGTGCGCCTTATGGGGTACAACGTTCGGGTGTTTTACGCCCGTCAGCCGCGGACGTGTTATCGTTGTGGTCTTTTGGGCCATCAGGCTGCTGACTGTTCTGCGCCTGCTGTTGCACCTGTGAATCTCTTCAGTGAGGAGGATTTTCCGCCCCTTCCTGTGGGGGATGATTCGGTGGGTATGGACGTCTCTTCGGCTGAGGAGGTGCCCTCTGTAGCAGCTGTTGCTCCGCCTGTTGTGCCCCCTGTTGTTGCCGCATCTCCTCCGGAGGTTGGGTCCTCGCCTAGTGCTCCAGCTGGTGTCCCTGAGCCTCTTCCGCCTGCCGTTTGCTCGGACCCCTCGTCTTCCAGTTTTTCCTCTGCTGTGTCTGTCCCGGTCCCTGCGCCCTCGCCGTCTGTTCCGGCTGTGCTGGGAGATGAGGTGGTTCCGGCATTCCCTCCTGTGCCTGGCCTGGTGCCCCGTGTGGTTGAGGAGGCTGCCGTGCTGCGGCGTGCGTCGGTTCGCTCGGTTGGTGCTGCGCGGGTCGCTGAGTCTGCCTCCGGGTCTGATGATGTGCGGCCCGAACCTAAGCATTCCCGGCGTTCTTCTGCGTGGGCTGATGTTGGCGAATTCGACGAGTGTCGTCCTTCCGTTGACGGTGGAGTGGCTCTGGATGTGGTGCACACTACGGTGGTGGCGGAGGTACACTTGCCTGAGGATGCCGGTGCCGGCGTTTCGGCCTCAACTTCTGGTCCGGTGTCCGAGGGTCCTGCTTCAGGTGCGTTGCCTGCGTCGGATGGCTCCGGTTCTTCGTGGGCGGTGGTTCCCCCTGCTGTAGTTGGTGGTGAGCGGGGTGGCCTGGTAGTGATGTTGAGAAAGGATGCTCGCTCTGGATGTTCTGTGGCTCCTTCCTCGTTACCCGTTTCCTCGGCAGCGGTCTTGCCGCCTCTTCCGTTTCCTGCAGTCCCTTCCGTGTCTCCTGCGGTATCCGTGGAAGTGCTATCGTCTCAAAGTCCGGCACCTGCTCCGATGAAGAAGGCGGGGCAGGCTCGGCGACCCTCGACCGCTTCTCCGGTGTCATCTGCTTCCTCGCAGGGCGTGGTTGGCGCTCCCCAGCCTCGTTATGCGACTTGCGTCAGTGACCTTGGGCGTTGGCCGATGCCGCCGGATATAGATGTTCCCGAGTTTATGATACCCGCTCGAGAGCGGGGGATCAAAAACCCTACCGACCTTGAAGATCTAGTCTGGGAAGCTTACAAGGCGAAATATCCTCATGATCTTTTCCCGGAGAAGTACATTTCTCACGAGGTTCCTCGCAAGTGATTTCTATGTATGTATTTTGTGTTGCCTGGTTGTGGGGTGTGTATGTGAGTGGGTGGGGTGGGTATTGTTTCCCGGTTCCTGCGTGCTCCGGTTTGTATTGTGGGTTTTCTTGTACGGCTAGTGGGGGGGGGTGTGCGGTTCCTGTGTGTTTGTGTGTTCGGTTGTGGATGTCGTGTGCGCTTGTTTGTCATCTTGTGTGCCCTTCAGGCTGTTGGGGTGTGCTCTTTGTTATGTGTGCATTGTGTGTGTGAGGTGTTAGCGGACTTGTTTTGTATGTTTCTCGCCTCTCTGTTTCCCTTCTGTTTGTATTACGCTGTGTTTATATTTGTGTTATGTTTGTATATGCATTTTTGTTTTGTGGTCAGCCCTTCTGGCTGGTCTTCTCTTGATTTGTTCCTTTGTCATTGTACGTGTGTGTGCTTTGTACTTTTGTTCTATGTTATATTTGTTCTGTTTTTATTGTACATTATACGCATGCTTGCATGTAAAAATAAAAATAAAAAAAAACACTTCTCTGGCCAGGAAAGCACTAAGATAATAAACGGGTTTTGGTAAGAACTTCCCTTATAGTAGACGTAGTTGTGTGTTGAAAACGAAAGCATTTTACTTCCGTAACACAGCTGTCCAAGGAAGAATTATTGAAGCTAAATTTGCTCCTGCAACTGATGTTAAATTAATGGCTGACTCAGGCCACCCTCCCCTCGCCTCCTGGTTCTCTAGTCTAGATGTCAAAGTGGTTAGAGGGGCCCACATTTACTCGATTTTGGTACTGATAATTAAGTTGATTCAAGAGAGATGTTTTTATGATGTTTACAGTCCTGAAACCAAGGTATCAAGAATAATTCCCTACAGAATTAGCTTGTAAAATTAATAGCGACGTGGCAATGATATCTGCTGTTTTCTATTGAAGGGAAAATTCCACTGTGCTTCGTTTTCTATGTGTGAATAAACACTATTTCTAGGATTAATTTGTTATTTACACAACAGCAGCAATATTATCTGCATATTGTATTAAATGTTAGTAAATGGTGTCGGGTTTTCCGACATTTATATAGGCGTAGAACGATTTTGGATCTTTATGTTTTGGGCAATTTTTAATTCGTAGTTTCTTTTGGCTGATCGATTTTCCGAGCCACCGAGTTTAGTGGCCTTTTGTATAACTCGTAATCAATGACAAATATTGTGGATTTATATTGGTCTCCAGAGGTTCCTCTTGGTTACTAATGCTCATTTTACAACCTTTGTCATCCACAAGTTCTCTTTCTTGTTTTTCTTCTTTTTGGCACATATTTTTGACTGAGTTCCATGATGACACTGTTTAAATTTTGCCATGATGCTTCCATGTCATGTTCACCCATCAGCTCCCTTCGAGAGATGGTTTGCAGTCCCTCTCTCATTCCTTGATAGTCACCTCGCTGTAATCTAGAAATTCCTCACATTTGACATCTATGTGGGTTTCTATATTCGTAGTCCATTTTCAAATATAGTAAGATCAAAGATGAAAGGGTACATTGTAGCAAGGTTTTATATCAACCAATAACGTCAATAACGACAGAGTTGATTACACTGGTTATGTTATGTCTTGAGTACAAATATTGGGGAAGTGGGTAGTACAAGTTGTGGTGTGAGTTTGAAGCGCACATTAGAAAAGTATGTGGAGGAAATTAGGTACTCTTTAGTTTTATTTTTGAATAAGGTATATGTTGGAAAAATTTTTGTGATTTGAAATTTTATGTGATTTCTATCAGGATAATATGTGATACATTAGACGAGGGCATTAGTCGATGGAGTTCATCCTACCTGGGACCATGAGCCAAAACCTGGGGCCAGATTCACGAAAGTACTTACGCAAGCACTTACGAACCTGTACATCTTTTCTCAATCTTTGGCGGCTTTGTTTACAGTTATTAAACAGTTAATGAGCTCGGAAGCACCAGGAGGCTGTTTATAACAATAACAACAGTTGATTGGCAAGTTTTCATGCTTGTAAACTGTTTAATAAATGTAACCAAAGCCGTCAAAGATTGAGAAAAGATGTACAAGATCGTAAGTACTTGCGTAAGTGCTTTCGTGAATCTGGCCCCTGGCCCCCTCAAAGAGGCACAGGGAGCATTGACCCCTGGAAAACCTCCCCTGTGGTTGGAGGTTTTCCTTATCTGCCATCGACCGGGGTTAGGCACCTAGAAAGGTAGATATGACAAAACAAACTCCACATGACAAAAAAATTACAACTAAATATCAAAAAGAAAGGCACAACTCCCTCCAGTAAGGGAGTCTGGCCCTAGCTTCGGTGCGGGGCGGACGTGTTGAATCGGCGCTCCAGCAGTTTGGTGTTGTTTGCCCGTTTCGGCCGGTTGGGGGCGGGTGTGTGTCTGCTCGCCTGTGCTGACGTGGCGTTACGATGGGGGTCCCTCTACCCCCAGTCGTCCGGGCTCAGTCTGTGGGACTAGAGTTCTCTGTGCGGGCTGGTTACCCGGAGATTGCCCTGGCTTGTGAACTGCTCTCTGTCCCTGTGTTTGCGATTTATGGGGTAGAGTTGGTAACGGCCCGTAGGGCCATTGTGAAGTTTGCAGAGGAGGCGGCGTATCGCGATTTTCTCCGGCGATACGAGGGGCGGACACTGCCCCTGCCGGATGGTGCGGGCACTGTCACCCTCTCGGATAGAAGTGGTGCACTTACTTACATCAGTGTGCATGGGGCTCCCTTGGAGTTTCCAGAGGCTCTGCTACGGCGGTATTTCGGGCGGTTTGGCGCAGTTGTTAGTGTGAGAGTGAACGTGGTGTCTTCTAGTCCTCTTAAGGGTGTGAGGTCTAACATTCGCACCCTGGGCATGAGACTCCGGGCGGATATTCCGTCCTCTGTGCGCCTTATGGGGTTCAACGTTCGGGTGTTTTACGCCCGTCAGCCGCGGACGTGTTATCGTTGTGGTCTTTTGGGCCATCAGGCTGCTGACTGTTCTGCGCCTCCTGTTGCACCAGTGAACCTCTTCAGTGAGGAGGATTTCCCGCCCCTTCCTGTGGGGGATGATTCGGTGGGTATGGACGTCTCTTCGGCTGAGGAGGTGCCCTCTGTAGCAGCTGTTGCTCCGCCTGTTGCGCCCCCTGTTGTTGCCGCATCTCCTCCGGAGGTTGGGTCCTCGCCTAGTGCTCCAGCTGGTGTCCCTGAGCCTCTTCCGCCTGCCGTTTGCTCGGTCCCCTCGTCTTCCAGTTCTTCCTCTGCTGTGTCTGTCCCGGTCCCTGCACCCTCGCCGTCTGTCCCGGCTGTGCTGGGAGCTGAGGTGGATCCGGAATTCCCTCCTGTGCCTGGCCTGGTGCCCCGTGTGGTTGAGGAGGCTGCCGTGCTGCGGCGTGCGTCGGTTCGCTCGGTTGGTGCTGCGCGGGTCGCTGAGTCTGCCTCCGGGTCTGATGATGTGCGGCCCGAGCCTAAGCGTTCCCGGCGTTCTTCTGTGTGGGCTGATGTTGGCGACTTCGACGAGTGTCGTCCTTCCGTTGACGGTGGCGTGGCTCCGGATGTGGTGCACACTACGGTGGTGGCGGAGGTACACTTGCCTGAGGATGCCGGCGTTTCGGCCTCAACCTCTGGTCCGGTGTCCGAGGGTCCTGCGTCGGATGGCTCCGGTTCTTCGTGGGCGGTGGTTCCCCCTGCTGTAGTTGGTGGTGAGCGGGGTGGCCTGGTGGTGATGTTGAGAAAGGATGCTCGCTCTGGATGTTCTGTGGCCCCTTCCTCGTTACCCGTTTCCTCGGCAGCGGTCTTGCCGCCTCTTCCGTTTCCTGCAGTCCCTTCCGTGTCTCCTGCGGTGTCCGTGGAAGTGCTGTCGTCTCAGCGTTCGACACCTGCTCCGATGGCGAAGGCGTGGCAGGCTCGGCGTCCCTCGTCCGCTTCTCCGGTGTCATCTGCTTCCTCGAAGGGCGTGGTTGGCGCTCCCCAGCCTCGTTATGCGACTTGCGTCAGTGACCTTAGGCTTTGGCCGATGCCGCCAGATATAGATGTTCCCGAGTTTATGATACCCGCTCGAGCGCGGGGGATCAAAAACCCTACCGACCTTGAAGATCTCGTCTGGGAAGCTTACAAGTCGAAATATCCTCGTGAGCAGTTCCCGGAGAAGTACATTTCTTACGAGGTTCCTCGCAAGTGATTTCTATGTATTTTGTGTTGCCTGGTTGTGGGGTGTGTATGTGGGTGGGTGGGGTGGGTATTGTTTCCCGGTTCCTGCGTGCTCCGGTTTGTTTTGGGTTTTTTTTTTTGTATGGCTCGTGGGGGGGGGGGGGGGGTGTGCGGATCCTATGCGTTAGTGTGTTCGGTTATGGATGTCGTGTGCACTTGTTTGTCATATTGTGTGCCCTTCAGGCTGTTGGCGTGTGCTCTTTCTGTTTTGCCTTCCGTTTGTTATGGCGGATCTGTTTTCTTTATTGTTATTGTCCTTATTCTTGTATGTTTCTCGCCTCTCTGTATGTATTTGAGGTGTTAGCAGGCTTGTTTTGTGTGCATTTTGTCCTGGGGTTTTCCCTTATGTTTGTTTTACACTGTGTTACTAATTGTGTATTGTTTGTATATGCATTTTTTTGTGGTCAGCCCTTCTGGCTGGTCTTCTATTGATTTGTTCCTTTGTCCTTGTACATATGTGTGCTTTGTACTTTGTTCTATGTTATATTTGTTCTGTTTTTCTTGTACGTTCTACGCATGCTTGCATGTAAAAATAAAAATAAAAAAAAAACTCCCTCCAGTCCCAAGGAAACAAGCAAACGTCACACTCCACCGCCGCGTCGCTCGTCCACTTAGCGCTCCTCCTCCCCGGCTACCTAGCACTTAGCACTCCTCCTCCCCGGCTACCTAGCACTTAGCACTCCTCCTCCCCGGCTACCTAGCACTTAGCACTCCTCCTCCCCGGCTACCTAGCACTTAGCGCTCCTCCTCCCCGGCTACCTAGCACTTAGCGCTCCTCCTACCCGGCTACCTAGCACTTAGCACTCCTCCTCCCCGGCTACCTAGCACTTAGCGCTCCTCCTCCCCGGCTACCTAGCACTTAGCACTCCTCCTACCCGGCTACCTAGCACTTAGCACTCCTCCTACCCGGCTACCTAGCACTTAGCACTCCTCCTCCCCGGCTACCTAGCACTTAGCGCTCCTCCTCCCCGGCTACCTAGCACTTAGCACTCCTCCTACCCGGCTACCTAGCACTTAGCACTCCTCCTCCCCGGCTACCTAGCACTTAGCACTCCTCCTGTAATGATCTGGGGCTCAGATCATTGGTTCTCCCTTCTCCCCTCTTTTCCCTCCCCTTCTCCCCTCCTTTCCTTCTCCCTCTCCCCTCCTTCCTTCTCCCCTCCCCTTGGCCGTCATTCGTCTCCTCCTCTTCCCCCCCCCCTGTCGCCCATTTGTCAGGGTCAAGAGGTTGACCTGAGGGTAGGGTGGTCGTGGATACCTTGGCTTCTCCCACTCAATTCCCCACTCAGATATTTCCCTCTCCACCCCCTCTCATCCCTCTCTGTCCCTCTCAGCAGCGGCCTTCCCCATACCAGGCAGAGTCAAATGTCCCTACTCCTATCTTAGAGGAGACAGGCTTGAACATAAATTATCAGTTTTGTAAACATTGCTCGCAGGTGCCTGGGCTCCATAGACGCGCCTTGTCCCTCTTCTCTTTAGCTGGGGAGAGCCGACTCAATCTTCAGAAATTCATGTAGCTTTCCACGACAGATCAGTGAAGGTGATTGGCCTGAGATAAGGGCCAAGTCCTTATTGGCCCTAGAGAGCCAGACCTCAGGCCTACGTGTTAAATGGTTGGCCATTGCCAAAATAATGGGTGGAGCCCTGGGGCTGTAGTAGATGGTGGGAGGAGTAATCCTTCCCAGCAATAGGTTGGAAAAACTAAATTTCATCAGTGTGTCTTGGGAGTGTATTAGGAACAGGGCCGCAAGCCCGTATCCTCGGGGCTGAGGGCAGCCATCAACATCTTGGCCGTGGTGCGGGTATTTAAGGTATAGTGCACTTGAGTTTTGTGTCCTCGGTAAATACCCATTGTGCCTCTAGGGAAATAGAATAGGTGATGTGTTCAAATTGTCTTAATTAACATGTTTCATAAAATAAATGGTATAGCTTGTCCAGTGGTATTCACTTAACTCCCCTTTGATATATTTTGCTACTTTGTCATTTTTAGGTGTTGTATTGGAAGCCCCCATGTTCTCCTACTATTAATAGATACTAAAGTTGCCCTTGGATTCAAATAAGTAACGTAAATTACACAAACTAATTTTCCAAAAGTTATTACTGAAATTCATATTACCCGGAGTCCCATGGTTACTGATTCCTTGCCTTCCTGGGGGATCGGTGATTGACACATTCAGGTATGGTTGGTCAGGAAGGTGGTGGCAGTGTAAATGTGTTTTGTTATTGTTTTTTTTTCTAATAACCCTTGTCCTTGGTGTATCTTCCTCATTTAATATTCCTCTTACATACGTGGCCGTCCAGTGAGGGGTCATGCTGGACTGTAACAGTGTTAAGCTGGGGTATTGAGTGAAGAGAGACAGAGATGTACAACAGAGAGCGTATATTACGATCACGAGAGATAACAAGATAACAGGATTAATACTGGGGAACATTGGGTTATTACTATAGAGGCCGCGGTTATTACGACAGGGTAAGCGGTCGTTACACTCCTACCCGGCTACCTAGCACTTAGCACTCCTCCTACCCGGCTACCTAGCACTTAGCACTCCTCCTCCCCGGCTACCTAGCACTTAGCACTCCTCCTACCCGGCTACCTAGCACTTAGCACTCCTCCTACCCGGCTACCTAGCACTTAGCGCTCCTCCTCCCCGGCTACCTAGCACTTAGCACTCCTCCTACCCGGCTACCTAGCACTCCAGTTCATTTACTAATGTATTCCTCTAGTTGTATTAACCTAGTTGTGCTTGTGGGGGTTGAGCTCTACTCTTTCAACCCCCTTCTCAACTGTCAATCAATCGACTGTTATTAACTACTAACCATTTTTTTTTTTACCACACACCCCCCCAGGAAGCAGCCCATATCAGCTGTCCAACTCCCAGATACCTATTCACTGTTAGGTAATAGGAGCATCAGGGTGAAAGAAACTCTTCCCATTTAGTTTCTGCCATCACCAGGATCGAACCCCGAACCCTAGTTCGTTCGAATCTAGACTCGTTCGGGTTCGTTCGAACCTGAACGAGTCCAGAGCGCTGTAAGCTAATCTATCAGGCCCCCTAATGTACTCACCTATTTGTACTCACCTATGTAATGTGGTCCGGTGCGGATGTCTTCTCTGGCCTCGATTTCCAAAGGTAGTGTTTTGCCTTCAGGGGGACCTCTGAAGTGTTGTTGTGTGTGGTGGCCATGTGTCCTCGAGAGTACTAGGGCTGCATGCGCTTAGGGGCATCCGTCCCTAAGCCCCTGTGAGTACTGCCCTCACATGTTAGGGTTCTCTTCCCTGGGCATTTGGTAACCATTTCTGTAAGGGTTAGGTTAGGTTAGGTTAGGTTAGGTTAGGTTAGGGTTCTCTTCCCTGGGCATTTGGTAACCATTTCTGTAAGGGTTAGGTTAGGTTAGGTTAGGGTTCTCTTCCCTGGGCATTTGGTAACCATTTCTGTAAGGGTTAGGTTAGGTTAGGTTAGGTTAGGTTAGGTTAGGTTAGGGTTCTCTTCCCTGGGCATTTGGTAACCATTTCTGTAAGGGTTAGGTTAGGTTAGGTTAGGGTTCTCTTCCCTGGGCATTTGGTAACCATTTCTGTAAGGGTTTGCTGCTTGGCATTACCACACTCTTGGGGCCAGCTGGGGTTTTAGGCCTTTGTTTAGCCTTGGGTAGGGAGTGGTATCGTGCTGGTTGGGGCATCAAGGTATTGTGTGGCCTGCCTAGCTACGAGGCGGCTGGTTCCTGTTTCCTCTGGAGATATACTTTTTGCGTTTTTTACTCTTGTTTTTCTTGCTTGGTTGGTTCTGGCTGGTGTGGGTAGAGCTCCACTTCTAATATTTTGGTGGCCCTCTGCTAGGCCCACGTGATTGTGCATGTTGCAGGGGGTTTCAGTGTTATAATCTCCCCCTTGTTAACTTTGGGTCTTTACCGGTTAGCAACACCTTGCCCAGTTTTCCCGCAGCAGTCAGCCTACGGGCTGTGGAAAACCCTGTCGGTGGACCTATGGATGCGTCTTCCGAGTTCCAGCCAGCCTTGGGAGGGTTGGAAGGTTGCTGTGTGTCCTTGTCTCAGGGGTGACAGTCACCTCTTTTCCCTCAGTCATGCTTCCTGTTAGGTCAACGATACCTTTGACCCCAGAGTCATGCGAGTCATGTTCTTTACTTGTTCTCCAGTACTATTCTGATGGCATTGCTGTTATGGTACAGGCAGCATCCGCGTTGCATGCTAGATTCAGGTTACTGCAATGAGCTAGGTTGGTCTCCCACACGGATGCCCCGTGGCTGCCCTGCTTTGATTATAGGGACCCGAACCTAGGGGGGCATTAGTCGCTTCGACCTTCGTTCAGTCCGTGCTCCCTGGTCCTTCCCTTGTTGTTCACCCTGCCCCCCCCCCACCTTTCCTTGCTTCTGGCTCCTAAACATCTGAGGGTTTCGGAGTCGGGGGCAGGGTTTAGTTGGTAATGAGACTCTGGCAGCTTCGGGGGCTGCCCCATTCTGGTTGAGGATGGAGGCCTTTGAGCTGGTTCCTCATTCCAAGGCATCTGGGTCCTTCTTTCCTTCTTTTCAGCCTTTCCCTGGGACTCTGCCTTTTCTTCAGGGGTAAAGGGTATGGAGGACTGCTCTGCCCTAGGTCCCAGCTTGGGGAATCCCGGGGTGGAGAGGAGTCGACCTGGAGGTCTTGGGCCCCCTTTATTTATTTATTTATTTATATACAAGAAGGTACATTGGGTTAGAGATAATACATAGCATAGTATTTACAATCTTGTAAAGCCACTAGTACGCGCAGCGTTTCGGGCAGGTCCTTAATCTAACAGATAATTTTAAGTAGGTAAATTCTAGCAGAATTAATAAAATGATAACAGATACATTGCAAGAAGAAAAAATGAGATGAGAGAGAATAGTAAGTATATTAAAGCACATTGGTATATTAAAGCTCTGATTGATTACATTGACAACTTGATTGGTAATTTAAACTAGATTAACAGACACCATACAGCAGATTGATAGCACATATAAGACAGCAATGATCACAATGGTAAAGATGTTCGGACTGGGTACATAAAGATTTGGAGATTGGGTAGCAATAGATACAGTGCAATTTTAAAGCAAAAGGTAAAAAACTATGCAGATGAAATTAGGTACTTTTTAGTTTTGTTTTTGAGTGAAGCAAAAGTTGGACAGCTTTTCAATTCATTAGGGAGTGAGTTCCATAGACTGGGTCCCTTTATTTGCATAGACTGTTTACACAGATTAAGTTTGACTCTGGGAATATCAAAGAGATATTATTTCTGGTATTTATTCCTCTGACCCCGCTTGGGTGTTGGTGCCCTTTTTGCAGGGCTTGTTGTTGCAAGGAGAGGGGTTTTCTTACCCCCGTTCCCTATATGATTTGGGGTCGAAGTGACTAATGCCCAAGAGTATGATTTGGAGTCGGCTCCTCCCCGGGTTCAATTCTGGGCTCCCTTGGGTTCCTTGGCCCCTTCCTTCCAAAGGTTTTCTGCTGCCTCTCGTACTTGTCTCGATTCTTCCCTAGGGAGGTTCGGAAGGTTCTTGCTGTGCATCTCCTGTGAAACCCGGATTCCGCCTCTGTGATGGATTCGTCCTTATTTAAGTTCGGTTCTTTTCCGTATTGGGTGCGTCTGGAGGTTCCGAAGTCTTCCTGGCTGGCAGACTGCCCATTCTTTTTTTGGGGACGTGGTATGGGTTCTGTCAGACCCACACGCTTGAGTGGTGAGAAACTTCTACAGTTCTGCAGGTTTACCTGGGGGGCGAGTTTAAGCACCTTAATGCTTGCTTGCTTGTTTGCCCCTGTGCTTTCTCAGGATGTTGGCTTTGTGCAGCTGCACATGCAGGTTTCGTCTAGTTGTCGTTCTGTGTCAGACTTGTTGGTTCTCTGGGGTGGCCGTTCTTGGTCTTCTCAGAAGGATCGTGACAGCTTGGGGTTCCGCTGGTCGAGGTGGGCCAATTGGTGCCAGCTTCTGAGTCGACATTGCCTTTGGAGCCAGCGTCGTCTGGTTGGCGCAATGATCGCTCTGTTCATCGGCCAGCTTCTCGTAAGGGGCGTCGGCCCTTTTGTGGTTCACCCCACTGACGGGTCGATGCAAACAGAGGCTCACTCTGCTCGTGCTTGGGCCCACAATTTGCGAGCGTTTTCAGTCGTGTCCTCTGGACTATGGTGGCATTGGGCGGCTCCTCTCCCCCCCCCCCTTCGGGGAGTTCGGGGCTGGCTGGGCAGGCTTCTTCCTCTGCGCTTCATCAGGTCATTTCGGAGTGGGTGCGGTTTTGCATGATCGAAACAACCTTGTCCCTCAGGTAGGTTTCCTGAATGTTTCCAGTGCCAAAACAGGACTGTGTGGATCTGAGGTTCATTCTGGACTTGTCCCATCTGAATCCCTGGATTCCTTGCCCCTCCATTCAGAGTACCACTCTGTCTTGGGTCTGGCTTCATTTGGAGCTGGGTGCCTGGATTGTGTCCTTGGACCTCAAGGACGAGTATTGGCACGTTTCTATTCATCCAGGGTTCAGGGACTGGTTAGGTTTCATGGTGGGGCATCAGGCTTACAGCTTTCATTGCCTTCCTTTTTGCTTGAATCTGGCACCGCTCGCATTTTCATGAGTTTTACCTGGGTCGCGGTGACGCGTCTGCATCTGCTAGGGGGTTTGGGTCCTGGCCTACCTCAATGACTGGCTGGTGTGGGGTCCCAGTTGTTCTGCTTTTTTGCTTGCCAGGGATGTGGTTCTTTCCCAGCTCACCAGGTTTAGGTTCCTGGTGAACTGGTGGAAGTCCCATCTGGTTCCGTCCCAGGTTTGGACCTGTCTTGGTCTTGTTTGGGGTTTGGAACTCTCGGATCGCTTCCATGTCTCTTCCTCTGGAGGCATTGTTGCAGCTGCTGTCCTGCCTTTGGCTGTTTTGGGGGGGTCCTGGGTCACTCAGCAGTTGCTTGAGCAGCTGTTCGGGAGTTTGAACTTCGCCCTGCTGGTCTACACGGTGGGTCAGGTTTGGCTTTGGCATCTGTTCTGGTTCCTTCAGGGACGCCCCTTGTGCTTCTCTCGCGATCGCTGGGTTCGTATTCTCTGGGGACTTGAGTTGGTTGCTGTGTTGCCGATTTCCTCTTCAGGTTTTTTTGAGTTCATTACCTTGGCACCTAACCGAGTCCTCGCTCGATGTGTTCACTGTCATTTCTCAGCTCGGGCTTTGTGACCAGTACTCACCAGGTCAGCCAGGGCTGATGAGGTACATCTTTCTGTCGGCCTTACTGCGTGGTGCGGGAGTTCTCGACTGTTTGGCTGTCGCTTTGGAGGGTTCAGGTTGCTCGGGGTTTGACCATTCGGACTGTTCAGTGATGGTTCATTACCTGAACCACAGTGGTTCCGTTTGGTCATTTCCTCTTTGGGTCTGATTGTTTCGAGTGACTCGTCTGTTGTCTTCTCGAGGTTTGGCTCTCCATGCGGTTCATATCCGGGGAGTGTCCAACGTCCTGGTGGATGGCCTGTCACGGTTCATTCCCCTATCCACAGAATGGATGGTTGATGCCAACTCTTTCTGATGGCTCTACCAGACATACAGACTCCCGGACGTGGACCTTTTCATATTCGTGTGGTCTCGGCATCTCCCAATCTACATGGCGCCCTTTCCCAACCGTGATGCTGTCGCTGTAGACCTGTTTCGGCAGAACTGGTTGAGGTGGGGTTACCTGTACCTCTTCTCCCCTAGTCCGGCTGTTGCTTCGGGTACTGGCTCGGTTGGAGTCCTACCAAGGGAGAGTAGTCCTCGTGGGCCTCTTGGTGGCTGACCCAGCCTTGGTTCCAGGCACTGCTTGCTGGGTGTGTGAACCCGGGACATTTTCCACGGCTCCATCTCTTCCAGCAGGTTGGACTGGTCAGGTACATGGCTGGTTTGGTCTTCTCCACTCATCGTGTCTGGTCTTTTCGAGGCGGGGTTTATCACAGTGTGTATGGTGATCAGGTGGCTTCATTGATGGTGTCCCACCTGAGAGCTTCAACTATGCGACAATATGAAGTTTCCTGGTGTTCTTTCCGACATTTTCTCTCTCTTCGTAGGTTATCTTCTGTTTCTGATCGGGTTGTCTAGTCCTTTCTACCTTGGCTTTTTCAGGACCGTCATTTGATGCCTAATACTGTCACCTTGTATCGTGCAGCATTGGCGGAGCCACTCCAGCTTGTGTTTGGGGTGAATGTCACTTCTGCTCTGTTCTGTAAGCTTTCTCGTGCTTTGTTTTACCTCCGGCATGCTCATGCGCTGCCTGCGGTGTCCTGGTCTTTGGACAGGATGCTCTCCTATCTTTCCTCTCCTTGGTTTGTGGTGGCCCCTTTGGTTCAAGATTGTTTTTTCAAGGCTCTATTTCTGTTGGCACTGGCCTCAGGGGGGTCGGGTCGGTGAGTTTCATGCTCTCCTCCAGCACAGGGATTTCTGCTCTTTTTTGTTCCTGGTGGTCGGTTTGTTCGGTTGCAGCCTTCTTCTTTTCTGGCAAAGAACGAGACTGCTGCTTTCCAGGGAGGTCATTGATGCTTGGTTGGTCAGGCCAGGGGTGCATCATGTGTTGTGTCTGGTTGCGACTCTTCGCTGTTATCTGCGCACTTCCACTTCAATGGCTGGGGATGCGCTTTGGGTTGATCCGGTTTTCCTCGTTCCCTGTTCCAGGGCTTGGGTCTCCCAGGTCATCCGCAGGGTTATTATCCTCATGCCCATAACATTAGGAAGTTTGGTACATTGGCTGCCGTGTTTGGCAACATGTCCTGGGCTGATATTTGGGCACAGGGATTTTGGAGGTCGAAAAGGATACTAGCCGCCCGTTATTTTGTTAATGTTCCTACTCCTGGACGTTCCCGTGTTGCTTTGGGTTGTAGGTTACAACCAGTAGTCTCGACTTCGCGTTGAGGAGTGTGTGGCAGCCTCCTCCCGGGTAAGTCCCTCAATTTTCCTTATCTTTGGTTATACACATCCAGGGAGCCATAAGGACTTTCCACACGAAACTAGCATTAAATGTAATGAAATGCCATTTTCTGGGTGAGCCCTGGAGGCTCCCTGGCAACCCTCCCTCCCTCCGGTCAGCAGTTTTTTGCGTTGTTGATGCTTAACTTCTGAACTGGTGTTCTAGGTAGCCGGCACGGGGAGTGCTGCGTGGACGAACGACGCGACAGTGGAGTGTAACGTTTGCTCGTTTCCTTGGGATTGGAGGGAATTCTGATTCTCTTTTCGATTTTTAGTTGCAATTTTCTTACCATGTGGGGTTTATTTTCTTATCCCTACCTTTCTGGGTGCCTAACCTTGGTCGATGGCAGATAAGGGAAACCCCCCAACCACAGGGGGATGGGGTTTCCAGGGGCATTGCTCCCTGCACCTCTCTGAGAGGGGCCAGGTTCTGGCTCTTGGTCCCCGGTAGGCTGAACTCCATAGATTAATGCCCCAGTCTAATGTACCACATATTAGCCCAATAGCTCCACGGAATCTCCGGGGCTCACCCAGAAAATGGCATTTCATTTCATTCAATGCTGGTTTTTTACATTTTTGCAAAGCCACTGACACACAGCATTTCCTGCAGGTCCTTAATCTAACTTATTTATTTATTTATTTATTTATGCATATACAAGAATGTACATAAGGAATGTGAGGATACAATTATGGTAATTACAGTCTTGTAAAGCCACTAGCACGCGCAGCGTTTCGGGCAGATTAATCGCAGGTTCATCAGGTAAGATGAAAAGGTACATTGTAGCAAGGTTTTATATTGACAAATAACTACAATATAAATTGGCAGGGGTGATTACGCTAGTAAAGATGTCTCTTGAATACTAATACATGTATTGGGGAAGTGGGTAGTGCAAGATACAGTGTGAGTTTGAAGCACAAGGTGATGAAACTATGAGGATGAAGTTAAGTACGTTTGGGTTTACTTTTGAATAGGGACAATTGAATAGGCTGGACAATTTTTTAATTCATTGGGGAGTGAGTTCCATAGACTGGGTCCTTTTATTTGTATGGAGTGTTTGAACAGATATAGTTTCTGGTGATATCAGAGATGTATTTCTTTCTGGTGTGGTGTTCATGGGCTCTATTACACCTATCAAGGAAAAGTTTCAGATCAAGATTACTATTCAGGAACAATGTTTTGTACATGTATAGAGCACATGAGAATGTATGGAGTGAGTGTATGATTACCTGATTTTACCTGATTTCTATTTTCCTTCAAGCAGACACGTGTGTTATTGAACTTATCCTTTCTGAAGGGTTTTGTTGTTGTTTTGGGTTGACCTCTGGTCCCCTGAGCTTCCCTTGCCTCAGAGAGACCCAGATTTTGATCCTGGTTCATGGTAGGCTTTGGTGGGTCTCCTCTGCCTGGTTCAATTTCCTTAGGCTTGGTAGGACCAGTAGGACCAGGTCCTACTACAGGACCCCTCAGTAGCTTAACGGAAGCTACTGAGAGGCTAACCAGAAAATGACATTTCATTACATTCTATGATAAATTTTGTCTCTATCCTGAGGTACGATGGCCTGTGGACAACCTCTCTTGCTTGACTACAGTCGAACATATTATTGTGTAAATAACATTTTAAGTCAGATGTGTAATAATTTCATGGAATTCAAAATATATGCACTTTGTTTGAACAGATACCTTCCACATCAACCCTCAGCTCCACCTGATCCTGAGTGACATGGAGGAGGTGGTTATCTCCCTTAACCAACATTCTGTCATGGAACCCAAGGTAAATTCATAGAATAGCTTTTACTTATTAAAGGATATCCATATACTCGATAGCAAATTTGTTAGTGAGACAATGGGTAGCTGAATATATTTAAGAAATAACAACAAACTTTGCTGTAACCCTTCAACTGCATGTTACAATCAGAGATGTGCTCACCATTACTCCATCAGCTGTACATCACAATCAAGGTGCATTAAAGTATACCTTTCTTAATGTTCATACATCATAATAATATTATTATCTTTCATCTCCATATTGGATGCTTATGAGATTCTAGAGTCTTCCTGACTAGCAGGCGATCATCCTTTGGGACTTGACATGGTTTTCGTTATTGCTGTATGTTCAAGTGGTGTGTGGTGGCGACTGTGTTTAAGGTGTTTTTGTAGTGTCCATCTTTTGGGCCGCTCCATGAATGCCTGTTGGCTCCCGGCGTTCATGGGATGTGAGCTTGGTGCAGCTCTATGCCCAAGTGCCTTTGCTGTTAGTGACCTTTATGTTGGAGGACTTTTGTGCTCGCTCACACTTGGCCTTGGTCATGCAATTTCTGGACCTTGTGGAACTCCCTTTTTCATGGCTCCATATGGTAAGCAGAGCCAAGGGCTTCATTGAGGCTGTTGGCTCTGGGTCTTGTGTGGGTGTTTTGGTGTCCGCAGTGGCTTTGTCCAAGCTGTATGCTCGCATGCTCCAGGATTCAGTAGCCGCATTCTCCACTTCCCACCTTGAGTGTTTACAGTCTGTGTTAGCCCAGTCTTTAGATTCAGCTTCGTCTTTGGCCATCTTGTCCACCTCCCCCATTTTCACCTCTCCTCTTTCCTGTGAGTGTTGTCTAATGCGTCTGCCTCTTGTTTGCCAATTTCCACCTTATTGTGTTTCATGGTTTTTGTTCTTGATCTTGGAGGTGGTCGAGTAAGGTTTGACTTTTGCCTGCTCTATGTCAAGGTAGGGCCTTGGAGTTTAACTCTTTGTCGCATGTGTTTCCCATGGCCGGTTTGTCTTCTAGTCGTCACTATGCTCGTATTTTGCAGAGGGCTCCTGCTTGTCATGGTTTACGCCGATCGTTTTGCAGTTTTGCATAGTTCCCGCTCTGATGGGGCGGTTGGGGGCAGCTCGCCCAGTTTGCTATCTCTTGGGCCAACGATTTAGTTTTTTTTTTTTTGGGTAGTTTTGCAGTCCTGTGGTGGAGTTGGTTCGTCACTCTTCACTTCTGGGGAGTGGGGCGTTTGGGCAGGCCTCTTCTGCTTGCCTGTGTTGTCATTTCATAGTAGGTTGCTTCTAAAGTGGTCATAATGACCATGTCTCTTCGGCACGTGTCCCGTCTCCTCCCTGTTCTGAAACAGTACTTGGTGGCACTCCGGTTCATCCTTAATCTATCAGTATAGAGCCAGTTCGTGTCTTGCCATGTGCCAGATGACTACTTTAGCCCAGGTTTGTCTTGGATTAAAGGCAGACATCTGGTTTGTTTCACCAGACCTCCAGGATGCAGGCTGGCACATCCATATTTGTCCAGGTTTCAGGCATTATTTAGATTTTATTGTGGGGCATCATGCTTATCACTTTCAGAGTCTTCCCTTTGGTTTGCATCTGGTTCCCCATGTTTTTGCCAGTATGACACTGGTCGTGGTGACGAGTCTTTGTTTGTTGAGGGTTAGTGTTCTGCCCTACCTTGACGACTGGCTAGGTGGGCATTGTTCTTTCTTTCTTGGAACTAGTTCTTTCCCTAGTTTTTAATTGGCACTTAGTGTAGTTACGCATCTTTACTGGATCTTGGTGACCTGTCTGCGTCTGCTCGGGATTCGGCATCTGGCCTACCTTGTCGACTGGCTGGTGTGGGCTCCCAGTCAGTTAGCTTGTCTGCTCGCCAAGGGTGTGGTTCTTTCTAGATTGCCGGGTTCGGATTCCTGGTGATCTGGAGGCCACTCCATCTGGTTCTGTCCTGGGTTCAGACCTGGCTGGGTCTTGTTTAGGACTCTTGGACTGCTTCTTTGTCTTTCCCTCCAGAAGCGTTGCTGCAGCTATGGTCCCATCTTTGGCTGTTTATGAGGGGAAGTCCTGGGTCACTCGGTGGTTGCTCAAGTGGTTGTGCAGGAGTTTGAACTTTACCGTGCTGGTCTGCCCGTAGGGTCAGGTTTGGTTTCGGTGTCTGTTCGGTTCCTTCGGGGACTCCCCTTCCGCCTCTCAATCGTTGGGTTTGTCCACCGAGGATCTTGTGTTGGTGCTGCATCACTGGCTTCCTCTTTGGGGTTCTCGGGGTTTCGTGCCTTGGCGTCTCCCCGAGCTTTCGCTCGATGTGTTCACAGACGGGTCATCTCTCGGCTAGGGCTTTGTGGCCAGTGCTCACCAGGCCGGCCAGGGATGGTGGAGTCTGTCCGTCCGTTGGGCTCACAGCACGGTTCCGGAGTTCGTGGCTGTCTGGTTTGTGCTTTTGGAGGATTCGGGTCACTCGAGGCTATCCCATCCGGCTCCATTCGAAGTGTTTTTCGGTGGTTCATTGCCCGAACCACGGGGATTCTCTTAGGTCCTTGACCTTTGGGGTTGGTCCCTTTGAATGCTTGTGGGCTGGATCCCTGGTGTTTGGCTAGCTGTACATTTCATGTCTGGGGTGTCCTACGTCCTGGCGGACGACCTGTCTCAGTTCATTCCTCTGTTCACAGTTTGGCCAGTCGTCACCAACTCATTTCATAGGCTCTGCAGGACGTACGGACTCCTGGACATGGACATCTTCGCGTCGGTGTGGTCTCGGCATCTCCCATTCTATATGGTGCCCTTACCCGCCTGTGAGGCGTTCACGGTGGATGCCTTCGGCAGAACTGATCGAGGTGGAGTTATCTGTTCCTCTTCTCCCGGTCCAGCTGTAGATGGGTTCTGGCTCGGCTGGAGTCCTTCCCAAGGAGAGTAGTCCTCGTGGTCTCTTGGTGGCCGTCCCAGCTTTGTTTTCAGATGCAGCTTGATAGGTGTCCGAACCCGGGGTGTTTTCCGCGGCTCCAGCTCTTTCGGCAGGTCGGATCGGTCCTGTGTGTGACTGGTTCGGTCTTCTCCTCGACTCTTCGTGTCTGCTCTGCTGACGCAGGTGTATCACCATCTGTATGGTGATCAGGAGACTTAGTTGATGGTGTCCCACCTGCAAGCTTTGTCTCGGCGACAGTATGACGTTTCTATTCGACATTTTCTTGCTCATCATAGGTTGTCTTGTCCTTTCTTGGGTTTTTCAGGACTGTTAATTGATGCTTCTTACTGTCGCCTCGTATTGTGCAGTGCTGGCAGAGCCACTCCGGCTTGCGTTCGAGGTGGACGTCACATCCGCCCTGTTCCATACGCTTCTCGTGTTTTGTTTCACCTTCGTCCTGTTCATGCGCCGCCTGAGCCGTCCTGGTCCTTGATCAGGGTGCCCTTTTATCCTTCCTCTCCTCTGTGGTAGCCCCTTCGTTTCAAGATTGTTTTTCAAAGGCCATACTTTCTTGGCATTGGCCTCTGTAAGTCGGGTCGAGGAGCTTCTGACTCTCCTCTGGCGCAGAGGTTTCTGCTCTTTTGGTACTGGTGGTAGGTTTGTACGCTTGCAGCCTTTCTCCATCCTTCTGGCGATGGTAGAGACGGCTGCTTTCCAGAGGGGTCCTTGGGTTATTGATGCTTCGTTGGTTCAGCCGGGGGTGCGACATGTGTTGTCCGGTTGCGGCCATCGCCGCTACCTGCATGCCGTGGCTGGGGATATGCTCTGGGTTGATCCGGTTCCCCTCGTTCCCTGTTTCAGAGCTCGGGTCTCCCAGGTCGTCCGCAGTTTTCTTAAGTCTACCAGTCTGCGGTCTATCCTTGTGCCCATGCCGTTCGGACGTTTTCAGCTTTTGCTGCCGTGTTTGGTGACGTTTTGAGCTCATTTCGGGTGCAAGGATTAGGGGGTCGCACAGGTTCCTGGCCACCCATTCATTTGTGAACGTGTCTGCTCCTGTGTGTTCTTGTGTTGCCATGGGTCGCAGGTTGCTGCCTGTTGTCTCAACTTCGCGTTGCAGAGTTTGGGGTGGCTGCCTCCCGGGTCAGCCCTTTCTTTTCCTTCTCTTTGGGTATGAAGCTCCAGGGAGCCATAGGGGCTCCCCACAGAAAACCAGCGTTGAATGTAATGAAACGCCATTTTCTGGGTAAGCCTCGAAGGCTCCCTGGCAACCCTCCCTCCCACCGGTCGGCAGATTTTTCTCGTTGGTTGAAGCTTAGCTTCCGAACTGGTGCTAGGCAGCCGGCGCACTGAGGTCCAGGGCCCCCCTCCCGGAGCGGGGAGGGCTGTGCGGACAATCGGCGTGGCAGTAAAGTGTGATGTTTGCTTGTTTGCTTGGGATTGTAGGGAGTTTCTACCTCTCTGTTCAGTTTTTTACCATGTGGGGTTTTTGTCATGCCTACCTTTCTGGGTGCCTAACCCCGGTCGATGGCAGATAAGGAAAACCTCCAATTACGGGAGTTTTCCAGGGCTACTGCTCCCGGAAACCTCTCTGAAGGAGCCAGGTTCTGGCGCTGGTCCCTGGTAGGTCTGAACTCCATGGCTAATGTCCCGGTCTAATATAACAGACATTAGCCCGATAAGCTCCAGGGAGTCTCTGGGGCTCACCCAGAAAATGATGTTTCATTACATTCAATGCTGGTTATTTAGTGCAGTACATAGAATGAAAAATAAGTTATTCAGTTACTTTTAATAGTCGGGTACAAAGTTCTGTATTTCACATGCTAGACATATACCGATCTGTCCCTTTATCCACAAGTTAAATATACAGTTCTCTGTCACTTGGGTTATCATTAATTAAACTATTTTATATGTTCTGTAGTTCATCTGATAAACAATTTGAAATTTCTTCTTTTTGCAGGTGATTGGTTTCACAGCCTATCCTCTCTCCAAAAGTGGTCTTGACTCGATTAGTAAAGCTTTCTTCAAAAAGAATAAATCACTCGTCAACTCACAGTACACTAACAGTAGACAAGTAAGTTATTTTTTTTTTTATTTTACCCATTGTTAGATGTTTGCTCTTTGATGGTTTACAAATCATATTTCAGTCAAGAATCACACTGGTGTAAAATTCAAGCATAGAATTAAATAAAATGCCCACAAAGCACAGAGTTTGAAGACCATTCTTGAGCCCTTCCCTAAAGACTCCATGAAACAAACAGTCCAGAAAACTAATGCAGAAAGCTTGGGAACTCTGAACACACCACTCAGAAGCCCTGGGCAAACATCCTGGGAATCAAAGACACACACACACATCTAGGACAAGTGATCAGCAGCACCTGGGAAAATGGCCCAAGACCAGAATAAACATCCCAGAGCCCCAGAGCATCTGCACCACCCATCGAGCCATAAACATAGGGCTCATCAGAAATGGTCATTGAATATGAATATTAAGCCAAGACATGGTAAAGATGAATCAAGAAAATCTTTTTGTCACTGGAAAGAGACTGGACATGACCCCTCAAAGAATTTACCACCACACATACGCTCCTGTCCAACATTTCATGAATGTGGGTACTGAGCAGTGGAGTAAACAGCTGCACAGTACTCAAGGACACCCAAAGAAGGGAAGAAAACCATATGAAACTTCAGGTGTGTTAGGATTAAGGTATTTTGTTAAGTACTACATAGGTTAGGTGCATAATGTTCTGAGCAGATGCTCTTTTGTTTTATAAGCATTGTAAATAGTAAGTCAGGAAACCCCATACCCGGTGACATCATTGTTTGTTGTTGTGGAATTAACGCCATGTGGAGAGCATGTTCACCACATCATTACCAAAGTACATTATTTTACAGAACTGTACCATATCACCCCCCCCCCCTCTTTATCCCTGCCCAGAGGCAATTAGGGAAAGGAGGGAAGAAGCAACATGCATCTAGACATCCTGAGTTCTACAACCACCACTCAAATCAGGAAATTGAGAAAGCAATGACCGACTATGACAAAGAAAATGTGGGGGTGATTTTCACTAGAAACAACTTAAGTGGCTGTGATGCTGCACATGTGGAGTCCAAAATTTAATACGTATCTTTATTAACACTTTTGCCACCCTGGCGGACCACCAGCAGCAGTACACCACAAGGTAGGCTGCGCGTTGCCTGTGAGCGGATAACCACACTTCAATGTTTATACTCTTTACAGTTTTCTCACCTCAGCTTTCATGTTACGTCATTCATTTTGGTATCAAATTGTTTGCAATAGAATGCTTTAAAGGGATATATATGCATATAAAGTCAAGTAACATTACCAATAAAATAAAAGTACATTGCCATGTGGAAAAAACCAGTGTTGAAATGCCATTTTCTGGGTGAGACCCGGAGGCTCCTCAAAACTATCTAGGCTGATATGGATATATTAGACTGGCATCAGTCAATGTGCATGGAGTTCTATGCCTACCGGGGACCACGAGCTAAAACCTGGTCCCCTTAGAGAGGCACGAGGAGGAATTGCCTATAGAAAACTTCCATGTGGTTGGAAGCATTCCATGTCTGCCATCGACCGGGTCTGGCACCAAAGCAAACCCCCAATTCTGGTTGAAATATTGCTTCTGAAAACCAAACTAGTGGACAGAACTCCCCAAATTAAAACTAGCAAACTATTATGACATCATCACGTCACTGCGCCGTTGTCTGTGCACTCCCCCAAAGGAGGGGAAAGGGGGAGTCCCAAACCCCTCACGCCAACTACCCACACCTTCAGTTCTCGGCTGATGTGATTGAGGCTTGGTCGTGTGACTCCAACTCCTGTTTCTTGTCTCAGGGCTGTGCCTTGTGTTTAGTACTGTCTTCAGGCTGGTACGTAAGCTGGGAGTAATATTTCACAGGAGAGAAGCTGAAACTGAACCTCGCCAAGGCAAAAAGTTTAAATGAGAGCAGGAATGAAGAAGAAATAAATTCTTTTTTCCTACAAAGCGATAGGGGTAGGCAGACCAGTAAAGTGGTACGTAAAGGCAAACCAACAAAATCAATAGAGAGAGGGGAAGTGAAGAATAAGGAGAGGGGGAACAAGTTCCTGAAGATTGCATACACCAACATAGATGGAGTGAGATCGAAGATACTGGAGTTAAGTGATGTAATACAGCTGCAGACACAAGACATTGTTGCACTCACGGAGACAAAACTTGAAGATGTTATTTTAAATGAGGTCATATTCCCAAGGGGCTACTCAATTTGGAGACGGGACAGAAAAATTAGGAAAGGCGGTGGCGTTGCTGTGCTGGTGAAAGAACACCTAAAGGTGAAAGAAATAGTGACTGCCAATCCACAAGAAGTTGACATAATAGTACTAGAGATCTGCCATGAGGATGATAAACTAATGAACATAAATGCATATAGTCCACCGCCAAGCAGCACATGGTCAAAGGAGGAGCTAGATAGTAAGCGCAAAGGTCTTATAACAATAATGAGAGAGATTATAGTGAGAGTGGATAACGATAGATCATGACTGTTGATAGTCGGTGACTTCAACTTGAAATCCATAGACTGGGAAGCATATGAAGCTAAAACAGAAGATTTTTGAACCTGTAGATTTGTAGACCTCATCCTGAAAACATTCTTGTATCAATATGTTAAACAAGCTACGAGGATGAGGGAAGGGGACATTCCCTCCATGCTAGATTTGATATTTACCAGGAAGGAGGAAGAGATATTTGACATTCAGTACCTTCCTCCCTTGGGTAAAAGTGACCATGTCTTTTTGGGAATAAAGTATGCAATGCGTTATAATCTGGAAGAAAATAAGGAGGTTGAAGCAGTTGAAAAAACTGACTTCAGGAGAGGACATTATGGTCACCTTAGAAATTTTTTTAGTGAGTATAATTGGACAGACTTGATGCTAGACAAGAAAGTGAAAGAGATGTATGTCAAGTTTTGTGAAATATATGATAAAGGCACAAACAAATTTATACCAAAACAGAGATGCAGAATTAGGAAACAGGATTGGTTCAATAGAAATTGCGAGAGGGGCCAGAGACCAAAAGACACAAAAATGGAATCAATACAGGAAGAGGCCAAACCCCCAAACATACCAGCGATACAAAGATCAAAGATGCGAGAAACAACTACACGGCAGTTAGGAGAAAATCAGAAAGAAATTTTGAAAAAGGGATTGCAGACAAATGTAAAACAGAACCAGGTCTATTCTATAAATTCATAAACAACAAATTGCAGGTAAAGGATAATATTCAGATGTTGAAAATGGGAAATAGATTCACAGAAAATGAAAAGGAAATGTGTAAAACACTAAACGAAAAGTTCCAAAGTGTGTTTATACAAAATGAAATCTTTAGGGAACCAGACACAATAAGAATTCCAGGGAACAACATAGAGCACATAGAGGTGTCTAGAGATGAAGTGGAAAAAATGCTCAAGGAGCTAAGTAAGAACAAAGCAGTTAGTCCAGATGGAGTTTCACCATGGGTTCTGAGAGAATGTGCACCTGAGCTCAGCATTCCACTTCAGCTGATTTTTCAGGCATCCCTGTGTACAGGAGTTGTAGCTGATGTGTGGAAAAAGGCTACGTAACATAGTTCCAATCAACAAAAGTGGAAACACGGAAGACCCCTTTAATTATAGACCTGTATCATTGACAAGTGTAATAGTCAAAATATTGGAAAAATAATTAAAACTAAATGGGGTAGAATACTTGGAGGAAAACGATATAATATCAAACAGACAGTATGGTTTTCGATCTGGAAGATCCTGTGTAAAGAACTTGCTCAGATTTATGATCGAGCCACAGAGATTTTACAGGAAAGAGATGGTTGGGTTGACTGCATCTATCTGGACCTAATAAAGGCTTTCGACAGAGTTCCCCATAAGAGGTTGTTCTGGAAACTGGAACATATTGGAGGGGTGACAGGTAAGCTTCTAACATGGATGAAAAATTTCCTAACTGACAGAAAAATCAGGGCCGTAATCAGAGGCAAGGTATCAGATTGGAGGAATGTTACGAGTGGAGTACCACAGGGTTCAGTTCTTGCACCGGTAATGTTCATTGTCTACATAAACGATCTACCAGTGGGAATACAGAATTACATGAACATGTTTGCTGATGATGCTAAGATAATAGGAAGGATAAGAAACCTTGATGATTGTCATGCCCTTCAAGAAGACCTGGACAAAATAAGTATATGGGCAACACTTGGCAAATGAAATTTTTTGTGAATAAATGCTGTTATGGAATGTGGAATTGGAGAACATAGACCCCACACAACCTATAAATTATGTGAGAAATCTTTAAAGAATTCTGACAAAGAAAGGGATCTAGGGGTTATCTTGAGGTTATCTTGAGATGATTTCGGGGCTTTAGTGTCCCCGCGGCCCGGTCCGCGACCAGGCCTCCACCCCCAGGAAGCAGCCCGTGACAGCTGACTAACACCCAGGTACCTATTTTACTGCTAGGTAACAGGGGCATAGGGTGAAAGAAACTCTGCCCATTGTTTCTTGCCGGCGCCTGGGATCGAACCCAGGACCACAGGATCACAAGTCCAGCGTGCTGTCCGCTCGGCCGACCCGGCTCGCTCCGACCGGATCGGGGTGGTGCTAGATAGAAAACTGTCACCTGAGGACCACATTAAGAACATTATGCGAGGAGCCTATGCTACACTTTCTAACCTCAGAATTGCTTTTAAATACATGGATGGAGAAATACTAAAGAAATTGTTCACGACTTTTATTAGACCAAAGCTAGAATATGCAGTGGTTATATGGTGCCCATATCTTAAGAAGCACATGAACAAAGTGGAAAAGGTGCAACGACATGCCACAAAGTGGCTCCCAGAACTGAAGGACAAGAGCTACGAGGAGAGGTTAGAGCCATTAAATATGCAAAAACTAGAAGATAGAAGAAAAAGAGGCGATATGATCACTACGTTCAAAATATTAACAGGAATCGATAAAATTGATAGGGAAGAATTCCTGAGACCCGGAACTTCAAGAACAAGAGGTCATAGATTTAAACTAACGAAACAAAGCTGGCTGAGAAATATACGAAAATTCACTTTTGTAAACAGAGTGGTAGACGGTTGAAACAAGTTAAGTGAGAAGGTGGTGGAGGCCAAAACCGTCAGTAATTTCAAAGCATTATATGACAGAGTGCTGGGGAGACGGGACACCACGAGCGTAGCTCTCATCCTGTAACTACACTTAGGTAATTACAGGTACTCGGGCTGCATTCGCTTAGGGTTTCCTTCCCTAAGTGCCCTGTATGTACTGCCCTTGGTGGCTTGGGATTATCTTCCACAAGTCTCTTTGGGGTCTACCTCTGTCGGTCTTTTGCTGCTCGGTAATTGACTGCCCTGAGTGTGCTGGGGGGATTCCTCCTCCCTTGTTTAACTTAGGGTGAGGGATAGTTTGCACTGGTAGGGGCACGGGGTACTGCACAGCTAGTTATCACCTATTATAGCAACCAACTCTGTTCTGCCTGGGTACGTTGTCCTCTTGTAGGGTTTTCTTTTGTTTCTGTTTTCCTGCCTAGTGGGGGGGGGGGGTTGCCGTTTGGTTCGTTGCCCCGTCTCTGACTTCGGTTTTATATATCTTTTATTTCTGGGTGGTACCCCCCTGCTAGGCTTAGGCTACGTCCCAGGGGTTCAGCTTTTAGCAGTTTTGATTGGTAGACTTGGGTGCCTGTTTGCAGTATCCTGCCTGGGGCTTATCCTTAGTGATACCAGCCTAAGGGCCCCCTGGGAAATCTTGCGGTGGAGCAAGGGGTCTGATGGATGCGACCCCTGGGTCCCCTCTCACCTTGTGTAAATTTGACGGTTGCTCTGTCCCCTTGTCTCAGGGTGACTCTCACTGTTTTTGCCTCCGTCATGTTGGGTCGCTGACACCATGGATTCAGAGTCCTGCGAGAATTGTTGCTTGTTTGTGACTCAATTCACCTAGTCCACTGATGACTTTCTATGAGTGCAGGCGGCTGAGGTATTACATGCTAGATTTACGTTGCTGCATCCCGCTAAGTTGATTCCTACCATTTCGGACTGCTCCCCGGTGGTTTATTGCCTGACCCGAGGGCGGTTCGACGTGGTCCTTTGCTCTTTGGGGCTGGCCGCTTCAGGTAACTTACCTGGTTGATACCTGGTTGATGGGGTTCTGGGAGATCTTCTACTCCCAAGCCCGGCCCGAGGCCAGGCTCAGACTTGTGAGAGTTTGGTCTACCAGGCTGTTGCTTGCAGCGGCCCGCAGGCCCACATTCCCACCACTACCCGGTTGGTCCGATACTCCTTGCAGGAAACAATCTAGTTTGCTCTTGTAGATGTCCACGGTTGTTCCGGCAATATTTCTTATGCTCGCTGGTAGGACGTTGAACAACCGCGGACCTCTGATGTTTATACAGTGTTCTCTGATTGTGCCTATGGCACCTCTGCTCTTCACTAGTTCTATTCTGCACTTTCTTCCATATCGTTCACTCCAGTAAGTTGTTATTTAACTGCGTAGAGTTGGTACTTGGCCCTCCAGTATCTTCCAGGTGTATATTATTTGATATCTCTCTTGTCTCCTTTCTAGTGAATACATTTGAAGGGCTTTGAGACGATCCCAATAATTTAGGTGCTTTATCGCCTCTATTCGTGCCATATATGTTTCCTGTATTCCCTCTATTTCAGCAATCTCTCCTGCTCTGAAGGGGGAAGTGAGTACTGAGAAGTACTCAAGATGGGACAACACAAGTGACTTGAAGAGTACAACCATTGTGATGGGATCCCTGGATTTGAAAGTTCTCGTAATCCATCCGATCATTTTTCTGGCTGATGCAATATTTGCTTGGTTATGATCCCTAAACATTAGGTCATCAGACATCATTATTCCCAAATCCTTGACATGCTGTTTTCCTACAATGGGCAGATTCGATTGTGTTTTGTACTCTGTATTATGTTTAAGGTCCTCATTTTTACCGTACCTGAGTACCTGGAATTTATCACTGTTAAACATCATGTTATTTTCTGATGCCCAGTCGAAAACTTTATTATTATCAGCTTGAAGTTTTTCAATGTCTTCAGCCGAGGTAATTTTCATACTGATTTTTGTGTCATCTGAAAAGGATGATACGAAGCTGTGACTTGTATTTTTGTCTATATCTGATATGAGGATAAGGAAAAGCAGCAGTGCAAGGACTGTTCCCTGCGGTACAGAGCTTTTAACTGCGCTTGGACTAGATTTTATATGGTTGACTGCTACTTGCTGAGTCCTGTTTAACAGAAAACTGAGTATCCAGCGTCCTACTTTACCAGTTATTCCCATTGACTTCATTTTGTGTGCTATCACGCCATGGTCACATTTAACGAAAGCCTTTGCGAAGTCCGAGTATATCACATCAGCATTCTGTTTTTCTTCTAATGCCTCAGTGACTTTGTCGTAGTGATCAAGTAACTGTGAGAGGTATGATCTTCCCGCTCGAAATCCATGTTGGCCATGTTGGCAACTTGTCTGCTGAGTTCTCGAAATTTGACTCTCCTGACCGTTCACGTTTTCGGGTGATGGGGGGGGGGGGGGGAAGGTGTCCAACTTCGTGGCAGATGGCCTGTCGTAGTTCATTCCCCTGTCCTCAGAATAGATGGTCGACGCCGACTCATTCAGTTGGCTCTGCTAGACGTACGGGCTCCCGGAGATGGACCTCTTCACGTCGGCGTGGTCAAGGCATCTCCCAGTATATGTGGCTCCCTTCCTTGACTGCGAGGCCTTTGGGGTTGATGCTTTTCGGCAGGACGGGTTGAGGTAGATTACCTGTACCTTCCCCCCGGTTCCGCTGCTACTCCAGTTCCTGGCTCACTTGGAAACTTCCCAGCAGAGAGTAGTTCTCTTGGCTCCTTGGCGGCTGGCCCAGCCTTGGTTTCAGGCGCTACTTGCTCAGTGTTCCAGCGGTGTCTCGAATCCACAGGTTTTCTCAGGGCTCCGCCTTTTATGCTGATGGGTCCTTAGGGCTCTGGTGATAGAGCCCGAAATAGAGCGTTCTGCCCGAAACGCTTTGCGTAATAGTGGCTTTAGGCATTGTATGTACTAGCTCTATCTATTAATCCAACAAACTTTGTAAAATCTCTTTATGTATGTACCTTACCTAAATAAACATTTATTTATTTATTTATTATTTATAGGTTTGTTCGTTTGCAACTGTCTCTTTCTTTTCTGGTGAGATTGGAATGGCTGTTTTCCGGAGTGGTTCCTGGGGTTGTTGATGCTTGGTTGGTTTGGCTGGGGGTGCATCTTCTTGTGTCCGGTTGTGGCTCTTGGCCATTCCCTGCATACCACGGCCTCTGTGGCCGTGGACGCACTTTCGGTTGACTCGGATTCCCTTCATCCAGGGAGTTCGGGTCTCCCAGGTCGTCCACGGGGTCATTTGGTGTTGGCAGTTGTCTTGCTTTTGGGTTTAGGGCACGTGGTTTCTGTCTCCTGAGTTTATCCCTCTCTTTGTCCTTGTCTTTTGGTAGATAGCTCGGGGGAGCTAAAGGGACTCGCCTCAGAAAACCAGCATTGAATGTAATGAAACACCATTCTTTGGGTGAGATCCGGAGGCTCCTCAGCATCCCTCGGGTCAGCGTTTTTTTTGTGTTTTGACATCCAGCCTTCGAACTGAAGGTGTGGGTAGCCTGTGCGAAGGGTCTGGGGCTCCCCTTCTCCCTCCCGGGGAGGGGGGGGGAGCTGCACAGAAAGCGGCATGGCAATGGGGTGATGTCATGTTTGTTTGCTTGTTTTTCTTTAGGGAATTCTGTCCACTTGTTTGACTTTTAGTATTAGTTTCAACCAGAATAGAGGGTTGTTTATGGGTGCTTACCATTCTGGGTGCCTGACCTGGTTGATGGCAGATACAGAATGCTCCAAATCACATGTGCATTTCTATGGGCCATTGCTCCTCGTGCCTCTCTGAGGTGGGCCAGGTTTTGGCTCGTGGTCCCCGGTAGACCTAAGAACTCCTTTCACACTGATGCCAAAGTGTAATAGTTCCATATCCATTACCTACTTCAAAGTAATGAAGTAAAGGAGAAGAGGTAAAATTCAAATCCAGGGATCCCATCACAATGGTTGTACTCTTCAAGTCACTTGTGTTGTCCCGTCTTGAGTACTGCTCAGTACTCACTTCCCCCTTCAGAGCAGGAGAGATTGCTGAAATAGAGGGAATACAGAGAACATATACGGCACGCATAGACGAGATAAAGCACCTAAATTATTGGGATCGTCTCAAAGCCCTCCAAACGTACTCACTAGAAACAAGACGAGAGAGATATCAAATAATATACACCTGGAAGATACTGGAGGGCCAAGTACCAAATCTACACAGTACTGTACTAGTACTGAAGTGAACGATATGGGAGAAAATGCAGCATAGAACCAGTGAAGAGCAGAGGTGCCATAGACACAATCAGAGAACACTGTATAAACATCAGAGGTCCGCGGTTGTTCAACACCCTCCCAGCAAGCATAAGAAATATTGCCGGAACAACCGTGGACATTTTCAAGAGAAAACTGGATTTATTCCTCCAGGGAGTGCCGGACCAACCGAGCTGTGGTGGGTATGTGGCCCTGCGGGCCGCTCCAAGCAACAGCCTAGTGGACCAAACTCTCACAAGTCAAGCCTGGCCTCAGGCCGGGCTTGGGGGAGTAGAAGAACTCCCAGAACCCCATCAACCAGGTATCAACCAGGTAGAACAGCCTATTGACATAGCTTGGGTGCATGGGGGAATTGCGTAAAACCCTGGTTTGTGTCTCGGAGAGACTGCAGGAACCGTGGTAAATCAGGATGATTGCCCTGTTGCAATTCTTTTAACCATGTCGTAGCTCAGCCGATTAATGCAGCGTCTGGGATCCTCTCGGACGTACGTTCGAACCCTCGTCATGGCCCTTGTGGATTTGTTCATTTGATGCATCATGCTATTGTAATTTCTGTGTGTAATAATAAAGCATTACTAGGGCAGGAGAGGGCCAAGTATACTGCCCTGTGAGACACCAATTTTAATGGATAGGGTGGGAGAATTGGAATCATTCACAGAGACACTTGAAATTGGATGATATTTGACCTGGGGTAAATGTAAATGTACCTTTACCTTTAAGGAAAAGAAACTATTCATTGTCGGGGTTTCTCGGACTTAAATCCTGGCAAGGTCGCCAATGTCGGGGTTTCTTGGACTTATATCCTGGCAAGGTCGCCAAGGTCGGGGTTTCTCCCTCTCTGGCCAGTCACCACCAAGTATTATTAGTGATGAACGTGACTTACCGTAGCCCCACGGGTCTTCACTCAATCCTCACGGTGCCACTGTTCACCAGGAGAGTCTCCCAGACTATCTCCGGCTGGCCTCGTAGCCAAAGACGAGTGAGAACACGATCACTTCTCTTGATCATGTGCCCGCCCCGACAGAGGGCTCTACCGCTCACTAAAGGTCGCCAACTGGTGTTTACCATGTCCAGTAACACCTCAGTGGAATAGTAATATAGTAGTGGCCCAATAGAACACTAATCAATTTGGTATCAGGTAAGTATTTGTTTAAATCACTCTCTCTCTCTCTTATATAGTCTCAATAGCAACAAAGTAATAGAGGGATAACACAAACACGAAGATGGTTTTGTAGTTTACTTAAAAGATCAAAGAATCATGACTCTGGATCAACAACAATGTAAAGGAACAAACGCAGCCTCCTCTTCGCCTCTTCACAATTCTGGAATCTCCGGGATGGCAACACTCTCGGCCATCGTGCGGTTCCCACGCTCCAAATACAGTGTTATCGAACGTTTGGCAACTCGCGAGATGCCACGCCCACTCTCTCTCTGCTCACGGTATTGACACTGCTCACTTCTCACAATATTCACTGAACTCACAGTATTTTGGCATGAGGCACCTATTATCCCTTCATGATCACAGTATCTTACTACACTGCCATTAACACAATAAATCACCATTCACATGAATACACTATTCAATAACTCCAATATATAACACTAGGCACACAGCCTTACACCATTAATTGTACATTTATATATATATATCCTTAGGCACTAACCTATAATATAAATGACACTCCAGGCACACATAAATATAAATGTCCTCGTCACAGTAATCTCTTCATTAAACCACAGGTGCAGTTACACACCATATATATACATGTATATATATATATATATATATATATATATATATATATATATATATATATATATATATATATATATATACATACATGTATATATATATATATATATATATATATATATATATATATATATATATATATATATATATATATATATATACATGTATATATATATATATATATAGGTATATATATATACATGTATATATATATATATATAGGTATATATATATATATATATATATATATATATAGGTATATATATATATATATATATATATATATATATATATATATATATATATATATATATATATATATATATATATATATGTCGTACCTAGTAGCCAGAACGCACTTCTCAGCCTACTATGCAAGGCCCGATTTGCCTAATAAGCCAACTTTTTATGAATTAATTGTTTTTCGACTACCTAACCTACCTAACCTAACCTAACCTAACGTTTTAGGCTACCTAACCTAACCTAACCTATAAAGATAGGTTAGGTAGGGTTGGTTAGGTTCGGTCATATATCTACGTTAATTTTAACTCGAATAAAAAAAAATTGACCTCATACATAATGAAATGGGTAGCTTTATCATTTCATAAGAAAAAAATTAGAGAAAATATATTTATTCAGGAAAACTTGGCTTATTAGGCAAATCGGGCCTTGCATAGTAGGCTGAGAAGTGCATTCTGGCTACTAGGTACGACATATATATATATATATATATATATATATATATATATATATATATATATATCATGAGAGCTCTATAGCATCTCACAACTGTGACTCACTAGAAATGTAGACATTGGTGAGCCCTGCTCTCGACATAGAAGATACTCTGGCTAATAGCTAACTAAAGGGAAATGGGAGGGAAAACTGAATTACCTACTTCCACCATCAACGATGTGGACTCGTCCTCTGTTGAGAGTTGAATTGAAGCTCCTGGCCCCGGCTCTCGACTCGTTGTAGGGAACACCCCCCCCCACACACTGATGCTCTTCCCAGGAACTCAACCAACACCCAAAAACGCGTCTTCTCCGTACTCTTCTCTCTGCAGGCTCCGTGCTCCTCCACAACCTCTTGAAGGGTTGGAGTCGGTCTCCTGGCCATCGCCTCCTCCTCACAGCTACGTCTGCAGTCCTCACTCACGGCTGCAGTCGTTCGTATTCCCAGCTAGTTCGTTCTTCTTCTTCCTCACGGTGGATTGGCCCAGCCACTACGTCATCACCCAACTGGTGAAACTGTACAGTCATCCTGGACGTCACTGCTCAGACTTCACTTCGTGCAAAGCACCTGTCACTGGAGCACTCGTTTCCCGTCCATTCCTTCTTCTGTCCGACACATGGAGTTTAGGAAGACCTCACAGGGTGCTTGCAGACCACAGGTGATGCGTAAATCCACCGGAGATGGGTGAAACTGTCAGACTGACAGGACCCCCGATCGCACGTCCGACCTCCTCGACGTGTCGTGTCTAACTCCTTGGCGCCACTGGACGCCGTCTGGACCCCCTTGCACTCATGACGTCATACTTGCCAGGGGCGTTTCTCATTGGCTCCCTGTGCCACGTCACTGTTCTTGACCATTCTGGTGCCACTGACGTCATAACGTCTTGGCGGGAAAACTTAGGGGCCGGCGCCATCTTGGCGTCCTAAAGGACCTAAGCCACTGGCCAAAACACTCTTCTTTGGCCAATTTCTCGACAACACGAGAACACCTCATGCTCCCACATACGTCAAATTGTTCTCTGGAAGGTTGAGAACGTTCGGGTAAAGTAGATATGACTCTTACAGCTGGCGTGGGGGAAATATAAGGGGGGGAACACCATCACATCATTCAATTGTATAAGCCTGGTGTGCCCCCACCTGAATTATTGCATCCAGGCATGGAGACCTCATTTTCAGAAAGACATAGCTGCCCTGGAGAAGGTGCAACACCGGGCAACAAAAACCATTCCAGATTTAAGTCATCTCTCATATCAGGAATGGTTGAGGGCCCTCTGGGCTAACAACACTGCAGACCAGGCATGACAGGGCGGATCTTATAGAAACCTTCAAAATACAAAACAATTTGGAGGATGTCAATCCGGACAGTTTTTTCAAAAGGCCAGATGAAACACGAACAAGGAGCAACGGATTCAAGCTCAACAAGCCACAATGTAGGACAGAAAACAGGAGATGCTTTTTCATCCATAGAGTTGTAAACCCGTGGAACCATCTGCCCGCCGAAGCTTTAAACGCCTAAACTCTGCTGGGTTTTAAAATACAGCTAAAAAAGATCATCTGAGCTCTTGGGGGGACCTTTGACAAGCCACCGACTTCCTGTCCTCGTCGAGGCCACTAGTATTAGCGGCCCCTCAGGTAAATTCCGGTAAATAAGAACAAAATTCAGGATCTACACCTTGTCTGAGGTTTATTGTTAATGCATTCTTTGCGCATAAGTTCCAGTAACATACTTCCTTTACTTTGCTTTATATAGGGTAGTATTCTGTTGTTCTAATAACAGGCAAGGAACCAAACTCGGTGTCTGGCTTCGCTATAATTTGAGAGTCTTGGTAGTATAGTGTAACTCGTTCTTGACTCAGTCAGGAATCCCAGGTCTGAATTCTGGCTAGGATAGAAATGTTGGACACATTGCCTATCACCTAATGCGACTGTTCACCTAGCAGTAAATAGGTTGATACCTGATTGATACCTGGTTGATGGGGTTCTGGGAGTTCTTCTACTCCGCAAGCCCGGCCCGAGGCCAGGCTTGATTTGTGAGAGTTTGGTCCACCAGGCTGTTGCTTGGAGCGGCCCGCAGGCCCACATACCCACCACAGCCCGGTTGGTCCGGCACTCCTTGGAGGAATAAATCTAGTTTCCTCTTGAAAATGTCCACGGTTGTTCCGGCAATATTTCTTATGCTTGCTGGGAGGACGTTGAACAACCGCGGACCTCTGATGTTTATACAGTGTTCTCTGATTGTGCCTATGGCACCTCTGCTCTTCACTGGTTCTATTCTACATTTTCTTCCATATCGTTCACTCCAGTACGTTGTTATTTTACTGTGTAGATTTGGTACTTGGCCCTCCAGTATCTTCCAGGTGTATATTATTTGATATCTCTCTCGTCTTCTTTCTAGTGAGTACATTTGGAGGGCTTTGGGACGATCCCAATAGTTTAGGTGCTTTATTGCGTCTATGCGTGCCGTATATGTTCTCTGTATTCCCTCTATTTCGGCAATGTCTCCTGCTCTGAAGGGGGAAGTGAGTACTGAGCAGTACTCAAGACGGGACTACACAAGTGACTAGAAGAGTACAACCATTGTGATGGGATCCCTGGATTTGAAAGTTCTCGTAATCCATCCTATCATTTTTCTGGCTGTCGCAATATTTGCTTGGTTATGCTCCTTAAACGTTAGGTCGTCAGACATTATTATTCCCAAATCCTTTACATGCTGTTTTCCTACTATGGGTACATTTGATTGTGTTTTGTACTCTGTATTATGTTTAAGGTCCTCATTTTAACGGTACCTGAGTACCTGGAATTTATCACTGTTAAACATCATGTTATTTTCTGATGCCCAGTCGAAAACTTTATTAATATCATCTTGAAGTTTTTCAATGTCCTCAGCCGAGGTAATTTTCATACTGATTTTTGTGTCATCTGCAAAGGATGATACGAAGCTGTGACTTGTATTTTTGTCTATATCTGATATGAGAATAAGGAAAAGCAGCGGTGCAAGGACTGTACCCTGAGGTACAGAGCTTTTCACTGCACTTGGACTAGATTTTATATGGTTGACCGTTACTAGCTGAGTCCTGTTTGACAGAAAACTGAGTATCCAGCGTCCTACTTTACCGGTTATTCCCATTGACTTCATTTTGTGTGCTATCACGCCATGGTCACATTTATCGAAAGCCTTTGCGAAGTCCGTGTATATCACATCAGCATTCTGTTTTTCTTCTAATGCCTCAGTGACTTTGTCGTAGTGCTCAAGTAGCTGTGAGAGGCACGATCTTCCCGCTCGAAATCCATGTTGGCCTGGGTTGTGAAGGTCATTGGTCTCCATGAAATTGGTGACCTGCCTCCTAATCACTCTCTCAAATACTTTACCCACTCAGGAGTCAGTCGGCTTGTTGTGGGGTTGCATCCTATGGAGGGTCAGTAATTCGACCTTGAGGAGGGGTCCTCGATATAAGTCTAACATATACTGTATGTATGTATGTATACCTGGTTGATGGGGTTCTGGGAGTTCTTTTACTCCCCAAGCCCGGCCCGAGGCCAGGCTTGACTTGTGAGAGTTTGGTCCACTAGGCTGTTGCTTGGAGCGGCCCGCAGTAGCAGCTAGGGAAAGTATAAAATCTCGGTTGGGCAGCAGTTGGAACCTTTGGAATCTTTTCTTATTAAGGCTGTCTCATAGTATGTTGGATTGAGCTTTGACCTCTCACTAGTGGGGTCGGCAGTTGGAGTCTCCAAGTGCTCAGGCGAATGAAATATATATACATACAGTATATGTTAGACTTTTATCAGGGATTCCCTCTCCCCTCCTAGGGATCGAATTACTGACCGTCCCCAGGATGCAGCCCCACAATGATTTGTTCATTTGGGTACCTGGGTACCTATTGATTGCTAGGTGTACATGGGCATTAGGTGATAGGAAATGTGCCTAACCATTTCTATTCCGCCCAGGTCAATTCTAAATTCTCAACTCGCAATTCTCAATTTGCGAGTTGAGAACGGACCCGGCTGTACTACCGGGACCCTGTTTGACTGTATAGTTATGATTATGTAGGCTTAGAAAAAGTTTAATTGTTACTTTTATGTATGAGGTGAACTGTGTTTTTGGATAATTTGTGGAGCAGGGCAGTGGAGTTGAACACGCATCCTGGGTCATCTCCGATGTACGCAATAACCACCAGACCATGATGGGCTTGTGTCTTTGGTGACCCAAGATATGAGCTTGATTCAGTCAGCCTGCTCTATTAGAATGTCTCATAACTATATCATGCTATTGATTTCATTATGTATCATCTGTGTTTTCTTTGCATGTTACGATGACGATGGTGTGCTAATGAGGTTTTATGTATACAGGTTAGTGAAAGAGTACAGTTGGAGCAGGGAGGATACATCTTGCTACCCACTACCTTTGAGCCAGGTCAGGAGTCATCCTTCACGCTCAGAGTCTTTTCCTCAAAACCGCTTAAACTAAAGTGAGTGATGAAAGTGCTCATTTTTAACCATTACTAGAAATAAGTGGACGATCAATATCTGCAAATCAAATGTATGGACGCCCATTTACTGCTAGGCAAACAGAGGCATCTGTTGTGAGGAAATGTGCCCGAATGGCTCACCCTGGGCAAAGTTTCTTTCACCCTGAATGCCCCTGTTACCTAGCAGTAAATAGGTACCTGGGAGTTAGTCAGCTGTCACGGGCTGCTTCCTGGGGGTGGAGGCCTGGTCAAGGACCGGGCCGCGGGGACACTAAAAAGCCCCGAAATCATCTCAAGATAACCCTGCCCTGAATTCAAATTCGGGTCCAGATGCTTTCGTTTACCTAGCCGTAAATAGGTATCTGGGAGTTAAGTAACTTTTTTTTTTTGGCCCGGGGGGGGGGGGGATACCTAGCAAAGGTCATTGCTTGACCTCAGGGACTACAATAAGCTTAACAGGCTTCTTGTGCATGACCATGGGTAGCATCTTCAGGTTGATATTAAGACTGCTGTTTTTATTCTATATCACCATTGGAAAAAAAGTTTAATACTGTATGTAGTTTTCTCTAATATAATTGTTGTAAATTGTTTGTTTAATTATAATACACTATAGTGGATTCAATAATTTAAACCAAATTTCCTGGAAGGAATGAAAGTCAACATATCCAGTTGGCAGAATCTTCAATTATCTTATTCTATAATACACCCTTGGAATTATTATAGCCTCATGCCATTACTGAATGAGTACATGAATGTGTATGTAGAATAGTTTGTAATATAATCTAATAAAATGAAATCTTAACTAATGCCTAATTACCAGGTAAGGATGAAAATGAGATCACAGTTGAAACACATTGATTATTCATATAATACATCATATTCAACCTAAAATAGTGAAGGAATCCTTCTCAGCACAATATTGTTATTCTCGTCAGAATGGTGGACACATCACCGTCATTGGTGAAGCCTGCTCTTCTCAAGGCTCGTGGGTCGGTGGATGGCAAGAGCCTCCAGCAGTACGAGGCTGTTTTTCTTCAGGTAGCTGATGAACATCGTACTGTCAATGCATTTGAGCTGCACGAGCTCCTTGAAGCTTGTCTACCTAATGGTAAGTTAATGTTTTCTTCAATTTGAGCTGCACGAGCTCCTTGAAGCTTGTCTACCTAATGGTAAGTTAATGTTTTCTTCAATTTGAGCTGCACGAGCTCCTTGAAGCTTGTCTACCTAATGGTAAGTTAATGTTTTCTTCAATTTGAGCTGCACGAGCTCCTTGAAGCTTGTCTACCTAATGGTAAGTTAATGTTTTCTTCAATAATGAAGATAATGTTTTTCATTCTGCAAATTTAACACACAAGCCTCTTGTTTGAAGTTTTTTTCTGAATTAATCTTTCTCGGTGCTTTCTTAGGCAAGAGTCCTGCTCTCTTGCCAACACTTCCTCGCCACCTGGACTGGTATGACAATTTCTGCTAACACACACACATTGCTTCTAATGGTATTATGCACATAATACCAACAAAGCCAGTACAATTTCACTACCCCTGCTGAACCAGTAGTGGGGGAAGAAAACTCTTGAAACTTCCTATTCGATTTCAAAATAATTGCCAGAAAGCATATTCCATTAAATTGAAAAGCTTTTCAATAAAAATTGTGGTCAACCTGTTTAGCTATTACATATAACTACCACAAGTAGAACCGCCTGACATGAAAACAAGCTCCCCTGATTCAAGCCATCTCACAATGGAATTTTTATCTGCAAGCAAACCATCGAGAGAAGGAACACAGTTGAAACATAAGTCCTCAAAAAAAAAAGTGTTTCATATAATGAAACACCAATTTCTGGGTGAGCCCCAATGGCTCTCTGAAGCTACTATGCTGATATACTACTGTTATACTAGCCATACTACTAGGGTTCATCAGTTATGGAGTTTTCAGCCTACCAGGAACTACGAGCCATAACTTGGACCCCCCTCTATTAAAGAGATACAGGGAGCAATAGCACTTAAGATAAAATGTCTATGAATTTATTCATATCTGCCACCACCAGGGAAGGCACCCAGAAAGTTGGTGAAAGAAAACAGACCACTGTTGGAATAAGCAAAAATACAGCCTTAAAACTGCTCAAAATAACTCTTAACACTCCTGACCATAGTAAAGATTATGTACAATGTTCATATATCAGTGAAGACAATGCTTATGATGTTCATAGTGTGAAGCAGACTTCCACAGCACACGAACATTCTTTGGAGCAGCTCTGCATCATGAAACGACTTCGTGCTCATTTAGAAAATAAACCTTGTATAAAATGATTCATATTCAGGATTTACTGACCAAGATGCTGAAAATAATAGCAACATTGTGCCTAGAGTTAGAAATTGGCATGTTAAATTGGAGGCATTATGGCGAGTCGGATGGCATCGCGTCAACTTACACGATGTCATCCATCGAGCACACAAAAAATCAGCATTGAATGTAATGAAAAAAGGACCCTCCGGAAAGCAGCAGTCTCATTCTTCGCCAGAAAAGGAGGAGACAGCTGCAGACGGACAAACCTATATCCATGGCCGAAAGAGCAGAAACCCCTGCGCCTGAGGAAAGCATGTAGTTTCCCGACCTAACCCCCAGAGGCCAATGCCAACAGGAAAAGAGTCTTCGAAAAACAATTCTGAATCAAAGGGGCCACAACAAACCGAGGAGAAGAGAGATAGGAGAGCACTCTGTCCAAAGACTAGGACAGCTCAGGCAGCGCATGAGCAGGCTGGAGATGAAACAACGCCCGAGACAGCTTATGAAATGGCGCAGAAGTAACATCTATACCGACAGCAAGCTGAAGAGGCTCCGCCAGCGCTGCTCGATACGGCACACGACCACATAAGATGACGGCCCTGCATCAACCACGAGAGAAAGAACACCACCACCCGACCGAAAGCGAAGTACAACGACGAAGAGTCCAAAAGAAACAGAAGGACCGCCAGGAAACTTCATACAGCTGCAGAGACGAAGCCCGCAGGTGGGACACCATCAATGAAGCCTCCTGATCACCATTCAAATGGTGATAAACCCGAGTAAAAAAAAACAAAGGCGAAGACTCGAGGAGAAGTGCGAAATAGTCTCGTAACGGACCGGGCTGATCTTCCAAAAGAGGCGGAGTTGCGGAAAAACCTCGGGGTTTGGACACCGGGCAAGCAGCGCCTGAAACCATGGCTGGGCTGGCCACCATGGGGCCAAGAGGACAACTCGCCCATGGTAAGTCTCCAAGCGAGCTAGGACCTGGAGCAACAGCTAAACTGCGGGGAAGAGTTACAGGAACCCCCACCTAGACCAGTCCTGATGAAAGGTGTTAATCCCGACTGCCTCGCGGTCAGGGAAGGGCACCACATATACCGGAAGATGCCTCGACCACTCTGACGTGAAGAGATACCCTTCCGGGTGCCTGAACGTCTGGCAGAGCCAACTGAATGAGTCGGCATCGACCATCCATTCCATGGACAGGGGAATGAATTAACTGGGACAGGTCGTCCGCCAGGACATTGGACATCCCCCGGACATGAAACGCGAGGAGAGCCAAACCCAGAGAACTTAGCAGACGAGTCACCCGAAACGACCGACCACAAAGGGCCAAGGACTGCATCGAACCTCCTCGATTCAGGCAATAAACCATCGGGAGCAGCCCGAATGGAGCTGGATCGTCGATCCGCGGGCGACCCGAACACTCCAAGGCACAAACCACGCCGCCGCGAACTCCTGCACTATGCTGTAGGCCCAACAGAAGGACAGACCCCACCGCCCCTGGCCGGCCTAGTGAGCACTGGTCACAAAGCCCCAGCCGAGAGACGACGCATCTGTGAATACATCGACCGAGGGTTAGGGTAGGCACCAAGGCACCGAACCCCGTAAAACCCAAAGAGGAAGCCGGCGACTCAGCAGCCAACGTAAGGCCCCCCGGGAGTCGAACCCAGCAATCGCAAGAGAGGTGGAAGGGATGTCCCCGAAGGAACCAGAACAGCCAATGAAGCCAAACCTGACCCGACGGGTAGACCATCATAGCAAAGTTCAGGCTCCCGCACAAACCCTCAAGCAACTGCCGGGTGACCAGGAAGCCCCCCAGAAACAAGCGCATGCAGAACCGCAACCGAAGGAGAGACTCCAGAGGAAGAGACAAGGAAGCAGCCCGAGAGTCCCACACAAGACCCAGCCAGGACCGAACCTGGGAGGGAACCAGATGGGACTTACTCCAGTTCACCCAGGAACCCGAACCCGGTGAGCTGGAAGAGCACCAAATCCCTGGCAAGCAGTCATGTGGACCGACTTGGAGCCCAAACCAGCCAGTCGTCGAGGTAAGCTAACACCCGAACACCTAATGAATGCAGACGGGCCACCATGACCCGGGTAAGGCGTGTGAACACGCGAGGTGCCAGGTTCAACCCGAAAGGGAGACAATGAGAGCGGTAACTCTGACGCCCCACAACAAAACTGAGCCAGTCCCTGAACTACAGATGAATCGGGACGTGCCAATACGCGTCCTTAAGGTCCAGGGATACCATCCAAGCACCCGTCTCCAACAGAAACCAAACCTGGGACAGAGTGGTCATCCGAAAGGAGGGGCAAAAAACCCAGGGGTTCAGATGGGGCAAGTCCAGAATGAACCGCAGGTCCGCATAGTCTCGTTTTGGAAATGGAAACAGGCGGGAAACCCACCAGAGGGACGTCATTGTTTTGACCAATCTGAAGCGCACCCACTCCAAGACGACCCGACAGCGCAAAAGAGGCTTGCCCTGCCAGCCCCGAACCCCCCAAAGGAGGAGGAGCCACCCAACGCCATCGAATTCCGCGAGAAATGACCAGAAAAGCCCATGAATCGTGGGACGAGGTGTGAGCGAACAGAGCAAGCCTTCACCCCCATCGCCCCATCAATGAGGTAAACCACAAAAGAGCTAATGCCCTTTACAAAAACCCGACTTGCACACAGAGCGAGCACCGCGCCAACCAGGCGCAGCCAGGAACAAAGGCTGCCCCTGCCCCGAAACTGGCACCTGTGGCCCACTTCGACGGGCGGAACCGTGGGCCCTGCCATGACCCGTCCAGGAGTAACCCACCCTGGATCCCCGGAGAACCAACAGGTCAGACATTGGGCGGCAGCTGGAAGAGGCCATTTCACCACAGAAGCAGCACGCAACAAAGGACAAAAGGGCGAAGACAGTCTAAGAGCCAGGGCTCAAGCGGATTCCAAGGAGGAAGCGAGCACCAACTGCCAACAAGTGAGGCGCGCAGGGAAAAACTGCAACAGCGCATCCTGCAGGATCGGAGCAAACAGCTTCAAAAGTGCAGATGACACACGAACAGCCGAGGCCAAGGCGCTAGACCCAGGAATGGCCCCAAGCGTCTCTACATCCTCTGTAAGCCAATCTGAAGATGGCTCAAGGTGGGAAAAGAAACGCAGGACTGAAGCTCCGTACATGCAAGTCCTCAGCCACAAGCGCTGCCGACAAGGATGGTACCTGCACATGAAGCTGAACCACGCCAACATTCTGCAGAAGAGCCGGAGCGAAAAGGCACTCGTTAAGGTGTGCAAAGTCGCCCCACCCCCCGCCAGGTAAACCTGGACCACAGAAAACGCCTCATGCCACTCAAGCATGCGGGTACGACAAAAGGTGTCCCAAGCATCCAGCGAAAACATAGGGCTGTCCGCTAGCCAGGACTACTCTGGAACCTCATAATGAACCCAGTATGGAGATGAAGACCCAAAAATGAAGGAAGACGGATCCATTATAGAGGCATAATCCAGGTCGCGCAGGAGGTAAGCCGCAATGGCTGCCCGTACCTCGGCCGGAGAGACGCGGGAAGCCGAAAACCTCCGGAAGGACAGAACCGAAAGACCTGCAGAGAGACGGAACCGAACCTGAGGAGGAGCTGAACCCAAATCCAAATCATACGCTGATGGGGGAAATGAAAAACCCCCTCCTTGTAACAACAAGCCTTGCTCGGAGGGTCGGAAAACCCAGGCAAGGTCCAACAGGGCCCAAGGCCCCCATGTCATCTCCTCCCCAACCCCGGGAACCTCCACGTCAGGCCCTGAGGCCGAGTCGTCCTCCAAAGCCCTGGCCTCACAAGAAAAAGCAGGGGCAACTGGAATAGCAGGAAGAGGAAGGGCCCACTGGTCAGACCCCGGAGCTATGGTTGGAGGAACCGACTCGAATGCCTCCACAGCCACTCTTGAAGGGGCAACCCCCAAAACTGCCCAAGTCTCAGAAACCTCTAAACCCTGCCCCAACCCCGACGCCCTCAGATGCTTAGGAGCCGGAAGCAGGGGAAAGGGGGGGAAACCAAATGAACCACAGCAGGGTAAGAACGAGGGGGCGCAGACGGAACCAAGACCGAAACGACCAACACCCCAAAGTCTGGGTCCCTATAAACAAAATGGGGCATCCTCGGGGCATCCGGGGAAGCAACCAACCTAGCAAAGGGGCTTCCCCTTCTAAACCTAAACGTATCTTGTAATGCGCGAGCTGCCTGCACCCGAATATTATCATCATCAGATTGGGTGAACTGAGTCACATACAAGCAACAAAGCTCGCAGGACTCCACGTCGAATGTGTTATCGATCCAACAGGCAGCATGACAGAAGCAAAAACAATGAGCGTCACCCTGAAACAATGGGACAGAGCAACCCTCAAACTTGCAAAAAGCGAGTGGAGACTCGGGTCACATCCATTGGACCCGAGCGCCCCGTAGAGTTTCCCAGGGCTGCTAGACTGGGTCTGTTAAGGGTTATCCTAGGCAAGGAACTGCTAACCGGTGCCCAAGCTACCAATCACCGCTGCTAAAGCTGAACCCTCGGACGTGTCCACTCAAGAGGGTGATGCAGGGGGGTACCACCAAACACAAACAATCCAATTATAAAGGGGGAAGGAACACAAAGGCTGACCCCCCCCTACCAAGCAAAAAGAAAAAGAAAGAAAAACCTCGCAAGAGGACAGCATACCCAGAGCCAGCTGCTGTTAAAGGTGAAAACTAGCTACGCAGTGCAAAAACTACCACTTACCCCCAAGGAGATTCCTGGCTGCGCCACCAGAGGGTGCAGACGTCGAGCTCTGGCTGTCAGTGGTCGTTTGCCGTTGCTGAGTGGCGGTTGCTGTGGGGGGGTGTGGAGCTCCCGCTGGTCGGGGCCCCACCTGCCAGTATGGACGGGGCTGGTACTGGCCGTATCAGAAGACTAGACACAGTGCGGCTGGATTTTTCTGCTGATGTGGGTTGGCCCATTGTAGAAGTTGCCCTCCTCGACGTCCTCCGTGTTGACGTCCCTGAGCTCCTGGGCCTAGAGAAGTTGTCGCCCGCCCGTGTTGCGGTGTCGTTCGCCAAGTCAACTGTATACCGGGAGTTTGTGGCCCGCTGGAATGGCCGCACGCTTCCTCTTCCGGATTCGGCTGTGTCTGTAGAGATCTCGGATCCCTGGGGGGCCTTGACGTTTGTGAGTATTCACGGCGTGCCGGTGACCTTCCCCGAGGCGGCCCTCATGGCCTTGTTTACGCGGTTTGGGTCGGTGGTGAAGCACCGGTTCAACACTTTGAGTGCGGGCCGACTGAAGGGGGTCCGACTGGGTTCACGCACGCTTATCATGCGGCTCACAAGCCCTATACCGTCCAGGGTCTCATATCGTGGGCTGTCTCTGAGGACCTTCTATCAGGGGCAGACCCGGACGTGTTTCCGGTGTGGTGCTGAGGGCCACGTCGCGGCCGGTTGTGACGCTCCTCATACAGATGCCCCTTCAGTTTTCCTAGAGGATGATTTTCCTCGCTTATCTGTGCGTGTGGACTCCCCGGCGGATTCTCGCTCTGTGCTCGTGCCTGGTATGGATCCTGCGGCGGTTCCGGATGTCGATGCGGCTGGACCGGATGTGTCTGCCCCGCCAGTGAGCTCGGGGGACCTGGGGGCGCCTGTTTCGGACCTTCATCGTTCGATGACTGTGGACGTGCATCCGCATCCGGTGACCTTGGGGATGCTGTAGGGGTGGTGCCCGAGTCTCCTGCTGGAGGCCGTGTGCTTCCCGGGGCTGACGGTGCGGTGGTATGGTCGCCATCCCTGGATACCTCACGTGTGCTGACGTCTTCCCTTCCGCCTGTTGTGTCTCTTCCTTCTCCGACTCCGGTCTCCGTTCCTAGTGGTGGCTTTTTGCCCCGCGTTGTTGAGGCTGCTGTTCTGCATGAACGTGCTGCCCCGATTTTGGGGCCGCCTGTCTATGGTTCTTCTGGGTCACCGCTTGTTGGGGGTGACAGCTCCGACGATCAGCGGCCTCTGTTTAAGCGCCGTCGCTCGGCTCGGGGTGTGTCACCTCGCCAGTCGTGGGCAGAGGAGCGGAATGAAATGGAGGATGATGATGTGGCTGACGCTGTGTTGCCTCCTGTGGTGCCTTCTGAGTTGGATGCTGTGCCTCCTGCTGGTGGCTCCCCTCAGTGGGCTGTTGCCCCTGGTAAGAGCGACCTTGTGGTGGTGTTGAAGAAGGATGTGAAGCGGGGGGCTTCTGCTCCTGTTCCGGTTGGTGGGGGCTCTAGGGCCCTTGCGGAGCCACCCTCCGCGGGTCTCGGTGCGGTTCCTGACACCGAACGGTGTGCACGCCCTAGTGGGCGGGCCAGTGTGCGGCCTGCAGTGCAGTCAGAGGTGCTTCAGAGTGTGCGCCCGTGTGCCCAGCGTCCTCGGGGGAAACCTGTCCCTTTTGTCCTCTCGACTGGAGAGGTGCTCGACGGATCTACGGCAACTGTGACTTTTCAGTGTGATGACTTGGTGCGTCCTGTTCCCTGGTGCCCTTCTACCATCTGGGTTCCACGAGAGCAGTGTTTTGTCTCGGGAGTGCCGAATTCGATGCCTCGGCCTACTGCGACTCCTGGGTGTCCGATTTCTGACAGTCTCCAACTTGTTTGGGAGGCTTATTGTTTACGGTTTCCTGCTCGGGAGTACCCGGAGAAGTATGAGTGATTGGTTTATTGGTGTGTTTGGTTTCTGTCTGTATTGTGTATGATGTTTCCCCGGTGCCTGCGTGCACAGGTGGGTGTTCTTGTCTGTGCGTGTGGGTGGTGTGGGTATTGTTCTTGCCCCTGCATGGCTTGTTTTCTTGTATGTTTTGTGCTATGCACTTGGTGTGTGTGTTTGTGTTGTGTTTTATGTTCTTTGTGTGATATTTATTTGTGACATTCTGTTTGTGTGTGTGTGTGTGTGGGGGGGTATGTAACCTCCAGTGCCCGTTTCGGGGTTTTCTCATTGTGCCTTAATTTGTTTCTTGGTTCTTGTATGTTTCGTTTGCATCCGTGTTTTCGCACTTTGCTATGTTTGTCCTGTATGTATGTATGATTTGTTTTCTATTGTCTGGTTTATATATTGTGTATTTCTTTTATAAAAATCTAATTTTGTATATGTAGGCGTGTCTGGTGTATTCTGTGTATGGTTGTTGTGTCTTTCCATGTCCGTATGCGTCTGTTTGTTGTATGTCCATTATTATGTTTAATTTTGTATTCGGTCTTATGTCCCTGGAGTTTCTAGGGTCTTGTACTGCAATGTTCTTTTATGCCTGTGTTTCTACTTATGTTTTGTTGTTCTGTTCTTGTTCTTCTGTTCATGTCTTGTATATTGTGCTATACTTTGTATATTTCTTTTATAAAAATAAAAAAATAAAAACTTACCCCAAGGCAAACTAGGGAGAAAACCCACCAAAACACTCGGGGCGGTCAATCGCCAAGCAGCGAAAGACCAACAGAGGTACACCCAAGGTGACTTGTGGAAGGTAACCCCAAGCCCCTAGCGTGGTACTTACAGGGCACTTAGGGAAGGGAGCCCTAAAAGCATGCACCCCGAATACAAAGGAATAATACTCCCAGCTCACACACCACCGAAGAGAAGTACTGAACCCAGGCACAGCACAATAAGAATCTGGAGCTGGAGCCACAACGACCAAACCTTATCCCATCAGCTGAGGAACTGAGGTGTGGATCACCGGCACGGGAGTCTCGGGCTTCCCCTTCTCCCTCTTGGGGAGGAGGGAGCTGCGCAGACATGGGGCACGGCTCGTGTGACGTTTTGCTCGTTTGCTCGTTTTCAATTGGGGGAGCTCTGTCCACTAGTTCCGTTATTTTCGTTGGTTTCACCAGAATAGGGGTTTGTTTTGAGGTGCTTAGCTTTCTGGGTACCTGTCCTGGTCGATGGCAGATATAGAATGTTCCAAAATCATATGTGCATTCTATAGGCCATTGCTCCTCGTGCCTATCTGAGGAGGTCAGGTTCTGGTCATGGTCCCCGGTAGGCCTAGAACTCCACCCACATCAACTGATGCAGAAAGTTAAGACTATTCCTATCAGCCTGGATAGCTCTGGGGAGCCGTAAATATTCCCTCCAGAAATGTTTTTGTGTGCCTGACATCCGTTAAGAACACAAAAACATCTAATAATATCAGACCTCTACATAACAAAACACATGCTTCAAAAGATAAACCCCACAAGTCACTTACTTGAATTCCAGTCTCCTGTTTGTCCAGTAACTAGCACAGGTCAATCAGATTGTGAAGTGGTTCTAATCATGAGACCCTGTGTTTTTCAGGTGTTGTCATCTGGTGGAGGTCAGGTGTAGTAGCCGAGTGGAGCAAGCAACGGTTTTGCTAGAACAGTGCTGATTAGTCTTTTGAAAGACTTAGAATTTTGTGGAATATGTTGTATGACAGTTATTCTGTGCTGGATTGTGCATTCTTCAGTGTGTGTATAGCATTAGATGACCCCGCAGGATCCGTTTGACAACATTTCTGAATGGTGATGCACATTAACGACCTGTTCTGTGAACAGGACACTCATTCCCTCAAGAAATAACCAAGTGTCATAGCTCAAAAAGTAACTTATTAATGTTATAGCAAATGTTGATTCATCAATCAGTTTATTTTTATAAATTTCAAAATATTTCCCCCAAATTCATTTATCTTATATTTTTCAGATTATATCAAAAGCTGTGCCAGCCTGGACATCTGCCGACAAGTGATCCTGGCGTTGGATGTATCCTTTTGTTTTACTATCTTGATTTTCATTATTTATTTACAAATTACACATAGAACTGGATTCATAGAATTTCTCAGTTACCTAAACTTCTTAGACTTGCATCAATAAAGAACAAATAGAACATACTTTCCTCCTCAGCTCTCTCTTACCTATTTATTCCCCCTCCCCGCTCAGCTCGTTGTCGCCGTGTGGGGGCTTAGTGGGCGGCTGCCGGAGTGTGATGCTCCTTGGGACAGTCCTCTGTCCTTTTCTAGCCTTGTGCTCCTGCTGCCGTCCTCTCTAATTCTGCTGGGCATCTTTTCCTTTTCCTTCTGTTTCGTTTTTCTCCCCCCTCTTCTCCTATCTGCTTGCCGTTTCCTGCCGACCTTTTGCTCGTTCTGGTTCTTCCCTTGGACTTCTTCTATTTTGACGCCCGGGTGCTTGAGGAGGCATACTCTTGCACCCGTAGAACTGCAGTACCCGACGTCGAGAGCGAGGGGAACCTTTTATTGTCAATCCCCACTTCGTCACTGAACCCGATCTCGACGGACTGTCGGTTTCTTAAGGTGGCATTTGTGGGGCGTATACTCACGACGCACCCCTAGGAGGCCCCGACAAGATCGGCGATAGCTTCTTGTTGGGTGTCCTGCCTCTAATTGTGGCTCCATGGTGGGTGTGGGGGCACATTCGTGAATGAATTCTTCTTTTCGTCAAGATGTTTCCCCTGTTTCGGCTTCTTCTGGTTTACCTTTTCAGGCTCGTGGGGTGGGCGACCAAGCCCCCGAGTCGGTCCGTATTGGAAGACCGGGCTCTGTAGCCTCTGCTGCATTGGGCCCCGACCATGCTCCTCCTTTGGCCTCTCTGACTCCTTCCCCTGGCTCCCCTCCCTCCTCTGTGGTTGGGTCGAGCCCCAAGCCCCCAGTGGTGACTACCTCGTCCCCTGGCGCGGCTCCTTCTCTAGTTGTAACTACTGCGCCTTTTAACCCCTCTCTCTCTGGGGGTTCTCACCGCCGTCCTCGTCACGGCCGCCCTTGCTCGATTCCTTCCAGTTCTGCTACCTATCAAGCCTTGTTTGGTCCCGCTTCGTGGGCCAAATATTTTGATCTCCTCCCTCTTGATTCTGCGCCTCCTGACGATTTCTCCCTCCATCGACATCTCATTGATTCCGTGGATGCCTCCATTACTTTCAACCCCACTCGTCTCGGTACACGTGTCGTTGCTGCTCCTTCTCAGGATGCTGCTTCCCGCTTGGCTGCCTTATCCTGCCTTGGCGAGACCCCCGTTCGGGTCTCGAAGAACGCTCAGTTGAATGCCAGTGTTGGCACTATTTTGCTCCCGCCCCATGTTGCGACCGGTGTTCGGGACCTGCGCGACTGCCACGACGATATTCGACATATCCTCGCTGCCCAGGGCCATTCTATTCTCCAGGTGGACACATTTACTCGTCCCCCTCGTGGTAGTCGCCGTCAACCCCTCCGGGTTGTGAAGATTACCTTTGATGGTAGGACCCTTCCACCCTCTGTCATTCTTGCTGGTGCCAGGTGCTCTGTCCAGGAGTACATTCCTTCTCCTCGGCTCTGCAACAAGTGCTGGAGGTTTGGGCATGGTGCCCTCCGCTGCTCCGGGACTGTCTCTCTCTGTCCTTTGTGTGGTGGCGAAGGTCACTCTAAGTCGGAGTGCGCTTCTCCCCAGGCTCGTTGCCTCAACTGCGGTGAGGCCCATCCTACCTTCTCCTGTGCGTGTGTCCATTACAAGCTTGAGGCAGCCGTCCTCAACTTGAAGCACCGGGAGCGTTTATCTTTTCCTGAGGCGAGGCGCCAGGTTCGCCGGCTCCCGCCTTATGCTAATAACTCTTATGCTCGCGTGTTGCGCTCTTCCTCTCCTCGTCCTTCCCGCCTTCCTCAGACTCACAACCGTTTCCGGGCCTTGGACCCTGATGCGCCCACTTCCCCCTCCTCTGTCCCTTTGGGTTCTCTTCCGAAAGGATCCTCCTCCTGGTCCTCTGTCTGGGGTTCCCCTTCCTTCTACCCAGTCTGTCGTGTCTTCTGTGTCTTCTTCCTCGTCCCCCTCCGATCCTCCTTCCCGTCCTCTTCCTCCATCTATCGGCTCTCCCCACCGCCTGTCGGTGCGGGCGGATGTCCATCGCTCTCCTATCGGCCGTCGTGTGTGCTCTCGTTCGGCTTCTCCTGTTGAGACACTGGAATCTGTTGCCCGGTACGTAGTTGCTGGGACACCGGTCTCTTTAAGTCAGAAGCGTAAGCCTGGCTCCTCTCCTTCCTCTTCCGCGGCGGGTAAGAAGGCTTCGCTTTCTTCCTCAGCTCCTCCTTCTGGCTCTGTTGCTCCTTCCTCTCCCGTTTCAGTGCTTGCGCCCCCTGTTCCTGCTATGGAGGTTTCTTTGGCCCCTGCTTCCCTTTCGGTTGCTGCTCTTGCTGGGGTGCGCTCCCCTCTTTCTACTCCCCCTCTTCCTGCTGCTGTCCTTGACTGCTCCTCTCCGTTGTCTCCTCCTCTTCCTCCTCCTCCTCCGGACCCTGCCCGCCCACCTCTGATCTGTTCTCCCGTTTCCTTCCCTCCATCTTTGCTCAGTTTACCCATGCCCCCTAACCCTGACTTTGCTGACCCTGATCCCGACCCTGATATTCTTTAACGTGCTCTGTTGCTCTTTCGCCTTTGTTTCTTCCTTGTTCTCTGTTTTTGTCCTTTCTCTTCTCGTCGTTGTCCATTCTTCAATGGAACGTTCGAGGTTATTACGCCAATTTCCTTGAACTCCAACTTCTGATTTTGCGGTTTTCACCCCTTTGTGTCTGTCTCCAGGAGCCAATGCTTGGTGCACGTCCTGGTCGGTTTCGTGGCTATTCCTTTCTCTCCCCCCCCCCAGCCATTGCTGGGGCTTCTAATTCTTCTGCTCTCTTGATTCGGGCTGATGTTCCCTTTGTTCCTTTACTTTCTCCTTCGCCTCTCCATTGTTCTGCTGCTCGTATCTTTGTGGGGAAATGGTACACAGTTTGTTCCATTTATCTCCCCCCGAGTGTCCCGCTCTCTCTTCCTGATTTGAAACACCTCCTAGACTCCTTGCCGGAGCCTGTGCTCCTGCTGGGTGACTTCAATTGTCGTCATTCTCTTTGGGGTGACGTTCTGACGAATACCCGGGGTCGCCTCCTTGAGCCGTTTCTCCTCTCTTCTTCCCTGTCTCTTCTGAATTCTGGTGAGCCCACTCATTTGGACTCTCGGACTCGCACCCTTTCTTGTCTTGATCTTTCTCTCTGCTCTTCTTCTCTTTACTTAGATTTCACGTGGCAGGTTCTTGATGACCTCCATGGAAGTGATCATTTCCCCATCCTTGTTTCCTTTTTCTCTTTTCGCCCTTCCCTCTCTTTCCCTAGGTGGCAGTTTGCTAAGGCGGACTGGACCCTATTTTCCCTCAGTGCTACTCTCTCTGACCTCTCCCTCCTCCCCCTCTCTCGCGCTCTCCTCCTTTTTCATGACACTGTCTTCAATGCTGCCCTCTGCTCTATTCCTCGCTCTTCCTCTCGGGGTCCACGGAAGTGCGTTCCCTGGTGGAATGCGGACTGTGCTCGGGCTGTCCGCTGTAAGCGTGCAGCCTGGAAGAGGCACCGCCGTAGGCAGACGACCGATTCTTTTCTTTTCTTTCGGAAAGCGAGTGCGGTGGCCCGTAGGGCCATCCGTACGGCTAAACGTGAATGTTGGGCATCTTATGTCTCAACAATTACGTCCGAAACCCCTCTGGCCCAGATCTGGAAGCGTATCCGCAAGATAGCGGGTAAGTTCGTTCCCGATGTTTCACCAGTCCTTCACCTCCATGATACTCTTGTGGCGGACCCGTTGCAGGTCACTTCCGAACTGGGTTCCCACTTTTCTTCTGTTAGCTCTGGTCTTCATCTTCCCCAATCTTTCCTTCTTCGTAAACCTGTCCTTGAGTCTCGTCCTTTAGATTTCTGCACTCATCTTCAGCTTCCCTATAATGATCCCTTCTCTCTCTCTGAACTTCGTTCTGCCCTGGCCCTCTGCGGTTCTACGGCGGCGGGCTCCGATGGTATTCATTATGAGATGCTTCGCCATCTCCCTCCGAGCACGTCTCAGTATTTACTGAGTCTGTATAATCGGATCTGGGAGTCGTCGTCAGTCCCTGTGGACTGGCTCGATGCCGTTGTCCTCCCTGTTCGCAAACCGGGGTCTCTGGGTACTTCCCCTAAGGACTTTCGCCCTATTGCTCTCACAAGTTGTGTCTGCAAACTCTTTGATCGTATGGTTAACGTTCGTCTGATGTGGTTCCTGGAACACCATCACCTCCTCTCCCCTTCTCAATTTGGTTTCCGCAAGTGCCGCAGCACGACAGATGTCCTGGTGAACTTGGAGGTCTATATTCGTACTACTTTTGCTGCGAAGACCTCCGTTGTTGCCGTCCTTTTTGACCTAGAAAAGGCTTACGACACCACTTGGCGTTATCATATCCTATCTCAACTTCATTCTTTTAGCCTTCGTGGTCATCTCCCTCTCTTTCTCCGCAGCGTCCTCTCTCGTCGTTCCTTTCGTGTGCGCCTTGGTACCGCTCTCTCTCCCTCTTTTCAGAAATACGAAGGTGTGCCCCAGGGTAGTGTTCTGAGCACTACTCTTTTTCTGGTTGCCCTCAATGGTCTTCTTTCCTCTCTTCCTTCTGGTGTCTTCTCCGCTCTCTATGTTGATGATCTTACCCTTTGTTGTCAGGGTGATGATTCGCCTCTCCTTCAACGCCGGCTTCAACTTGCAATTGATGCCGTGTCGTCTTGGGCCACAGGTCATGGCTTCAAGTTCTCTACTTCTAAGACTTGTGCCATGACCTTTACGCGGAAACGGGTTGTTCTTCGTCCCTCTTTGTCACTTTATGGTCATCCCCTTGAATACAAAGATTCCGCGAAGCTTTTGGGGTTATTCCTTGACACTCGTTTGTCTTGGTCTCCCCATATCTCTTACCTCCGTGTTGAGTGCTCTAAGGCCCTTACCCTCCTACGGGTCTTGTCCCATACTTCTTGGGGGGCAGATAGGCGCACTCTCCTTGCTTTACATTCCTCTCTCGTCCTGTCTAAGCTCGATTATGGTTGCCCTGCTTACTCGTCTGCTTCTCCTTCTACTCTTCGCCGTCTTGATGCTTTGCACCATACTGGGTTGCGCCTCAGTTCTGGTGCCTTTCGTTCGACTCCCATCCTTAGCTTGTATGTTAACACTGGCTTCCTGTCTCTCCAGGACCGCCGTGATCGCTACTGTCTTCGCTATCTTGCGCGGTCCTTGCAACATCCTTCCTCTCGCCTCTGTCGTGCTTTAACTTTTACCCCTCCTGCGGTTCCTGTTCCTCTTCACCACCTCCCTCTTTCTGTCCGGTTATCTCGCCTACAGGATTCTCTTTCCGTTCGTATTTCTGATGTTTCTCCTCGTGTTGTTCCTTCTTTGCCCCCGTGGAGGGTCCCTCTTCCGCGGTTTTGTACATCCTTGACCCGTATCACTAAAGCTTTTACCCCTCCTACGGTTCTAAAACGCCTTTTCCTCGAGCGCTTTTCTTCTCACTCCCGCTCCGTTTCTGTCTTCACCGATGGGTCTAAGTCAGCGGACGGTGTTGGCTACTCTGTTGTTTTTCCTGATCGCACTTATATGTGTCGCTTGCCTCCGGAGACTAGCATCTTTACAGCGGAACTTTATGCTATTCTCTATGCTCTTCGTCTCCTGCTTTCTCGTTGTCAGTCTTCCTTTGTGGTTGTTGTTGACTCTCGTAGTGCCCTCATGGCTCTCGGGTCCTTTAATCCGGTTCATCCAGTAGTTGTCGAGATCCAGCATTGGCTGTTTCTCGTTCACAGTAAATTTAAGTTGGTTGAGTTTTGTTGGGTTCCCAGCCATATTGGTGTGTCTTTAAATGAGCGTGCGGATGCTGCTGCCAAGGAAGCTGTCCGCTCTTGTCCCATCTCTCGCAAAGGCATTCCGTATTCCGACTTTTACCTGGTTATCCATTCCTCAGTCCTTACCCGTTGGCAGGCTTCTTGGTTGTCTGTTACTGGTAACAAGCTACGTACTCTTAAATGTTGTGTTTCCTCGTGGCCGTCCTCCTTCCACCGTAACCGGCTGTGGGAAACAGCTCTGGCGAGGTTGCGTATTGGCCATACTCGCTTAACCCATGGTCACTTGATGGAGCGCCGCCCTGCTCCTTATTGTCCTAGTTGCATTGTCCCTCTTACGGTCGTGCATGTCCTTCTTGAATGTCCTGACTTCCAGGACGAGCGTGTGTCTTGCTTTCCGACCGCCCCTCGCGGTCACCTGTCCCTCGATAGAATTCTTGGTGACTCGGATACTTTTGATATTGTTCGCCTTATGCGTTTTTGTTCTCGTATTGGCATCCTTGGTGATATTTAGCGCCCTCTGATTATTTTGCGTATTTGATGGTGCTACAGAGCCTTCCCGGTTTGGTGCCTTCTTTTGATAATTACTTACTTACCTATTTATTGCCTGTCTCTACCTCCTCATCACAATCGACTTGAGAATGGTCCAGGAAGGACCGAAACGTCGTCGTCCCTTCAACTTCTAGTGTGTGGTCTGGTCATCAAATGGAACATAGTGTTTTACTGTAATATTGGTCACAATGTAGAACACAAATATAATTGTACTCATAAATTAGCTTTTTATGACAAAATTAGACAAGTATGTGTTAAATGATACAAAAGGAGGATACTGATCTGGTTTCTTTTTATTACTAAAATATAAGTAAGTATGAATCAAAGAGCTTAGTGAAAGGCAGGCAACAAATACAGGGCAGAAACCCCTGCACTGGAGAAGAGCATGAAGCTCCCCCACCCAACCCCCCAGGGGCTAAAGCCAACAAAAACAAGGCTTTCAGAAAACAATCCCGAACCGACAGGGCCACAACAAACTGAGGGAAGGAAAGAAAAGAGAGCACAAGGTCCAAAGACAAATATGGCTCAAGCGGCGCATGAGCAGGCCGGAGGTGAACAATGCATGTGAAAGCTTGCGGAACGGGGCAGAAGTAACATCCACGCAGAAAGCACGCTAGATCGACTCCTCAGACGCCGCAGGATACGAAGTGACAGTATTTGGCATGATATGCCTGTCGAAAAAGAGCCACGAGAGAAAGGACAAAACAACTTGGTTGAAAATCGAAGAAACCCCTCTGAAGAGAAAGGAACTGACGGAAAGACCACCAAGAGACTTCATACTGTCGCTGGGAGGAGGGGAGGGGGGGGGGGGGGGGTTTGCTAGTTGATTAGACATTTGCTTGTTTGTTGTTTTGGGGAAGGGGAGGGAGTTTCTTGGGTTCTGCTTGGTCTTGGGTTGCAATGTTTTTCCAGTTGGGGTTTGTAATGGTTTGCCTACCTTTCTCGGTGATACCCCCTAGTCAATGGCAGACATGACTATAGTGTACTCCCAATAAGTAGTGTTCATAAGCCATTGCTCCTTGCACCTTTCTGAGGGAACCAGCTTCTGGCTCGTGGTTTCCGGTAGGCATAGGAATTCCCTGTGACTGATAAAGCCAAACTAATATAGCACATATCAGTTCATATAACTTCAGGGAGACTCCGGGGCTTCGCCCAGAAAATGGCATTTCATTACATTCACCGCTGTTTTTTTTTTGTACTACTGTAAATTATGCTACATACATATACTGACGTAAAAGGTAATAAGGTTGTAGAATTTGGTTCTATCACTTTAAGTCTGAAAAAATAAAGCTAAAAGGCAAACTTAAATATTCCTAGGCCTAGTATAGCACATATATGTACTATATTAGACCTCATATAGTATGCATTAGGCCTAGGAAGGTTAGGTTAGTTTAGGTTTTATTTGTAACATAAATATATAACCTTTTTCGGTTTGTCAAAATTCAGTAGTACCGATTTCTACTGTATAATTGCCTCTTACACCACTATATATTGGATGTTGCCCATCGTTACTATAAGTACTACCTAAACAGACGAATGGGCTGCCAAATGTGGTCACTTCTACAAATTTATGATCCTAAGTTTGCCAGTTAAGTGTTTCAAAAGGTTATGAGTTTTTTCACTTATTTAGTGGTGGCAATCTTGGCTGGATTGAGTATTTCCTCTTCGCATCAGTGTGATCCAACGAGGACACTTTGAAAATGTCCCAACTTCAGTGATGAAGATTGTTAACCTGCTCTGGTTCCAGGAGATTCATTGCCATGAGAATATGTAAGTGGTACAGCTTAGAAGTGTTAATAACTTAGCGACATTTTATGATTGTTACATTCTAAATACAAAATCTATTATGTCAAAACCTGGATTTGAACATCTTGTATAAAAAATTTGTCTCCTTAACTTTGTTAATAGTGCTCATCCACGGGTCGCCTACGCTTCTCAGATTTTAAGGACCTGATGGTCAGTCTAAAGTTCTGGCAGAATGCTTTCAAGACTCATACAAAGGAAAGAACTGGCATCCTGAAGGCAGAGAGGCTGAGAGACGCACTGGAAGATGTTGGTGAGTATCAGATTTTCATCTCTTAATCCCAAAGGAACAGTACTGAATGCTGCATTATAAAAAATAACGCAGAATCTACAGTGATTTTTTTTTTTTTTTTTTTTTTTTTTTTAGATATATACAAGTGTTGTTACATTCTTGTACAGCCACTAGTACGAGTAGCGTTTCGGGCAAGTCCTTAATCCTATGGTCCCTGGAATACGATCCCCTGCCGCGAAGAATCGTTTTTTCATCCAAGTACACATTTTACTGTTGCGTTAAACAGAGGCTACAGTTAAGGAATTGCGCCCAGTAAATCCTCCCCGGCCAGGATACGAACCCATGACATAGCGCTCGCGGAACGCCAGGCGAGTGTCTTACCACTACACCACGGAGACTTAATTATTAGGTCTTGGTTTCCCATAGTCAGAGGCAGGAAGCATGTTAGGTTTGTGGAGGTCCCTCAAGGGCCAACTGCTGATGACTATTCCCAGGATGCAACCCACAACAGTTGCTTAACTCCCAGGTGCCTATTTACCGCTTTCTATCTGTTATATCAAGATGAAGATGGATGGGTTGATGAATGAAGGCTTCCTTTAGTTGGTTATGTTTATTGAAGAAGTAGATAATTGTAGTGAGTTGGAAAGTGATATGTACCAAGACTTAGCCACTAGCTATGTGCTACCTCTCTGGAGGCTAAACACTGACTGCCATATGCACGCCTGGTGTTCGGCACAGCACATACAAGTACTCTGAGCTCCGTGCTCTGATTGGCTAATCTTGATTCTACAAGATGTCTGTTAAAACATACTGCAGACACATCAGGTGAAAGAAAAGGTTTCCACCCATCTATGTCCTGCCCGGGGATTGAACCTGCAACCCTCAGCTACATGACCAGGATTACACCCTGTTGATGGACCCTGCCTCTTTTCTGTTTTGGTCTTCTCCTTATTGGATGCATGACAAGGATCTGGAGTTTTCCTGGCAGGCAGACAGTCCCTTACCCTTACTTGGTGTTTGACGTGACATTTGTCAGACCTTCACGCTTGAGTGGTGTTAGGTGCCAACCATGTTACAGGTTACAAAATATTGCCGGAACAACCGTGGACATTTTCAAGAGGAAACTAGATTTATTCCTCCAAGGAGTGCCGGACCAACCGGGCTGTGGTGGGTATGTGGGCCTGCGGGCCGCTCCAAGCAACAGCCTGGTGGACCAAACTCTCACAAGTCGAGCCTGGCCTCGGGCCGGGCTTGGGGAGTAGAAGAACTCCCAGAACCCCATCAACCAGGTATCAACCAGGTATTTTCGTGGGCTCTTCTTTTATACCCCTCGACGGCTGCCTGTTTGTTCCCACTCTTTCACAGGATGTGGGTCTTGTGCAGTTGCATGCCCAGGTTCCCTTATTGTCGGCGGTGCTTGTGACGGATGACCTTTGTTGTCGGCGGTGCTTGTGACGGATGACCTTTGTTGTCGGCGGTGCTTGTGACGGATGACCTTTGGGCCTATCTATATTTGGGTTTCTTCCATCATCAGAGAAGCCCCCAGAAAGATGATAAACTTTATATGTAAAATGTTCATAGGCCATTACTCCCTTCACATCTCTGGAGGGGGCCAGGTTCTTGCTCGTGATCACCGGTACACCAATAGAATTATCTGATTGATAACTACTAGTAGTATGGAACTTAATCAGTGTAATTACCTAAGTGTAGTTACAGGATGAGAGCTACGCTCGTGGTGTCCCGTCTTCCCAGTACTCTTTGTTATATAACGCTTTGAAATTACTGACGGTTTTAGCCTCCACCACCTTCTCACCTAACTTGTTCCAACCATCTACCACTCTGTTTGCGAAAGCGAATTCTCATATATTTCTTCAGTAGCTTTGTTTAGTTAGTTTAAATCTATGACATCTTGTTCTTGAAGTTCCAGGTGTCAGGAATTCTTCCCTATCAATTTTATTGATTCCTGTTACTATTTTGTACGTAGTGATCATATCACCTCTTTTTCTTCTATCATCTAGTTTTGGCATATTTAATGCCTCTAACCTCTCCTCGTAGCTCTTGCCCTTCAGTTCTGGGAGCCATTTACTTGCATGTCTTTGCAGCTTTTCCAGTTTGTTGATGTGTTCTTAAGATATGGGCACCACACACCTGCTGCATATTCTAGCTTTGGCCTAACAAAAGTCGTGAACAATTTCTTTAGTATTTTGCCATCCATGTATTTAAAAGCAATTCTGAAGTTAGAAAGTGTAGCATAGGCTCCTCGCACAATGTTCTTAATGTGGTCCTCAGGTGATAATTTTCTATTTAGAACCACTTCTAGATCTCTTTCTTTAACAGAATTCTTTAAAGATTTCTCACATAATATATAGGTTGTGTGGGGTCTATGTTCTCCTATTCCACATTCCATAACATGGCATTTATTCACATTAAATTCCATTTGGCAAGTGGTGCTTCATACACTTATTTTGTCCAAATCTTCTTGAAGGGCATGACAATCATCTAAGTTTCTTATCCTTCCTATTATCTTAGCATCATCAGCAAACATGTTCATATAATTCTGTATTCCATCTGCAGATCGTTTATGTAGACAATGAACATTACCGGTGCAAGATCTGAATCCTGTGGTACTCCACTTTTTAACATTTCTCCAGTTCAATACATTGCCTCTGATTACTGCCCTCATTTTTCTGTCTGAACATTTTTCATCCATGTTAGAAGCTTACCTGTCACTCCTCCAATATGTTCCATTTTCCAGAACAACCTCTTATGTGGAATTCTGTCGAAAGCCTTTTTAGGTCCAGATAAATTCAGTCAACCCAACCATATCTTTCCTGTAAAATCTCTGTGGCTCAATCATAGAAACAAAGTCAATTTGTTACACAGGATCTTCCAGATCGAAACCCATACTATCTGTCTGTTATTATATCGTTTTTCTCCGAGTATTCTACCCATTTAATTTTAATTATTTTTTCCAATATTTAGTCTATTACTCTTGTCAGTGATACAGGTCTATAATTGAGGGGGGTCATCTCTGCTGCCACTTTTCTAGATTGGAACTATGTTATCCTTTTCCCCACACACATCTGCTAGGACTCCTATACACAGGGATGCCTGAAAAATCATTTGAAGTGGAATATGAAGCTCAGATGCACATTCTCTCAGAACCCATAGTGAAACTCCATCGAGGCCAACTGCTTTGTTCTTACTTAGCTCGTTGAGCATTTTTTCCACTTCGTCTCTAGACACCTCTATGTTATTCTCTAGAGTTCTTATTGTGTCTGATTCATTTTCATTTTTTACAAACACACTTTGGAAACTTTTCGTTTAATGTTTCACACAGTTCATTTTCATTTTCCGTGAATCCGTTTCCCACTTTCAACCTCTGAATAATATCCTTTACCTGCAATTTGTTGATGAATTTACAGTATAGAATAGGCTTGGTTCTGTTTTACATTTGTCCGCTATCCCTTTCTCAAAATATCTTTTATCCGCTATCCCTTTTTCAAAATTTCTTTCTGCCTCTCTCTCCTCACTCACTGCTGTGTAGTTGGACTGTCAGCCGTCCTTTTCTTGGAAAGGGGAATGAACTGGAACAAGCCATCCACTAGGACATTGGACATCCTCTGAGTGTGAACCGCCAGGAGAGCCAAACCCAGAGAATTCAGCAGACTGTCACCGAAAGTGACAAGCCCCAAAGAGCCAAGGACTGCATTGAACCCCTGCAGTCCCCCTGCAGAAAGTGCACCACCGCAGACTCTGCAAACAGCATCGGACAAAAAGGGGATGAAAATCTAAGTGCCAGGTCCCAAACAGATTCCAAAGAGTGGACGAGCACTGCCTGTCTGAACGCGAGGTGCGAAGCAAAGAACAGAGACACCGCTTCCTTTAGAATCAACGCAAACAACTTCAACAAGGCAGTCGACGTCCGAGCCACCAAGGCAAGCGCACTGGACGCTGGCCCGGAGCCTGGCTCGCCCACATCCTCCTCAAGCCGGTCTGAAGACAGCTCCAGCAGGAAAAAGAAGCACAAAACCGATGCCAAATGCCCACGGGCATGCAAATTCTCAGCCATCAGGGACGCCAAAAGAGAGGGACCCTGCATGTGAAGCTGCACCTGGCCGATATTGCAAGGAAGGACAGGGGCAAACATGCATGCATTGAGGTGCTCAAACTCGTCTCCCAGGTAAACCTGAACAACCGCAGTCAACTCCCTCCATTGAGGTGCTCAAACTCGTCTCCCAGGTAAACCTGAACAACCGCACTCAACTCCCTCCATTGAAGCTTGGTGTGCGGGTCCTACCTAATGAAAAGAAAGGGCAGTTTGTCAGCCAGGAAGACTCCGGCACCTCGTAATGCACCCAATAAGAAAAAAAAGGAGCCAAACTCAAAAGGAGGAGGATCTATTATTGAGGCATAATCAGGGTCTCGCAGGAGGTAAGCCACAAGGGCTTCCCATACCTCCCCAAGCGGGATGCGGGAAGCCGAAAACCACCGGAAGGAGAAAACTGAGGAGCACAAGGGAACTCGGAACCGTACCCGGGAAGGAGCCAAACCCATATCAGACTCGTACAGGGAGGGAAGCAGGGATAGGAAAACCCCTTCCCCTGTAACAACAACGCTCCGCGCCAAGGGTACCAATACCCAAGCGGAGTCAGACAAGGCCCAAGCCCCCAAGTCAGCTCCTCCCCAGCCCCGGAATCCTCCAAATCAGGACCCGGGGCCGAGCTGTCCTCCAAACCCTCTACCTCAAGAGAAAAGGCAGAGTCCACCTGAAAAGCAGGGATGAAGGGAGTCCACTGGTGCAACTCAAAAGCCCTGACAGAAGGAACAGGCTCAAAAGCTTCCACCACCGATCCAGAAGAGGCAGTCTCTGAGGCTGCCCAAGTCTCACCACCATGAAAACCCTGCCCCAACTCTGAAACCCTCAGACATTTGGGAGCCGAGAACAGGTGGCGAGGGGGAACAGGATGAACCACAGCAGGGAAAGGACAAGGAGGCGCAGATGAAACCAAAGTCAACTAACACCCCCAAGTCCAGGTCCCTATAACCCAAGCAGGGTAGACTCGGGCCATCTGGAAAGGCAGGGCCATCTGGAAAGGCATCCAATCTAGTGCGTTTCAGCAGCCTAAACCTCGCATGCAATGCGGAAGCTGCCTGCACCCGAATATCAATAACAATAGACTGGGTGAAATGGAGTACATGCAAGAAACACCACCGCAGGACTAGGAATCAAAGGTGTCATCAACCCATCAGGCAGCATGGCAAAGGCAAAGACGGTGAGTGTCACCCTGAAACAAGGGTGAGACAAGGGAGCACCCCCTTCAAACTCACACGAAGCAAGGTGGGACTCAGCGGACTCCTCCATTGAACCAATGAGTCCCAATAGGGGTTTGCAGGGCCCTTAGGCTGACTACTAAGGGAAGCCCAGGCAAGGTACTGCTAACTGGTTATCCCAGAACTACCAAGCATTCAAACTAAAAGCTGAACCCGTGCAACGTGTACTATCACGGGGGGGCCTAGAGACGGGCCACCAAAATACAATTGAACTATAGCCACACAAGGCAGACCCCAAACAAAAACAAATAAAAAAAAGAAAAGACAAACTCTGCAAAGGCACAACTTCCCCAGGGGAACAGAACCGGCCGCTATGCATATTAAGACAGCTGCACATTACCTTTCACCGCTGCCAGCGGCAGTACTACCTCTTACCCAAGCTCAAACAGAGGCAGGAAAAACCCCAGCTGACCCCAAGGGCAGGCAATCGCCAAACAGCAAAAGAACCCTGTGGAGGTAGTTCCCGAACGACTTATGGAAGATAACTCTAAACTGCAAGTGCAGTACTTACAGAACTCTTAGGGAAGGCGACCCTAGGCACATGCAGCCCCAGTACTTCTGGAATTGATCCTGGCTTGCACTCTACCACACCACAAGGCACAACACTGCTCAAGGATTGGTGCCACTCAATCAACTGCCACCCAACACAACAGCCTCAGAACTGAGGTTGGGTAGCTGACTTGAGAGGTCAGGGGACCCCCCTCCCCTTCCCCCTCCCGTAACAGGTGGGAGTTGCGCAGACAGCGGCGTGGTGGCTGTGGTGACGTCATGCTTGTTTGCTTGTTTTCTGATTGGGGAGTTGTGGTTGCTTGCTTTTGGTTAGCAATTTTTCACCAGGTGTAGTTTGTTTTGGGATTCCTACCTTTCTGGGTGCCTGACCTGATAGAAAGCAGAGATAGACTGCTTCCAACTACACGGGGGTATCAATGGGCCATTGCTCATCGTGCCTCTCTGAGGAGGACAGGTTCTGCCTCGTGGTACCCAGTATGCTTAGAACTCCATCGATTGACTATTGCCATGGTCTAATACATAGACATCAGCCTGGTATAGCTCCGTGAGCCAGAGGGCTCTCCACAGAAATAAATATCTCTTTGATATCTCCAGAGTCGAACTAAATCTGTGCAAATACTCCATGGAAATAAAAGGACCCAGTCAATGGAATTTGCTTCCTAATGAATTAAAAAATTGTCCAACCTACGCGTGTAACGGGGAAGTGAGTAGAGATAGAAGGGTAGAAGTATAAAGTAGAAAAGTGGATAGTAGAAGGAGAAGGGCTGCCACCATCCATTTTGGTCAGTACATACAAGACAAGGAATGGAACTTGTCTGTATCAAAAGATGTTACTGTCATAATTGTAATCATATTCCAGGCAAGTTTCTTTAGTTTAATCACTCAAGAGTACTCTATACTCTAGTTTGCATATTGTATCCACAAATCCCAGATCTAGGAACAATTAATATCGGATTACAAGTAACGTGAATCAAGTATATATTTCTCAATAATTCATCAAGTATATTTATCAGGATATCATAATTTAAGCAATCAAACTGAAGGTTCACTATTAATATACAAAGTGAGTCATTACCCAAGAATTCGAGACCATTACCACTGTCTGCCCCTTGATAGTCACACAACACTAGTAAACACGACTAAGTCACCTTCACATTCACTCACCGAGGACTGAGCCTAAGTTGAATAAAGAGGGGGGGGGGGAAGGGTCTGCCATTGACAGGCAGCGTCACCCCCCCCATCCGGCCGACAGCCTATCTCGGCGGGTGTCTGCTGCCCTGCTCTGCTGTGCTGTCTCTGTTGTCCTATTGTTTATTCCTCTCGAATCTACAGTGCCCTCAGTATATATTAGGAAACCTGGTAGCTAACTCCGCCCACAAGTAGATAGCCCCAGGCGCTCTACCAAGCCACACCTAAAACTGGTGGCTTGTTTGAAGGCTATCAGGCTACATTTATCAGATTAGCAGAAGCAAGGTTTATTCGCAAGAGCTGACCTCAGGTCAAGTTGAGGTCATTAACGCTTAGAGGTGTGAGTTTCAGGCTGACAGAATGGCGCCTCTCAAATCCTTGTCTGTGACTCATGAACTAACTATATATATATTGTGACGGTGTTCCCCCCCCCATATATTTTTCCCACGACTGCTGTAAGAGTCATATCCACTTTACTCGAGCGTTCTCTATGTTGCGGGCATCAGTTTGATATATGTGGGAGAGTGTAATGTTCTCGCGTTGGCGAGAAACTCGTAAAAAAAAAGTATTTTGGCCCGTGGTATAGGCCCTTTAGGACGCCAATATGGCGCTGGCCACTCCGTTTTGCTGCCAAAACTGTGTGACGTCAGTGGCAACAGATTGGTCACTGACAGTGACGTGGCACAGGGAGCCAATGAAAACCGCCCCTGGCAAGTATGATGTCACGAAGGCAGGGGGGGGGTCCGGAGATCGCGCCACTTTGGCGCCACTAGTCTGACATGACATGTCAAGGTGGACGGATGTGTGAAGGTTGGTTCTGTCAGATTTGACAGTTGTACCCCGCTCCCGTGGATTTTACGCATCACCCGTTGTCTGCAAGTACGCTGTGAGGTCTTCCCTTGTTCATGTGTTGGACTGAAGAGGGAATCGACGGAATATTGAGCAACAAGTGCTCCAGGGACAGGTGCTGTGCAGGAAGTGAAGTCTAGACAGTGACGTCTGGGGCGTATGATAGCTTCACAGTGACGACGTAGCGGCTGGGCCAATCCACCGGGAAGCAGTGAAAGAAGAAAACTAATTGGGAATCAGGATGACTGCAGCCGAGAAGTAGGTTGGCAGCAGTAGTTGTGAGAAGTTGACGGCCGGAAGACCGACTCCAACCCTACAAGACGTTTTGGAGGAACACGGATCTGCGGAGGACAGAGCACGGTGATGACGCGTTTATTTTGGGACGTTAATTGGGTTCCTGGAGAATGCATCAGTGTGTGTGTGGGGGCGTTCCCTACAATGAGGCGAGAGCCGGGACCAGGAGCTACAATTCAACTCTCACCGGAGGGCGAGTCCACATCAGTGAGGTGGAAGTAGGTGATTCTAGTTTCCCTCCCAGTTCCCCTTTAGTCAGCTATATATATTTAGCCAGAGTATCTTTCATGTCATGAGCAAGGCTCACCTATGTCTATGTCACAGTAAGGCACAGTTGTGCAGAGTGAGGCTGTACAGAGCTCTCACGATATTTATATATGTGGTGTGTGCAGGCACCTGGAATTATTGAAGAATTTATTGTGTCGTTGATGATTTCTTTCATGTGACATTAATATGATAACTTATGCCAGAGAATATATATATAAGTGTACCAGTTATTGGTGTTAGGCTGTGTGCCCAGTATTTATCCTATTATTATTGATATTGATGAATTTATCTATATCTATGTATATGTTGGTGTGATGAATAACATTTCCATGTGTGCAGTGATTAATTGTGTTATCGCCTTCGAGAGGAATTACTGAATCTAAGAACAGTACTGTGGTTAATTGCATTCATTGTAATTATTGTGAAGTACAGTGTATCATGCTATTATAGTGAAATATTATGTTAATTGCTGTAGAAATGAGTTACTGAACTTGAGATCAGTGTGGTGATTCATTGCGTTCTATTGCCATTATAGAAATATTGTGTTGATTACAAACATAGTGATCCCAGCGAATTTAAAGAACCAGGCGCTTCACGCCAAGGAAAACAAGTACTAAGCATTCGCACGGTGAGGGGGGCCGCTCAGCTGATTATGACATTGACAGGAGGGGGGAGAGTGTTACCCTCTAGGTGAGCCCCAGTTTTATGAAGAGTGAGTGACTTTCTGCAGTGTACTTGATGTTTGGTTGTTGATACGGATATAATACCTCGAAGTTTTTAAGTAAAATACAAAATACCTTTGCGTTTATATTATCCCTCCATATATCTTGTTGCTATAGAATGGTTCCAAAGAGTGAGAGTATTAGAGACATATACCTGCCTGAGACCAGATTTAATGAGTGCGCTCTGCCATTAGTACCACAATTCCACTGGCGTGTTACTGGACACGGGAAACACCAGTTGGCGACCTTGCAGTTAGTAGTAGAACCCTTGTCGGGGCGGGCACACGGTTGGGAGAGAGCAAACTGTGTTCCTACTCATTCTTCGGCTATAAGGCTGGCTGGGGATCGACTGGGATACTCTCCTGGCGAACAGTGGCACTGCGAGGATTGAGTGAAGACCCGCAGGGCTACGGTGAGTAACAGTTATCGCTAATACTACTGGGTGGTGTCCATGTAGAGAGAGAGACACCCCGACGTTGGCGACCGTTGACAGGATAAAGTACTTAGGCTATCTTGTATACTGTTACTTGCCACTCGCGTACCCCGACAATATATATATATTATATATATATATATATATATATATATATATATATATATATATATATATATATATATATATATATATATATATATATATATATATATATATATATATATATATATATTATATATCTATATACAGTCTGGTACTCGCGTATATATACACACACGCTCTTCAGAAGCTGGTGGGTCGTCTGGTCGACTATATATATATATATATATATATATATATATATATATATATATATATATATATATATATATATATATATATATATATATATATATATATATATATATATATATATACAAACAACTGCATTTGTATATATATGTATATATATATATATATATATATATATATATATATATATATATATATATATATATATATATATACATATATATTTATTTATTAAATAAAACTAAACAAAACACTTTTACGGTGTTACAGGCCTTATTCAGAAGTAAAACCAAAAAGTACCTAATTTCATCCTCTTACCTACCTTGTGCTTCACACTCACATTGTATCTGTGCTACACATTCCCCAAATATTAGTACTTAAGACATACACTACATCTTTAATAGTGTACTCACTTCTGTCTATTCATATTGTAGTTATATGTTGATAAAAAGATTTGCTACAATGTACCTTTTCATCTTACATGATATGCTAGATTAAGGACCTGCCTGAAATGCTATGAGTGTTAGTGACTTTGCGTGAATGTAAAAATACCATTCTTATGTTATCTCACCAACCCATTGGACCTTCTTGTAAATAAATTATTATTATTATTATAAATTATTATTATTATTATTATAAATTATTATTATTATTATTATTAGTATATTTTCACTTATTAAATCTTCAGGATTCCAATTGAGCACGGAGGTGGTGTCAATACTCGTGCTGCGCTACATGAGAAAGGATGGGACACTACGGTTTGGTGACTTTGTCAGTGCTATCCTCCATCTCTCTGTTGCCTTTAGTAAGTACCATCCTCTACTTCGTTACTGAAAAGATAAAAACAAACATTTAGATAAATTAAGGTATTAGTAGCTGATGTATAAAAAGTCGTAATTTAAAACTCCAAATATGTGCAATCACCATGAACTCTGTGATATGTTGAGAAAGCCTCATAGTATTGAAAAAAAAAGTTGAAATTCTTGTGAAAAATTATTGTTTGTGAAATTATAACTGTGAAAAATGATTGATACTTCACCTAAATCTGATACAGTACTTGGTATAAAGTAAGTAAATTATTTTACTTACTGTTTACTTTTGTTTCTAACTCAATTAGTAAACATGGCAGGAGGGTATGATGACTGTATGACGTGTGAGAGGGAAAGTTACTCTCAGGCATCAGTCACTTTAATGTGATCTGTGCCATGAGAAATACCACGGCATATGTCAAAACATCTCGGATAAAAGAATCGAAGCGTACAACAATGAGCCAACCGAAGGCAAAAGCTCTTTTTTTCATTTCCACTGCGTGCCATGGAGTAAGCCTAGCGATAATGACTCGGGCACTACCAACAATGATTCAGTTGAGAGTAATGAGCAGATCAGAGGAAAAAATCCCTGTGACATGATTAGAGAACTACAAGAGGGTCCGAAAGTTTTGATGAAACAGTTTATGTACTTGCAACAATCGATAAATAGCAAACGTGTAGGCATGATTCCAGAGGTAAACCAGGTGAACTCAGGAGGAAACCCTTCACTCAGGGAAAATACCCTGAATGCAGGCAGAGTTGAGATGAACCAGGGCAGAACGCATACTCTAAGGGAAAACACTAAATACAGGCAGAGTTGAAGATCTGGCGAGAGCAGCAGAACCCTTGGATAGAAAAAATGAGGAAACAACCTCATCATAAGGAACCTTGCAAAAGTAGAGGGAAAGAATGACTATGAAATCTTAAGAACCCATGGAGTTTCACCATGGGTGAAACGGAATGGTCCGTCCTGGACCATTCTCAAGTCGATTCTCAAGTCGGAGAATGGTCCAGGACGGACCGAAACGTCGTCGTCCCTTCAATTTCTAGTGTGTGGTCTGGTCCCCAAGGGCAGTACTTACAGGGTACCTAGGGAAGAGAACCATGGGCACATGCAGCCCGAGACAGAGACAGAGCACCGGTAGAGACAGCCCCACACCACAAGGCACAGAACTGAAACAAAACCCGAGCCAGAGGCACCTGACCGGCCAGTAAGCACATCAGCCAAGAACTGACGGTTGGATTGCTGGTGTGGAGGGTCTGGGGCTCCCCCTTCCACTTCCCTGGGGAGGGTCTGGGGCTCCCCCTTCCACTTCCCTGGGGAGGGTCTGGGGCTCCCCCTTCCACTTCCCTGGGGAGGGTCTGGGGCTCCCCCTTCCACTTCCCTGGGGAGGGTCTGGGGCTCCCCCTTCCACTTCCCTGGGGAGGGTCTGGGGCTCCCCCTTCCACTTCCCTGGGGAGGGTCTGGGGCTCCCCCTTCCACTTCCCTGTGGAGGGTCTGGGGCTCCCCCTTCCACTTCCCTGGGGAGGGTCTGGGGCTCCCCCTTCCACTTCCCTGGGGAGGGTCTGGGGCTCCCCCTTCCACTTCCCTGGGGAGGGTCTGGGGCTCCCCCTTCCACTTCCCTGGGGAGGGTCTGGGGCTCCCCCTTCCACTTCCCTGGGGAGGGTCTGGGGCTCCCCCTTCCACTTCCCTGGGGAGGGTCTGGGGCTCCCCCTTCCACTTCCCTGGGGAGGGTCTGGGGCTCCCCCTTCCACTTCCCTGGGGAGGGTCTGGGGCTCCCCCTTCCACTTCCCTGGGGAGGGTCTGGGGCTCCCCCTTCCACTTCCCTGGGGAGGGTCTGGGGCTCCCCCTTCCACTTCCCTGTGGAGGGTCTGGGGCTCCCCCTTCCACTTCCCTGGGGAGGGGGGGGGGGTTGCGCAGACGGTGGTGAAGTGATGACGTCATGCTAGTTTACGGATTTAGTTTTAGGGAGTTCTGTCCACTCGTTCGGCTTTTGGTAACAATATTTTCACCACAATAAGGGTTTGCTTTGGGACGCCTACGTTTCTGGGTACCTGTCTCGGTCGATGGCAGACATAGAATGCTTCCAACCACGGGGGGGGAGAGAGGGGGGGGTGGTTTCTATAGGTCATTGCTCCTCGTGCGCCTCTGAGGGGACCATGTTCTGGCTCGTGGTCTCCGATAGGCAAGAACTCCATGCACTTTTATGCCTGAAAGTTATACATATCCATTCAGCCTGGATAGCTCCAGGGAGCCGACGGGGCTCCCCCAGAAATAAAGATAAATTGTACTTACTTTGGCCTCAATGGGGGTCAGGAAAATGGCGAGTGACGTCATCAATTGCTGGTTGCCCAGGGCGTACACTCCCGGGGCAGTCGTGCACCAGGTTCAAGATGCGCCAGTTGCCACAAATATATTTTTGTTCATTTTTTGTGCACAGTTCCAAATACGAGTTGCCAATCCTATGTATAATGAACACATACATTATATTATGGCAGTAGAACATCAGTACTGTCTGAAGACACTGAATCACAAATGTGTTCACATATCTTGCACATATTTCTAATGTATCATGCTCATTTATGTATATTTACAAAATATTTACACACTGTACAGTATCACACACTATATACATACACCATGAACACACTCAGAACTCCGCGAGTGTGTGATATGCTGCGAAACAGCCAACGGGGCAGAGTGGCACCTTGCACTCAACGAACCAGGTGCTGATGCATCTTCGCTTTTGTTCTCTATGAGTACTGTTCTTGCAGACAACACAGGCACGTTTACCCTTTTCCTGTGATGCTGTGCCATGCATACACTGGAGCATATGGACATCAAACATCTCGTTACCCCTCAGCCTGTCTGGAGCGACGTGTGGCATTGTTGCTGGCACCCTGCACAGTGCAATAGAGCCCTCCTTCCCATACTTTATGAGCAGTTGTGACACTACAGCAACACTGAATGTCCGTATTGGCGGTCTCCTGCCTGACTTTACCAGAAACATGTTGAAACAGTTGAGCACTGCAACATCAATGAGGTGGAAAAAAATAACTTTTTCGTCCACTTCACAGACCTACACACTCACTCGACGGCACCGAGCATCATGTCACATTTAACTACTAGGCGCATGTTCACGTTGTAGTCTATAACACAATCGGGTTTATATATGGGGAAGCGCGTTTGAAAGTGGACTTTGCCGCTGTCCAACATGGCACCGATGTGAATTGTCAGCATATTCACCTCGCGTCTGTCCCTCCACCACACTGTTAATATGTTGTCACACTAGCGCAACTGGCAATCACCCACTGCAATACCTATGCCAAACACTGGCATTTCTCTCCTGAGGGCCTTCACAGTGCCACATACGCCGGTGTTGTGGTCAAGGAAGTGTGTGGTTAACAAGGGGCTGGTATAGTAGTTGTCAGTGAACAATATTTGTCCCTTGTTCAGCAATGGTTCCATGAGGGTTTTGACAACACTGCTGAAGAACCCCGTGTTCATCTTGAGCTGGTATATTGATGTCTGTACCTGAATACAGTATCATGTCCATGATGATACAGTCTCACAGTCGCACAGCACGAAAAACCTTAGACCAAATCAGTGGCACTTTCATGGGATGTACTGCTTGAACGCCAGTCGCCCCTTAAACAGTACAAGCGATTCATCAACCACCACATTCTTTCCTGGTACAAAATAGTCACGGAACTTGCCTCTCATGTCACTGAAAACCTTCCGTACCTTCCAAAGTCTGTTGTGTCCGTCTTCATTTGCATTATTTTCGAAGTGCAGGCACCTGAGAAGCAACAGGAACCTATAACGTGACATGTACTTGTTGAACACTGGGGATGGAACAAGGCTGTCTGCTCCAATAATTCTGGATGATGTGTTTTTTAGAGTGTTTCATCATCATGCTCAGTGCGAGAAACACGTACATTTCATCAATTGTGGTGTCCTTCCAGCGTGTCAGGCGAGAGGCAGGTAAGTTGCCGGCGTCTATGAGGCTGTGAGCGTATCTGTTTGTCTCAGTTACAAGATGGGTCATGGATTCATTATCAAAATACGCCAGGAAATAGTCTTTTTCGGCCATATCTTCACCAGTATATGGGAATAATGGTGTCACACCAACATCGGTACCATCAAAAGTTAGTATTTGTGGAACAAATGTGGCACAATCCTCTCTCACAAGTACACCCGGGGGTTTGGTTCTGGCGCCAACACCACGGCCAATACTACCACGAGCACCAAACATACGGCTCCGACTTCTGGAGCTGCGTGTGAGTATGGTAGTAGATGAGGCTGATCTGCATATCGTAGGCCTACTGTAAAGGGGGCCAGCCTTTAACCTCACTTACTGATTAAATGCTGGTCATTATTAAGTAAATCTACAGACCAAATCCACAGAATTCTCTAGGTGGTGATCATGTCTCTCCCTAACTCTTCTAACTTCCAGGGACGTGACGTTTAATTTCCATAGCCATTCCTCGTACCTCTCACAAAGTGGTAGACGTTCCAGGTCTGGGGAATTTTTCCTTCCCAATTTGGTTGATTCCAATTACTATTTTATACACAGAGGTCATATTGCCTCTTCTATCTTCTATTTCTTCTATCTCCCAGTTTTGGCATGTTTAATGTCTCACAGCTCTCCTTATAGCTTTGTTGTTCAGTTCCAGAAGCCATATAGTTGCATGTCTGCACTTTTTTCAATTTGTTGATGTGCTGCTTTAAAACATGGGCACCATACAACTGCTGCATATTGGTAGATAGTTGGAACAAATTTAGTGAGGTGGCGGTGGAAGCCAAAACCGTAAGTAGTTTCAAAGCGTTAAATGACAAAGAGTACTGGGAAGACGGGACTCCGCGAGCATAGCTCTCATCCTGTAACTCAACCTAGGTAACTGGAGTTAGATAATTACACACAACTCCCTTCCATGCACACCATCTTCCCTCCCACAAACACCATCTTCCCTCCCACAAACACATACCATCTATACTGTTTGTGTATACAAACTACAGACAGCAAACTGTATAGAAAAAAAAACAGGAATGAGGTGTGGCATGTGTGTTTTTAAGAATATTTCATATTGAATTGTGTGCATTGAGAGAGATCTTGCATGTAGGATGGGAAGCACCTTCCTCAGCCAACTGTGATAAAATAATATCTAGTTCTCAAAATTCTTGAATTTTTAAGATCATTAATGCTATATTATTGTACGAAAATATTAATAATTGTGGTCTGTTTAGTAATTACAACTACAATATGGCCACTTTCTAAGGTAGTTATTGTATCATTTCAGATCTTTTTGAGAAGCGTGACCCACTTCAGAATGGTACTGTGAAGTTCTCTATGAGTGAGGTGGGTTATCATACATGACTGTGCAGAGTACTGGAATTGTGTGTACAAATAGTATATATTACTAATGTAACATATCTCTCCTATGATGAACTGGAGTACGAAATGTAAGTGAATGCAGTGTGTAGTGTAAGGCTCGACTTCGTGGCTAGGATGCTCCAGTCAATCAATGATAATGTAGTAGTAGGCATCCAACAGTCTCGGGAAGACTATATGGAGTTGTGCCCTGGTTGTCGGTCTGTAGTGGCCTCTCCAGGGCACAAAGCCAGGGTAGTCTGTTACGGAGGAGCTGTCACACATGCAGCAGGTCCCCCCCCTCTCCACGGCGCCGAAGGTCTCCAATGGAAAGACAAACGCCAATATGATTGATTCCAGCTGATAATGTAAGGCTGTGATCATTTGGCTAGTGAGTGTTACTAGCTATCGGTTGGATGTAACCAATGAGTTTGTTCATTGAGATATATACAAGAGTTGTTACATTCTTGTATAGCCACTAGTACGCGTAGCGTTTCGGGCAGGTCCCTGGAATTCGACCCCCACGAAGAATTGTTGTTACAACCAAGTACACATTTTACTGTTGAGTTAAACAGAGGCTACAGTTATGGATTTGCGCCCAGTAAAACCTCTCCGGCCAGGATACGAACCCATGACAAAGTGCTCGTGGAACGCCAGGCGAGTGTCTTACCACTACACCACGGATTGTTTATTACTGGGATGCAAATGTCCATGCAGTAGCTTCTTTTGGTGTACTCAACTATCCTGGTGGGTTTTCTTCAGTTCTGTGGTGATCTTATGGTCTCAGGTTCCTCTTCCTTGTATTGGAGGGGACTCCTGGTCCCTGGTAGGCACTCAGGAAGACACCAAAAGACCTACACAAAAAATTGGAATTTTGTTAAAAAAAAAAAAAATCAAGACATGACAGGATTTACCTGAATTTATCTGAGGGTCACCACCTATCTAGCAGCCATGGTTAGAACAGGAGGTCAGCAGCTTTTCAAAAGCACTGAAGACAAAAACTTCAGTCAATTTTTCCTGAAAACATTTCCAACTGTAATTTGAAATGCTGAAATGTCAGGGCATTTATGGCTTCATCAGGCAGGTAGGTGGTTCTTGGATTTATAACCCTATGAATAAAATAGCATCTTCTGTTTTCTGTCCTACATTGTGGCTTGTTGAGTCTGAGGCTGTTATTCCTTGTTTATGTTACATGTGACCTTTAAAGAAATGGTTGGGATTAATATCCTTCAATTTGTTCAGTATCTTAAAAGTTTCTATGCGAGCTGCCCTGTTATGTTTGGTATGCAGTGTTAGTCCCGTGGTCCTCAATTGTTCCCGGTATGAGGTTGATTTAGTTCTGGCATGATGTTTGTTCCTGTGCATTGTACTTTATAAAACCTGCGTTGAATATAATGAAACGCCATTTTCTGGGTGAGCCCCGGAGGCTCCATGGAGCTTATCAGGCTAATGTATGTAATGTTAGACCGGGACATTAGCTATGGAGTTCAGACCTACCAGGGACCAGTGCCAGAACCTGGCCCCTTCAGAGAGGTTTCAGGGAGCAATAGCCCTGGAAAACCCCATTATGGTTGGGGTTTTCCTTATCTGCCATTGACTGGGGTCAGGCACCCAGAAAGGTAGGCATAACAAAACAAACCCCACATGGTAAAAACTACAACAAAAACCGAACAGAGAGGTAGAAACTCCCTACAATCCCAAGGAAACAAACAATCAATCAATTTACTGCCGCGCCGGTCGTCCGCGCAGCCCTCCCCTCCCCGGGAGAGGGAGGGGGGGCCCCGGACCTCACCACACCGGCTGCCTTCAGTTCGGAAACTAGGCCTCAACCAATGCGAAAAAACCCCGCCGACCGGATGGGAGGGAGGGTAGCCAGGGAGCCTCCAGGGCTCACCCAGAAAATGGCGTTTCATTACATTCAACGCTGGTTTTCTGTGGGGAGTCCCTACGGCTCCCTGGAGCTACATACCCAAAGAGAAGGAATTAGGGACTTACCCGGGAGGCGGTGGCCACAAACTCCTCAATGCGAAGTCGAGACAACTGGCTGCAACATGCGACCCAAAGTAACACAAGAACGCCGAGGAGCAGAGACGTTCACCAAATAATGGGTGGCCAGGACCCTGTTCGACTTCCAAAATCCACGCGCCCGAATATGAGCCCAAGACATGTTACCAAACACGGCAGCCAAAGCTGCAAACTTCCAAACGTCATGGGCGCGAGGATAGACCACAGGCTGGCTAGATTTAATAACCCTGCGGACAACCTGGGAGACCCGAGCCCTGGAACAGGAAACGAAGGAAACCGGATCAACCCAAAGCGCATCCCCAGCCACCCCAGCTGAAGCGCGCAGGTAACGGCAAAGTGCTGCAACCGGACACAACACACGATGCACCCCTGGCCGAACCAATCAAGCATCAATGACCCATGGGCCCCTCCGGAAACCAGCCGTCTCGCTCTTCGCCAGAAAAGATGGAGAAGGCTGCAAACTTACAAACCTACCCCCAGGACCAAAAGAGCAGAAACCCCTGCGCCGGAGGAGAGCATAAAGCGCCCCTTCCCGGCCCCCAGAGGCCAATGCCAACAAAAACAAAACCTTGGAAAAGCTATCCAGAATTGAAGGGGCCACCACAAACCGAGGAGAGGAAAGACAGGAGAGCACCCTGTCCAAGGACCAGGACGGCTCAGGAGGCGCATGAGCAGGCCGGAGGTGAAACATAGCACGGTAAAGCTTACGAAACGGGGCGGATGTGACGTCCACCCCGAACGCTAGCTTGAGCGGCTCCGCCAGCGCCGCACAATATGAGGCGACAGTATTAGGCATCAAATGACGGTCCTGAAAAAGCCAAGAAAGAAAGGACAAGACAACCCGATCCGAAAGAAAAGACAACCTATGAAGAGCCAGAAAATGGTGAAAAGAACGCCAGGAAACTTCATACTGTCGCCGAGATGGAGCTCTCAGGTGGGACACCATCAACGAAGCCAGTTGATCACCATAGAAATGGTGCTACACCAGCGTCAAAAAGACCAGACGCGAAGAGCAGAGAAGTTCGAACCAGCCCTGTACTGGACCGGGCCGACCTGCTGAAAGAGGCGGAGCCACGGGAAACATCCCGGGTTCCGGCACCGAGCCAATAGCACCAGAAACCAAGGCTGGGCTGGCCACCAAGGGGCCACAAGGACTACTCTCCCTGGGAATGTCTCCAACCGAACCAGAGCCCGAAGCAACAGCTGGACCGGGGGGAAGAGGTACAGGTAACCCCTCCTTGACCAGTCCTGCTGAAAGGCATCCACCGCGAACGCCTCGCAGTCGGGGAAGGGCGTCACATAGATTGGGAGACGCCGAGACCACGCCGACGCGAAGAGGTCCACATCTGGGAGACCGTATGTCTGGCAGATCCAACGAAACGAGTCGTCGTCGACCATCCACTCCGTGGACAGGGGATGTAGGTGTGACCGACCGTCCGCCAGAATGTTGGATACTCCCCGGACATGAACCGCATGTAGAGCCAAACCCCGAGAATCCAGCAGTAGGACCACTCGAAGAGACCAACAACCAAAGAGCCAAGAACCTTAGAGAACCCCCGCGGTTCAGGCAATGAACCACTGTAGAACAGTCCGAATGGAGGCGAATGGTCGATCCCCGAGCGACACAAACCCTCCGAAGCGCGAACCAGACTGCCTTGTACTCCAGAACCGTGCTGTGAGTCCACCAGAAGGACGGACCCCACCGTCCCTGGCCTGCCTGGTGAGCACTGGTCACAAAACCCCAGCCAAGAGACAACGTGTCAGTGAACACATCGAGCGAGGGCTCGGGAAGGCGCCAAGGCACCGAACCTCGAAAACCCCGAAGAGGAAGACAGTGACGCAGCAACCGACACAAGGCCCCCGGAGGACGAACCCAATGACTGCGAGAGAGGCGGAAGGGACGTCCCCGAAGGAACCAAAACAGACGCCGAAGCCAAACCTGACCAGGCGGGTAGCCTAGCACAGCGAAGTTCAGACTCCCGCACAACCGCTCGAGCAACCGCCAAGTGACCCGGGACCCCCTCAGAAACAGCTGACGGTGGTCCCGCAGCCGCAACAACGCCTCTGGAGGGAGAGACGAGGAAGTTGTCCGAGAATCCCAAACAAGACCCAGCCAGGTCCGAACCTGGGACTGAACCAGATGGGACTTCCTCCAGTTCACCAGGAACCCAAACCTGGTGAGCTGGGAAAGAACCATATCCCTGGTGAGCAGACAAGCTGACAGACTGGGAGCCCACACCAGCCAGTCGTCGAGGTAGGCCAAAACCCGAATCCCTAGAAAGTGCAGATGGGTCACCACAACCCGGGTCAGCCGCGTGAAAACACGAGGTGGCAGATTCAAGCCAAAAGGTAGGCATCAAAAACGGTAAGTGTGACGCCCCACCACGAACCCTAACCAGTCCCTGAACCCTGGATGAATAGGAACGTGCCAATAGGCGTCCTGGAGGTCCAGGGACACCATCCAGGCACCCGGCTCCAACAGAAGGCAGACCTGAGACAGAGTAGTCATCCGAAAGGAGGGGCAAGAAATCCAAGGGTTCAGACAGGACAAGTCCAGAATGAACCTCAGATCCGCACAGTCCCGTTTCGGCACTGGAAACAGACGGGAAACCCACCTGAGGGACGTAGTCATTTTGACCACGCCCAAGCGCACCCACTCCAAGACGACTTGACAAAGCACAGGAGAGAAACCTGCCCTGTTAGCCCCGAACCCCCCAAAGGAGGACGAGTCGCCCAACGCCACCGCACGCCGGATGACACGACCGAAAAAGCCCACAAATCGTGGGACCAAGTGTGGGCAAACAGAGTGAGCCTCCCTCCCATTGCCCCGTCAACGGGGCGAACCACAAAAGGGCCGACGCCCCTTACAAGAACCCAAACGTCGAACAGGGCGATCACCGCGCCGACCAGTTGACGCTGGCCCCGAAGGGAACAACGGCTCAGAAACTGGCACCAATGGCCCACCTCGACCAGCGGAACCCGGAACCCTGGCACGACCCCTCCGAAACTGCCGAGAACGACCGCTTCGGAGAATCAACAAGTCCGCTATAGAACGATAACTGTACAAAGCCACATGCAGAAACTGAGAGACCACAGTCTCTGCAAACAGCAACGGTCAAAACGGAGACAAAAACCAAAGAGCCAGGGCCCAAGCGGATTCCAAAAAGAGGTCAAGCACAGCCTGATGGCACGCGAGGCAAGATGCAAAAAACAGAGACACCTCTTCCTTCAGGATGGGCGCAAAGAGCTTCAACAGTGCTGCCGAAGTCAACACCCCAGACGAAGGCTCTTCACTCAACGCTCCCACATCCTCCTCAAGCCAAGCTAAAGACAGCTTGAGAAGTGAAAAGAAACGCAAGACCGAAGCCAAAGGCCCACGGGTGTGCAACTCCTCCGCAACCAATGAAGCCAAAAACTGAGGAACCTGCACATGAAGCTGGAAAAGGCCAACATCCCGAGAAAGCACCGGAGTGAACAAGCACGCATTAAGGTTCTCAAATTCGCCCCCCAGGTAAACCTGCATAAAAGTAGAAGTTTCCTGGCAATCAAGCGTGCGGGTTTGACAGAACCCATGCCACGCCCCCAACGAAAAGAAAGGGCAGTCTGCCAGCCAGGAAGACTCCGGAACCTCCAAATGCACCCAAAAACGGGAAGAAGAACCAAACTCAAGTGAGGACGGATCCATTGTAGAGGCATAACCCGCGTCTCGCAGGAGGTAAGCAGCAAGAGCTTCCCGAGTCACCTTCGCAGAGATACGGGAAGTAGAAAACCTCTGGAAAGATCCGAGGTACCCAAATGCGCCCGGAACCGAACCCGGGAAAAAGCCGAACCCAAATCATACTCATACAGGGAAGGGGGGTTAAGAAAATCCCTTCCCCTGCAACAATAAGCCCGCGAGGAAGGCAAGAGCACCCCAGCGGGGTCAAAAGGGGCCCAAGGCCCTCAGGTTGACTCCTCCCCAGCCCCAGGATCCCCCACGTCGGGACCCGGAGCAGAGCCGTCCTCCAAACTCTCTACCCCTGAAGAAAAGACAGAGTTCAAGGGAAAGGCAGACAAGAAGGGGGTCTGCTGGTGGGACCCAGAAGCCTCGGCAGGAGGAACCGGCTCCCGACCCGGATGGGGCAGCCCCCGAGGCAGCCCGAGTCTCATTACCAACTAAACCCTGTGCCGAGGCCGAAACCCTCAGACGTTTTGGAGCTGGACACAGGGGGGGGGGGAAGTGCAGGAAGAACCACAGGGGAAGGAGCCAAAACCATAGCGACTAACGCCCCCAGGTCAGGGTCCCTAAAACCAAAACAGGGCAGCCTCGGGGCATCCAGGTGGAAAACCAACCTAGCACGTTGCAATAACCTAAACCTAACATGCAGCGCTGATGCTGCCTGTACCCTAACAGGAACATCCTCAGAGTAAAACTGGAGCACAAGCAGAGAACGTGACTCGCAAGACTCCAGGTCAAAGGTGTCGTTGACCCAATAGGCAGCATGACGAAGGCAAACCAGGTGACTGTCACCCTGAGACAAGGGCACACTGCAACCTTTAAACCTGCACAAGGCAGGCTGGAACTCGGGAGACGCATCCATGGGTCCCCGAGCCCCGACAGGGGTTTCCAGGGCCCGTAGGGTAACAACTACGGGATGCCCAGGCAAGGTATTGCTAACCGGTTAAGAAACCCAAACAAACAAGGGTAGATGATAACACTGAAAATCCCCTGGGATGTGTACAAGCACGGGGGCCTAGCAGAGGGCCACCAAAACAATATCAGGGGAACTATAGACCCACGAGGCAGAACCTCCACCAGGCAAACAAAAACAAAATAAAAGAAAAACCCATGAAAGTACACCATCCCCAGAGGCAACAGGAACCGGTCGCCGCTTAGGTGGCAGGCCGCGCAACACCTTGACACCCTAACCAGCACAACACCACTCCCTACCCTAGGCCAAACAAGGGCCCCAAGCCCCAGCTGGCCCCAATGGCGAGGCAAATGCCGAGCAGCAAGAACCCCTATGGGAGCGGTTCCCAAACTTCCCCAGCACTCACTGGGTGCCTAGGGAAGGAAGCCCCTAAGCGCATGCAGCCCCGGCACTGATAAGGTACTCCTGGCCACCGCACACCACACAAAGACAGCAGAGAACGCCACATGAGGCAAACACCGCCCAGGAATTTGAGGCCAGAGAAGCGACTATCCCGGTTGACACTAGCTTACGAACTGAAGGCAGCCGGCGTGGTGAGGTCCGGGAAGGGAGGGCTGCATGGACGACCAGCGCAGCAGTTAATTGATTGATTGTTTCCTTGGGATTGTAGGGAGTTTCTACCTCTCTGTTCGGTTTTTGTTGTAGTTTTTACCATGTGGGGTTTGTTTTGTTATGCCTACCTTTCTGGGTGCCTGACCCCGGTCGATGGCAGATAAGGAAAAACCCCAATCATAATGGGGTTTTCCGGGGCCATTGCCCCCTGAAACCTTTCTGAAGGGGCCAGGTTCTGGCGCTGGTCCCTGGTAGGTCTGAACTCCATAGCTAATGTCCCGGTCTAACAACATACATTAGCCCAATAAGCTCCAGGGAGCCGTAGGGGCTCCCCACAGAAAAGGCAGATATATATTCTTCTGAAGCTGAAGTCTCCATTCTTGAAT